>NC_081757.1:15856067-16184817 GCF_963082965.1 Carassius carassius | reverse complement strand
CGCACCCCCCGGCTTTTTTTATGCCACCTGATTTTTTCAAATCCTTAAAGTGTCTACTTTCATAATCTGCCAGGTACCAAGCTGAAATAATGTACCAAAGGGTTCTTTTTTAACCCTTTGCTGCACCCGACCGGAACCCGAAAAATCAAAAAATGATATAGAAAGTGGCATAACATTAGAAGTAAACAACATACAGAGACAAATAAACACATTTTCCCATAGAATTCTGACCCCAGGAATTTAATGGAATGGTTATTGTTGACATTTGACAACATATTGACCTTATTTCTGGACAAAAATAGCAAAAAATGACCAAAGATGTGTAGAGGATCAACTATTTTTCGTTTTCTCAAGCGCATAGGGTGATTTTTTTTTTCACAACCTGTTATTTCTTTATCATTCAAGTGTCTATTTTAAGATTAAATTGGGTACCAAGCTGAAATAATGTCCAAAATGCTTAATTTTAACCCTTTGCACCAAACCCGAAAAATCTAAATATGATTTAAAGTGGCATAACTTTTGATATAAACAACTCACAGAGACAAATGATCACATTTTTCAAAACAATTCTGACCCCAGAAATTGTTATTTGTCATGTTTTATAACATCTTTACCATCTGTGGTCAAAAAGAGCAAAAAAAGTCCATTTGACAGCGTTTTTATTATACTTAGCAGCCTGAAATAGGGTTTATTTTAACCTTTTACTTCACCTATCCTGAATCTGAAGATTTTTAAAATTGTTTTACTTTTGAAGTAAACAAAACAAAGCAAATTAACTTAAATTTAAATAAATACAGAAAAAAAATCCAAAAAGTCCAAAAAGTTGACTGAGCATAAACTGCAAGTCTTTGAATTTTGGGGCTTTGCAGTTGGCAGTTGGTGGTCGTCGGTTCGTACCTACAGATCGCCATCTCCCACTGCTCTCTCTTTTGGAAAAATTTCAGTAAGTATTTGAAACTATAAATAAGATATACCTTTGTAGTCATAACTTAAAGTGATTTTTCAACAGTTTTTACTATAATCATAGGCTTTCGGAAATCGAATCTGTATTCTTGACTAGCAGTGTTGGTAGCTTAGTTGGGTGGGGGATATGAGATATGAGACTCTGTGAAGACGTCAGTTCACCATACCACATGAGGGATATTTGTGAACAGATTCCATTGAAATTAGAGGACTTGTCTTTGGATACAATTGGCTTTCACCAATATTGCTATAAAAGCTTTACAGGGAAAATAGATCGTTTACAAGTGTCAAAGGCTTCTACATCTGGTGAATCATTATCATTGAAAAGGGACTCTCTGCGCCATGTCAAATCACGGTCAGTTCAATCTGAAGGAGCTGAAAGAAGGTGTTCCTTCTTGTTTCCCAATCAGTGCATTTTCTGTGACAAAGCAAACTCCAAGTTCAAGGGCAAGACTGAAGAGCTTACAAAGTTTCAGAGTTGGAAACACAAGGAACCAGCCTGGAAAGTTATTGAACCTAGGGCACAGGAATTAAAGAAAGAGGCTCTTTATCGCAAGGTGCATGGCAAGGACCCTTTTGCAATGGAAGCTAAGTATCATCCATCATGCAGAAACAACTTCAACACAGAGTACCAAACCCATGAGCATGGAAGGGAGAGAGTAGAAAAGGCAGCAGACAACATCGACAGCCTGCAGGCCCAGAAGATAGCAACACATAACAAGTCATATTGTGTGGTAAAGGATTACATTCTTAGGAATGTGATTGAATGCAAAGAGGTTGTCCAGCTAAGATCCATGTGCAACTTGTACATGAAGACATTGGAAAATCAAGGTTTTCCTAGTCCTGAATACCGCAGTGAGAAATTGACAAGACGGTTACAGGGAGACAAAGACATCTCTCATGAACTCACATTCTCCAAGGTGCAACAACATGGGTGTATTAAGTCGAACCTCATATACAGCTCAGCATTACTGTAGATGAAGCTGTTGGATGTGTATACAAACTTGGAACAGCTGACCAACTTCAAGAAGCAGCACTCACCCTCCACCCTCCAAAGAGTCAAAAGAAGCTACCATCGACACTTCTATCGAAGCAAATAGGTGAGTTATAAGTTAATTTACTGCTTTCGAGGTCCTACATTGTCAATGCTGAACTCTTTTTGATACAGGCATTTGATTTTGATTTTTACTAAAGCAATGTTCTGTCTTTGTAGCTCACAACCATCCTTTCACATCTAGGACACTCAGAAACATATGACTTCAGTATGAAACTTGAGACAGCAATGACAGAAAAGACAGAAAGACAGAAAAATTGCTTTAGTAAATATCAAAATCAAATGCCTGTATCAAAAAGAGTTCAGCATTGACAATGATTGAACTGACAGTGATTTGACATGGCGCAGAGAGTCCCTTTTCAATGATAATGATTCACCAGATATAGAAGACTTTGACACCTGTAAACGATCTACACTCACCTACAGGATTATTAGGAACACAGGAGAATGGGCCGACTGATTCAAGCTAATAGAAGAGCAACTTTGACTGAAATAACCACTCGTTACAACTGAGCTATGCAGAAAAGCATTTGTGAAGCCACAACACGCACAACCTTGAGGCGGATGGGCTACAACAGCAGAAGACCCCACCAGGTACCACTCATCTCCACTACAAATAGGAAAAAGAGGCTACAATTTGCATGAGCTCACCAAAATTGTACAGTTGAAGACTGGAAAAATGTTGCCTGGTCTGAGGAGTCTCGATTTCTTTTGAGACATTCAGATGGTAGAGTCAGAATTTGGCGTAAACAGAATGAGAACATGGATCCATCAGGCCTTGTTACTACTGTGCAGGCTGGTGGTGGTGGTGTAATGGTGTGGGGGATGTTTTCTTGGCACACTTTAGGCCCCTTAGTGCCAATTGGGCATTGTTTAAATGCCACGGCCAACCTGAGCATTGTTTCTGACCATGTCCATCCCTTTATGATCACTGTGTACCCATCCTCTGATGGCTACTTCCAGCAGGATAATGCACCATGTCACAAAGCTCGAATCATTTCAAATTGGTTTCTTGAACATGACAATGAGTTCACTGTACTGAAATGGCCCCCACAGTCAACAGATCTCAACCCAATAGAGCAGCTTTGGGACGTGGTGGAACGGGAGCTTTGTGCCCTGGATGTGCATCCCACAAATCTCCATCAACTGCAAGATGCTATCCTATCAATATGGGCAAACATCTCTAAAGAATGCTTTCAGCACCTTGTTGAATAAATGCCACGTAGAATTAAGGCAGTTCTGAAGGCGAAAGGGGGTCAAACACAGTGTTAGTATGGTGTTCCTAATAATCCTTTAGGCGAGTGTATTTTCCCTGTAAAGCTTTTATAGCAGTATTGGTGATAGCCAATTGTATCCAAAGACAATTCCTCTAATTTCAATGGAATCTGTTCACAAATATCCCTCATGTGGTATGGTGAACTGACATCTTTACAGAGTCTCATATCTCATATACTGTGTAGATATGATAGCTTCTTGTTTGCCCTCCCCACCTGCATGTGTTGAGTGTGGTAAAATTACCATACTCAGAAAGAGTTGAGACATGTAAAATACATGTTAGGGAACGAATCCTCTTTGGAGGCACTTCAGCTGTGTTACAATGTTTAATTTTCCCCTTGGTAAGTATGTATGAAGTATTGAGCCTTAAAAAAAAAAACTTTAGCTAGTAGCTACCAACTAAGCTACCAACACTGCTAGTCAAGAATACAGATTCGATTTCCGAAAGCCTGTGATTATAGTAAAAACTGTTGAAAAACCACTTTAAGTTATGACTACAAAGGTATATCTTAATTATAGTTTCAAATACTTACTGAAATTTTTCCAAAAGAGAGAGCAGTGGGAGATGGCGATCTGTAGGTACGAACCGACGACCACCAACTGCCAACTGCAAAGCCCCAAAATTCAAAGACTTGCAGTTTATGCTCAGTCAACTTTTTGGACTTTGGATTTTTTTCTGTATTTATTTATTTATTTAAATTTAAGTTAATTTGCTTTGTTTTGTTTACTTCAAAAGTAAAACAATTTTAAAAATCTTCAGATTCAGGATAGGTGAAGTAAAAGGTTAAAATAAACCCTATTTCAGGCTGCTAAGTATAATAAAAACGCTGTTAAATAGACTTTTTTTTGCTCTTTTTGACCACAGATGGTAAAGATGTTATAAAACATGACAAATAACAATTTCTGGGGTCAGAATTGTATTGAAAAATGTGTCCATTTGTCTCTGTGAGTTGTTTATATCAAAAGTTATGCCACTTTAAATCATATTTAGATTTTTCGGGTTTGGTGCAAAGGGTTAAAATTAAGCATTTTGGACATTATTTCAGCTTGGTACCCAATTTAATCTTAAAATAGACACTTGAATGATAAAGAAATAACAGGTTGTGGAAAAAAAATCACCCTATGCGCTTGAGAAAATGAAAAAATAGTTGATCCTCTACACATCTTTGGCCATTTTTTGCTATTTTTGTCCAGAAATAAGGTCAATATGTTGTCAAATGTCAACAATAACCATTCCATTAAATTCCTGGGGTCAGAATTGTATGGGAAAATGTGTTCATTTGGCTCTGTATGTTGTTTACTTCTAATGTTATGCCACTTTCTATATCATTTTTTGATTTTTTGGGATCCGGTCGGGTGCAGCAAAAGGTTAAAAAAGAACCCTTTGGGACATTATTTCAGCTTGGTACCTGGCAGATTATGAAAATAGACACTTTAAGGATTAAAAAAAATCAGGTGGCATAAAAAAAGCCGGGGGGTGCGCGTGGACTCCTATTTCCATCTAGACTATAACCATTAAATTGTAGAACCGATGTGGTTTCTTTTTTCCCCACATAAAATAATTTAGTTTCAATAATCTATTTTTCATGTTCATTTATTTATTTAGGATAAGGTATGACTTTCAGGATTTATTTTTGTAATAGTGACTGCCTGGTTATACGTTATCCATACATTATATTAACTTGTGAAAAAATATGTCAAGAGCTGGGATTACTCTGTTTTGCATTTCACGGATGTGACTAAATGAGTGCAATAAATGAGACCAACATACTTGTCCATTGGTAACACCAGTGAACTCAATTCTAGGAGTACCTGTTAAGTTTCTGGTCGGACCTGCAGGCCGCCCATGATCTGTACAGCTCCATTGCTCAGACCCTGCAGGAGCGAGAGAGTGAGGCAGTAGAGAAGGTGTACACTGAACACCTGCCTGCAGAGGTGCTGGAGGCTGGAATAAAATCTGGCAGGTACATCCAGGTAAGTGCTTCTCACTCCTGTTATTTAAACCAGATCTCTTTCTTGGTAGTGGCTTATGGAAACTACATTCCAAACTCACTCTTTTCCCTTAAAGGGCATCCTCAGTGTGAACAAACATCGAGCACAGAATGAGGCTTTTGTCCGTTACGAGGGTTCAGCCAGCAAAAATACAGGTTGTTACCATCAAACTTGTATCAGTCGTTCAAATTTGACTTATTACTGACACTCTTTTTGATACTGATGATAATATGGTATTTTATCTTTGATCCTGCCTGTGTGATAATGAGTTTTTAGATCTAAATAGTGATGTGCTGATCAATGGAGCAAAGCTTCGTAACCGGGCAGTGCATGGAGACGTGGTTGTCATAGAGTTGTTGCCCCGTAATGAGTGGAAAGGCAGGACTATGGCACTAACAGAGGGACAAGGGGAGGAGCAGCCACGGGAGGAAACACAGAGTCAGCCCATGCCCTCAGGTGATCATGGGTATATGATGATTACAACTGGTCTACATTCTGAGCAGAATGTGAAGACTGACTGATACACATGAAGACCCAATCCCAATTCTACCCCTTAGCCCTTCCCCTTTCCCCTACCCCTCCGTTTCGTGTGTTCACATGAAGGGGTAGGGGTGTCTCGATTCTCTTTTGGTTGGAGGGGAAGGGGAAGGGCCAGATAGCCCTTCAAACAAAGATTTTTCGGGACCACACTTCAAACGAAGGGGTATGAATTATCTCGGCAACAAGGCTGCTACAGAGAACAAAAAGACACATAAATGTAAGCTTTTCTGGCATAAATAAAGATTTTAACGAAGAGTAATCATTTGTTTTATGTTACATTCAATTGTGAGTTCATATTAACGGTCATGTTACTCAAAGAAATGTTTGCAAAAAATCGCTAATATTTGCTAACATCATATCATTACAGACTGCATGATAGTGCCACAGCATATGGCTGATCAGGCCGATAACTGCCGTAGACACTGATGGGGCTAATCCCCCAATAATTAGAAATTGCTAAACCATTTACTTTAAATATTGCCTATTCGAGAGAGAAAGAGAGAGAGAGAGAAATGAAGGTTGCGTGTATTCGCGTCTGTTCGTTTATCTTTTTAGAGTGAGTTTACTTAAAAACAGCGATTGTATCATCTCGTCACTGGAAAATATAATGTAGCGATTCAGTATTTAAACTGTATTTAAACGCACAGTATGGAATTTTTGGCCACCAGGGGTCACTCAATCAAAATAATAACATAAGACGTACTTTGATGACGTCGGGAAAGAGCGTAGGCTTATGGGAGTTGTTGTTCATTGGAACACGCGCTCTGTCATTCCCACATTCATCACTCATTTTAACTGAGGCCGGCGACACACTGGATGCGTGGCACAAGCGTCTCAGCTGCGTGGCGTGTCAGTTTTTAATTCTGCTACCATGTTAATAGGTTAGAGCTTGCAGACTGCCTGTGTGAGCCGCGCGTCTCAGGAAAAAACGTGCTTGCTAGAAATAGAACCGACGCCTATTTTTCACTATTTTCCAATATTCCATCTAGCTAGTAGTAATATATGTAAAAAAAAAAAACACGGTTGCCTTTCGTTAATAATTACGTTTATACTATGATATCGAACAAGATAGTGAACTGCATTTGAAGCTACTTTATCCAGCTAGATATAGAACACATGTAACGTTAGATTTACATTATGCTCTACATGAGAGTTAGTCCGTCTGCGTTTTACACAAGACATCATCGTTTCACAAAATATACGGATAGATACAGTTAGCTGAATGGATGCATACCTGTTTATTAGAATGCAAGCATCTCTCTGTAGTTTCAGCTTGTCACGAAGCTCTCTCTATCTTGGAAATGCAACTCCAATATTTACCCCTTGTCCTCTTGTCCCAAAACCATCTCAGGTCATTTATTTCACCCGTACGTTTGACTGCGCTTCACAGAACGTGCAGGCAAAGCATAATCATGATCCATAACTAAGTTATTGATTGAGGTATAAATACTAATATAAACAATATAAATATAAAATATAATAGTCTCGATCAAGGCTAGCTACTACTTTTTCTTCTTCGTCTCGTCTTTGCTTCTGTTCACCTTTGTATTTGGCGGTTCCGCAGGAAGTTAGATAAACTAGAGGGGTCAAAGTTTATATGACGCCATAGACGGGCGACAAAACAGAAATAAAGGAACGTGCCGTGTCTTCTAATTAAACTATAATTTTCTCTGGATTTGAAAGTTCGTGGAAACTTTCAGGATAATGTAAGTACACAACTAAAAAATATATATAACATAGATATAGTGATATCTGCTATTTTTAAAGCAGAAAAATTACATATTGTGCCTTAAATAAAAGTCGTGGGGCAGCGTTGACAAGTTTATTTTCTCCTGGATGTGTGAGCTGCGCGATTTCCGATATGTGTGTGTGTGTGTCAGTAAGCAGCTCATTAATACAGAACAATAATTAAAGGCTCTAATGCACATCAGCACACCAGTATATGTGTGTATTGTAAGAGCTAAACGGCGAATGATGACATGTGATGGCATATTAGTGGTGTCCCAATCCTTAGGGGAATATTTTCTCCCCTACTCATTGACACTCTGTTTCAAGGTTTAAGGGGAAAGGGTAGGCGGAGGGGAAGGGGAAGGGGTATTAAATAGAATTGGGATTGGGCCGAAGACAGATGAATGTATGAACACATACGCTGGTGTCCAAAGTCTGAAAACCACTGGTGAAAATGCTTTTATTATTACTTATATATGTTATGTGTTTGAGAGAAAAATGTATTGAAAAAAATCTTCATTTTACGTCTTTCATGTAACTTTCAGGTTGAAATGACAACATTTTAAAGTTTCAGTGTGGGAGCAGATTTTTGGACCTTGCTGTTGTATAAGTTGTGGTTGTTTTTTGACTCTCTCCTCTCTTTCCTGTAGGCAGGGTGGTGGGTATTCTGCAGAGGAACTGGAGAGACTACGTTGTGACTTTTCCTCCTCTTGAGGAGGTGCAGTCACAGAGTCGAAATTCACAAAAGATTCTTGTTATTCCATGGGACTACCGCATCCCTAAAATCCGGATCAGCACACAGCAGGCTGAGGCTTTGCAGGTGGAGATATAATTTAGCATTTTAAATGCAATATGGTTGCCAATAAAAGAAAGATCAGCAGATCTTTGTTGCAGCAAGTGCAATTGTTACATTATTTTTGACAAACTTTGTTAGTTCTCAAACCTTGAGAAAGTACTAAAAGTGACCGTAAAGAAGTCTGTTACAAAATATTTTTTAAATGAATGCATTTCTTTTGAACTTTTTATTCATCACTGAAAAAATTTATCACGTATTCCTCAAAATGCAACAGAACTGTTTTTAATGGTTAATTATATTATATGATAAAATTGCATTTTAAAATGCACTTAAATACCAAATAGTTCGTCATATTTCACAATATTACTCTTGTTTTACTGTATTTTTGTTCAAATAAATGCAGCCTTTGGTGAGCATGAGATACATAATTAATATATTAAATCTAATGTAATATTTCTTCTCTTTGTAGGATCAAAGAGTGATTGTGCGTCTGGATTCGTGGGAAAGTACTTCTGTGTACCCCAGTGGCCACTGTGTGAGGGTGCTGGGGAAAGCAGGCGAGCTGGAGACTGAGATTCAGACCATCCTGTTGGAGAACTCTATCCATGTCCCACCATTCTCAGAGGCACAGGTGGGGTCATAATGTCTGCATATGATCGAAATCATTTCAGAATTTTTATACTGTGATTTTTGCCTTACGAAAAGAGTGAATCATAAATAATAAAGCCTTTAAAAAGGTACAAGGTGTATTACTATAAAAAATTGTTTCTTCAGTTGCGAGAGATGCCAGTTAACACTGAGGAGAACCGGTGGCAGATGGACAGCAGTGAAGTGTCCTCTCGGCGGGACCTGAGAGACACACACCTGGTTTTCAGTATCGATCCCAAGGGCTGTGAGGATGTGGATGATACCTTGTCTGTGCGGACTCTGCCTGGGGGGAAGCGGTTAGAGCTGGGCGTCCACATTGCCGATGTCACTTACTTTGTCAGGGAGGGCTCTCTTACAGATCTAGAGGCACGGTCAAGGTATGAAACTCTGCCAGTTACTGAAAATATAGAGGTGGATGAATAGAGTATATTATTGTTGAGTGTATTTATTATGTTCGTTTGTATTTTAATACATTTGTAAATGTCATTTATTTTTGTGATGGCAAAGCTGAATTTTCAGTGGCCATTACTCCACTTTTCTGTCACATGGTTATTCAGGGAATCATTTTTAAATGCTGATTTGGAGCTTAAAAACATTTCTGAATTTTTTTATTGCTGTCTCATTTTTTGTGGAAATCATGTGACACTTTTTTAGGATATTTTGGTGAATAGAAAGCCTGAAAGAACATTTATTTGAAATAGGAATCTTTTGTAACATTATAAATGTTTTTACTGTCACCTTTTATCAAATTGTGTCCTTGCTTAATAAAAGTATAGATGTAAAAGAAATCGCAAGGCTTATTTACACCAAGAATTATCACATTTTATTATAAATGCACGCTGCAATGGTTTCGACTGCTTTAAATGCTCAAGCTCAAGTCTGGTGGATTCTGATTGGCTGTTTATGTCTACATCATCAGCTGGAAAAAAAATTGTTCAGAAAGAGATTTTAATGATATCATTCTGCTGTGTCGTTATAGTTCTTGTGCGGACTTCCCTATTCTCTATAGAATTAGAATTAGAATGATTAAATCTTTATCATTATCATTGTAGTTATATGTTCTTGGTGTGAACAGGCCTTTACTGACCCCAAACGTTTGAATGGTAGTTTGTTTATTATCAAATTTCTGTGATGAATGTGAATTTCTACATATATATAAAAAAAAATCTTATACTACAGTAACTAAAGTATACAATAAATTAATTGCATCTTTCTTTTCTAAACCCAGGGCAACCACTTACTACCTGGCTGACCGCAGGTATGACATGCTGCCAGCAGTTCTGAGTGCTGATCTGTGCTCCCTCCTTGGAGGAGTGGACCGGTGAGTAACACACAAACCTCTCCCTGCTTTTTGAGACCACCTTATATCCTGCTGGAATCTGTATTCTTTAATAGAAAATAACAGGGAGTTACTTTGTGATATGTTCCAGCTATGCCATGAGTGTTCTGTGGGAGCTGGATGCTGAGACTCTGGATGTGTGTACAGTTTGGTACGGTCGTACTCTGATCCGCTCCTCCTATCAGCTTCACTATGAGCTGGCCCAGAGTCTGCTGAATGGTGAGGAGGTTGAGGTACCTGAGCTAAGCCGGCTCAAGGGTTCACAGCAAGACCGGAAACTTGTTGAACTCTTGCAGGCCCTAGAGACCCTGACGAGGGTGGCCAGACACCTCCGTGCACAGAGAGATAAGGGTGGTGCTCTGGAGTTGGAGGGGGTGGAGGTGAGGGCTCAGCTGGATGAGGAGAAGAACATTACAGCACTTGTTCCCAAACAACCTCTGGAAGTTCATGAGACTGTGGCAGAGTGTATGATCTATGCCAACCACTGGGTGGCACGCAAGATACAGGAGAGCTTTCCACACCAGGCTCTCCTGCGTCATCACCCACCACCCAAACAGGAGTTCTTCAGTCACCTCATCGACTGTGCCAAGGCCCGTGGCTTCAGTATTGATACAAGGTCAAAATAATTTTCAAAACTTTGGGTATAATTTGAAATAAATCACCAAGGCTGTGTATGTATTTGATCAAAAATAGAATACAAACTGTAATACTGTAAAATAACTGTCGGAATTTTCAGCAGCTATAACTTCAATCTTCAGTGTCCTTCAGAAATCATTCTAATATACCGATTTGGTGTTCAGGAAACTATTTCTTATTATTATCAGTGTTGAAAACAGTTGTTCTGCTTAAGATTTTTGTGGAAACCATGATACAGTTTTTCAAAAGAACAGCATTTGTTTGAAAAATACATCTTTTGTTAAATTTTAAATGCCTTTACTGTTGCTTTCGATTAGTTTCATTCTTGCTGAATAAAAGTATTTTCTTTTGATCTTACAGACTCCACAAACATTGTATATCTAAATAAAGATAGAACCAAAATTAATGAATATAATCGAATCATAACATACTAATCAGTATGTTCAGTGATAGATTGCATACATGCATGTATATTTACGTTTGTCTGCATCGCTTCATCTAGGTCAAACAGAGCTCTTGCTGATTCTCTGGAACAAGCTGTGGATCCTCAGGACCCCCTGGTGAACAGGTTATTGAGAATGATGGCCACCCAGGCAATGTCTAATGCCCTTTACTTCTCTACAGGAGCCTGCCCAGAAGAACAGTACTATCACTACGGTACATGCTTGTCATTCTGTCATCATTACAGATCATTTGTAATCCCATTATAAGATTTCATATGTTCATTTAAGCAGAGTAGCTGGTTGCTCGTTGTTGTATTAATGTTTGTAGTAGTAGTATGAAATAAATATTCCACCTTGATTTAAAGCTGTAGTTCACCCCAAAATTTACATTTTGTCATCATTTACTCACCCTCATGTCATTCCAAACCTGTATAAGTTTCTTTCTTATGTTGAGACACAAAAGAAGATATTTTGAAGAACCAAACATTTGTTGGTCCCCTTTGACTTCCACAGAAGAGAAATAAATATTATATTTTAAAAAAGACTGTTTGATTGCCAGCATTCATGCATGTTCAATATGAGAAAGAAACTTATGACAAATTTTCATTTTTGAGTGAACTATCCCTTTAAAACATCAATTGACATAGTGGCATATGGGTACATTAGAACAAAACAAAGAAAAAGATTAAAGCATAAATCCGTTCTTGCTGTTTATGTCATTTCCAGGTCTTGCTCTGGATCGATACACTCACTTTACCTCTCCAATCAGACGCTATGCTGATGTATTAGTTCACCGGCTGCTCATGGCTGCTATTCAGCTGGAGAAGGAAGGACCGCTAGGCAAACCCTTGGCCAGTAACAAAGAACTCGAGGAACTAGCTCAACATATCAACAATAAAAACAGAGTAAGCGGGAGCCATTGGCTTTTGTATCAATACTTCATTGTAGTAAAACTGCAGTAAAATAGTTGTAGGGGAATGACATCAACACTTTGTTTGTGTGACAGGCAGCACAGCACGCACAGAAGCAGTCCACGGAGCTCTTCCAGTGCCTCTACTTCAGAGACAAAGACTCCAAAACAGATGAGCGCTGTGTGGCTGATGCTGTCATCTATGCTATCCGAGCTAATGGCTTTCTTGCCTTCATACCACAGTAATGACTGCTTATGGAATATTACTTAGTGTTTGTGACCAAGAAAGTTTTACACACAAAAATGAAGACAAGTGTACACTACTATGCATACAAATCTTGTTATTTGATCAAAAATGCATTATTGTGAGATATAAATGTAAAATAATGTCTTGTATTTGAATATATTTTAAAATGTAATGTATTCCTGTGGAAATTTGAATTTTTAACAGCCATTTCTTCAGAAATCATTATAATGTTATGTGCTAATTTGGTGCTCAAGAAACATTTCTTCTTATTACTAGTGTTGAAAGCAGTTATGCTGTCTTTTTTTGGTGAATAGAAAGTTTCAAAAACAGCATTTATTTTAAATAGAAAACTTTTGTTAACAATGTTTTGTAACCGGTTAATGCTGAATTAAAAAAAGGGAATAATTTCTTTTAAACAAAAAAATCTTGCTGACCCCAAACTCAATGAAATTTACGCCAAAAGCAGCTCCTGCATATAATGTGGACATGATGTTTGATTTCAAGCTGCTGTAACTCTTATCTATTCACACAGGTATGGTGTGAAGGGAGCTGTGTACCTTAAGGATCGAGAGGGTCAGGTGGTCAGTGTCGATGGAGATGGAAGGTGCGAGTGGAAAGCTGGGACATTGCAGAGATACCCTGACAGGATCAGCAGCTGCACTAGCACTGGAACTCATACGTTTTACCTCTTCAGCCACGTTACAGTAAGTATATTGCCATAAAACAACAAAAATCCCATTGTTTGTGGCACCTTTCTTTGGACTGTCACAGATATGTGTCTGTTACATCCTCTAGCATCATGTTTTCCTTCTTTTACTTGTGCCTGTCTTCCTCCGCAGGTTCGTATCTCTGTAGAACCGTCCCGCTGCCACGCCGACAGCTTGTGTCTGGAGCTTATCAACAACAAGCCCCATTGCCCTGTGCAGCCCGAGTCCCAGTCAGCTGGTGGCGGTCGGTCTGAGCTGGTTCAGGAAGTAGTGCGCAGGGCAGAAGAGGCTTCCCTCCAGGCGGTGGAAGAGAGGGGGAGGAAGCCCAAACTGAGCAGGGAGGAGAGGCAGTTCAGACAGAGCAGAACACCAAACCTCTATGTCCTGTTACAGGAGATCAGTGAACTTGCTCTACTGGATCTGTCTGTCTGTCAAATCAGAAATACAGAGGAACAGACCAGCACTGCATCTTCTTAGCGCTTTACTGCTAAGATTACAATTGATTAGTGAGCTTTTGATATGGTTTTGTAATATTTGCCATGGACTTCCATTGAAGTGTCCAGTTGTGACCTGATAAAAAGTATTTACACTTACTCTGGATTTATGAACACTGGTTTCTTTGCTTTGTCCAATACATGATTTCTTAAGGGGAAACTGGTCAGGTTCTTCACCTTAGTTTCCCTGTGAAGCCAATGGCTTAAAATTTGAAGACCAGCTCTTGGACTGGAGATACACTCTAGGAGTCAAGTTTTAATTTCAATGAGGCAAATTAAATTAAAAACATTATTTAAGAGAACCCAGTATGTAATCTAAATATTGTTTGAAGCAGGCTTATATATTTCCATGATGTTTGCATTTGTTAATGCTTTGCATTTTGATCATTTAAAAATCTAATTTTTGGGGGAAATTCGTGACATAAAACAATTTTTTTATGATCCACATTTCCTTTTCTTCTACGATGCTACAGAATTAAAGTGTGTGAGTCTTAAGCATCTCTGCTAAAAGCTGGAATACACTTCTACCCTATGTGCTCTAATTTAAAGTTAAACTAGTTGCACATTATCAAGTCTTGAGCTAAAAAATTTTAAACTTTAGAGTTTTAACTTTACAAGCTGAAAAAAAAACTCTTAACTGAAAAACCTTGTTAGTTTCTATAGTATTAAGCCCATAAACTATTACGTCGGAATGGTTAAAAAATATGAATGGTATTATAATGTTATACTAAAACTAAAGTTAAAATAATGGGAAAACCCCTTAAGATAACATGTAGAAAGAAAAGAAAAACATCTTAAGCACACAGACGATTTGAATGATTACGTAATTGTGGCGTCCATAATTGTAATTGAGGTCTACACAAATCACAACACATACATTTTTATTTATTTATTTACATTAACATTTTTATTTGGAAAAAAAATGTACACTGAAATAACAGGGATAAACATGACAGTAAAAAAAGGTATATGGGTCAACCTCAATAGTTCAATTTGTCCTCCAGTATTGTGTGCTTACATTGGGACATTATAATAAACTTCATCCAAGTAATGATTTTATTCTCAGGTTCACATAGAGCTTACTAGCACTAGAACTAGACTAGCACACTCGTTATCATATAAAGGGGAACTCTGATGCACAACTGACTTTTGTTTGAGTGGCGTATGGACTGAGGTGCTCTGATCCTCTTGACTGAGGTACTGTCCTGAAGAACTGGTTGATGGTTCATCTGCATCCTGAATGGATTTCTTCGCAAATCTCCTCTCCAGAGCCAGCCGTTTGTTGAGCTCTATGTGCCACTGCTGTTCCTCCGTGAGAGAGGCTGGAGCAGGAGTAGAATGGACAAAGGGTCTCCATATGGATCAGACTCTTCCGGTACTCAAACCTCAGCCTCCTCTGAGGGGAGCAGAAAGTAAATGAATTTATACCTGCTAATTTCAATAGCAGTACAAGACAGCCTAAAGTTAAAGTATCTTTACCGACATAGTCCTTGGGTTATTGGCATGTCCAATCGAATTAGTTTCAGACATGTCTAATGGAGAAACAAAGGATGCAGACAACTTCCATTAGGATGTACAATATCACACATCGAGGGCTTTTATCATATTCAATATTGTAATATCGTATTCAAACAGGATTCATTCTTGCATTGATTAAACAGAAGGCATTTATATGTGCCTTAAATCCCATGTACTGTTGTTAATGTTAAAGCACACATTTAACATTAAAAACATGGTGTGGCATCGAGAAAAAAAAAAGTGAGACATGGTGTAACAGCCTAATACAATTGTTTAGTGCATATGTAGACAGAGCAACATTTAAAACAGACCGGTTAGATAACACCTGTGTTTGAGTACCGCACATGGTCTTTTCCTCCCCTCTCTTATCACTCCCTGTCAACACTTCTACGGTCCTATCATAATAGGCATAAATGGCAAAAATATAAAAAAGCAGATACAAAAAATGTATTACATGAAAAACGAATCCTGAGTGAGCGGCCCCTAGTTAAGCTTGAATTTGTCACAAGATAAAGTGTTATTTTTCATTAGTGCCAGACATCTTACCTGCACTTCTTTTTTACCGCCCAGACTCTCCACTTTATCAAAGAACTCCTCAAACTGCATTTTAGGATATACTTTAGGCGATGGGCCCAGTTCTCCATTTTCTACAAAAGGAGCTTCAGATTCTCTGTCTGAATCAGATACAAATGAAGAGAGTGCTCACTGACAACAGTATTCACGAAACACATTGACTCATTTATATAGAGTCGTGGCCAAAAGTTTTGAGAATTACATAAATATTGGAAATTGTAAAAGTCGCTGCTTAAGTTTTTATAATAGCAATTTGCATATACTCCAGAATGTTATGAAGAGTGATCAGATGAATTGCATAGTCCTTCTTTGCCATGAAAATTAACTTAATCCCAAAAAAACCCTTTCCACTGCATTTCATTGCTGTCATTAAAGGACCTGCTGAGATCATTTCAGTAATCGTCTTGTTAACTCAGGTGAGAATGTTGACCAACACAAGGCTGGAGATCATTATGTCAGGCTGATTGGGTTAGAATGGCAGACTTGACATGTTAAAAGGAGGGTGATGCTTGAAATCATTGTTCTTCCATTGTTAACCATGGTGACCTGCAAAGAAACGCGTGCAGCCATCATTGCGTTGCATAAAAATGACTTTACAGGCAAGGATATTGTGGCTACTAAGATTGCACCCAAATCAACAATTTATAGGATCATCAAGAACTTCCAGGAAAGAGGTTCAATTCTTGTAAAGAAGGCTTCAGGGCGTCCAAGAAAGTCTGACAAACTCCAAGAAGTGATTATGAAAGAATGGGTTGCTATCAGTCAGGATTTGGCCCAGAAGTTGATTGAGAGCATGCCCAGTCGAATTGCAGAGGTCCTGAAAAAGAAGGGCCAACACTGCAAATACTCTTTGCATAAATGTCATGTAATTGTCGGTAAAAGCCTTTTAAACGTATGAAGTGCTTGTAATTATATTTCAGTACATCACAGAAACAACTGAAACAAAGATCTAAAAGCAGTTTAGCAGCAAACTTTTTGAAAACTAATATTTATGTAATTCTCAAAACTTTTGGCCACGACTGTACATACATGTTAGAACAACGGCACCTGAATTCAGGAGTGTTTCAATATTTCACACACAAATGGTGAGGATGAAGTGAAAAATGAGCAGTTCCTCATGCCCTTTGCCTTTGAACTAACATCTTCAAATAAAGTACGCAAAGTTGGAAGACCCTTCTCAGACATCAACCTAAAAGAGAGAAGAGATGAAGGAGGTGAACCGTAAACATTGGAGAAACTCAACAAGTCATATTTATTTATTGCACCTTTCATGATAAATATTGTTTTAAAGCAGTTATAGAAGAAATCATGATGCTAATGTTTACAATATCTTAATTTTGTAAATGTATTTTACATTTTGTGATGACAAGCAATAAAGCAGTTTAAAAATGTTACTTAGTCACCAGTTTCAGCGGCGGCTAAGCGACGCTCAGCCAATCACATCTGCGCTGCGGCGCACGTGACTGGTTCTGCTGCGTCGCTGCTCTCATGGCTGAGGACAAGTGCGACGTCTACCGGCGCGGAGAACTGAAATAGAGACGTTGGTTTGATTTTCGATTGAATCCCATTTCCTACATTAACAAATCCAGGAAATAATTAAGTTGATTAATATGATAAATTCTGCCAAAAAGAATAGTAGGCTACTAAACTATGTATAAGAAAAAAATGTCTTACTTTCTTTATTGTTTAATAGGGGCCAATCGCCAAGACTTGAGACGATCATTTTATAAAGTCAAAACTTTTCACCATTTTTGTGTGTGAATAAAATGTAAATAATGTGATACTCAATTTCCAATTTCCTCAGGTCTCCCTATAAAATATGAAAATGTGCTAGCCTGTTTCCGACATGAGACATGATTCAAATAAATGACATGACCCTTTACACAGCACATAACTGCAACTCTGATCTGCTCCTCCGTCTCACCCTGTTGAAGCCTCTTCACCTCATCTTTTCTCTGATATAAAAGCATGACACAAACAAAATAAACAAAAGTTCACCACAACTGAAACTATATGGAAACGTTCAATAAAAAATACTTCTTACAGAGTACATATAACTGAACAACAATTATATATACAAGCTAATAACATGCTGTATCATAAATGGTCATTTTATATTGACCAAATGGAACTAGCAAATTAATGCACATTTGATGTTTGTACTAGGCATCTTTCTCCAGCTCTCTCCAGGTTGATGTTCAGCTTAGCTGGCTAGCTGTTCAATGGTTTTTCCTTTTTTTCTAATTTAGATGAAAATATGTACCTTTATTTATCATATGAGTCACTTTACAAACGTTGCTAAAAGTTGCAGTTAAAATACAGTTAAAATAGCTAAATTTGTTGCTAGGTGCCTTAAAAAAACATTTCTAGGGTATTCTGAAAAGCTGCTGAATCTAGCAATAAAACTGCTAAGTTGGCAACAATGAATACCTGCTCAGTAGAACTTTCCGTGAGCTAGAGTGTGCGCGCGATGTTCCTGGACGCGGACGCGCGCGTTTGTGTCCTTCTCGGTCCTGCACCTCGGTGGCGATGACGGCATGCGGTAAAAAAATAATGTAGCAATGTATGTATTGGTAGGTTGTAGTCCCACTGAATTTCAGTATTTTA
The DNA here is from genome assembly GCF_963082965.1 of Carassius carassius. Taxonomy (NCBI): domain Eukaryota; kingdom Metazoa; phylum Chordata; class Actinopteri; order Cypriniformes; family Cyprinidae; genus Carassius; species Carassius carassius. The sequence continues at coordinate 16,166,347 of NC_081757.1, read as the reverse complement.
AAAGGTTTCACAAACATTATTATTGTGGTATTTATTTTATTGTCTGTTTGTTTGCCTCATATACAAACGCCATTGTTAATAGGGTTACAAAACTGCTTTCAAAATGTTTCAGAAACTTCCATCTAACTTTTTTCACATCATAATCATCAAACACCCGAACCTCAACTTAACCTCTGAGTAATTTGTTGAGAGTTGTTTGTATGTGGACCATTTTATTTGAATTTACATGTAAACAAGTCTCTGCATGTCATCGTCATTAATAATAATAAAAAAAAGAGAAGGTACAGACACATGCAATGTGAAAAAAATAAAGTTGTGTAAATGTGAAGCAGTCTTTTATCATCGTGTTCTAAGCAGAAACATGAGGAAAACTGCACTGAGGAGAATGCAGAGAGTGCACACGGTGGGCACGACAATCTCTGTGACCATCTCCATGTGGCTGATCAGTGGATCTGGAGAAAAACATGTCAGTAAGTCAGTGACAACTGATAAAAGATACATTCAGTGAAAACATAAAGGTATTTTAAAATAGCACTAGCACTGGACAGAAAACATATGAAACATGACATCCTGAGCCCTGTACCTAAACTTCATCATGCACAGGCCAAACCTTTGGCATATCTGCATGTTCCTTATTTTCCTTGGATTTTCTTCTAGCTGAAAGGGCAAACAAAAGAAAATTCCTGTTAGAAAGTTACCATATAATTTCCTTCTCTATATGTTGTGCTTGGTTATAAATAGAAAATGTAATTTGTGACAGAATTTTCTTTTCTTTGCCCCAGCTAGATCATTGCCGGCTGTGCTGCCCAGTGGGGAGAGAAGTCAGCAACAGTTACACTAACCTGCCGCAAGGAGCTGGTTACTTGAGGTGCATGTTTCCAGTGCCTTTCTTTTCCAGCTTTCAATCTGTGATAAACATTATACAATTTAAATTCATAAGAAGTAAACTGAGACATAATATAAAGACATAGTATATATTTATCACACAGATTGCACAAAAAATGCTAAGACTCTTGTACAATTTGACTCAAAAGATTAAATAAAAAATTAATTTAGCATCATATTTTAATTCTAAACTCAATGAAGTCATACCTCTCTCTGATTAGGGAAACCATTCGAGCTTATGATGCGCTTGTAGTACTGAACTGATGCTTTGGGGTAGCGTGCTTTATTTTTGCTGCCAAAGTCCACATAGTACAGGCCAAATCTTTCAGAGTAGCCCTCATCCCACTCAAACTTGTCAAGCAATGACCAAGCTGTGTAGCCTTTCACATTCACTCCATCTTTAACCGCTGAATAAAAAAAACAAAAACAAAAAGGTTCCTCTGAGTGGTTGTATAGACCTTATTTATCAACGTATAAAGAGAATTATGATTTGGAGCTCTGTTAGAACTCCTGTGTGTGAAATAAAGCATTTTGAATTTTTATAGACCTCTTGCACTCATATGCTCAGTCTGTAATCAAGTTTCTGCTAATTTTGATTTGCATGCTCTGAATGTTTTTGTGACTCTGGTCGAATGGGTCAGTTTATGCAGTCTGTTCTAAGACAGTGGTTCTCAACTTTTTTAACTGAAAGGCTTCCCATTTTCCAACTCAATATTCATAGTCCTTCCTCAACCATCACAATAGTTAAAAGATCTCCTCTGATATTTCTGTTGAAGGTATTATGACTGTTTGACAGTGTTTTCAAATCTTTTTATTAACAGAAACTGGGAGTGTTGAGATTTATTAAGCAAAATTCTATAGTCTTTGATGTGGAAAAAAGAAATATTTCAGTTTGATCATTCCTTGATCATTCACTGAGCATATATATATATATATATATATATATATATATATATATATATATATATATATATATATATATATTTATATTTATATGTTTGTTCTGGCCTCATTGTTGCAAACCACTGGTAAGAGCATTTAAAAATAGAAGGCATAGATTTCTATATTGATTCTGACCTTTGAGCATTTCATTGATGTAATCCCTCAAGTACTGCATTCTCCAGTCATCACACAGTTCTGTGCACATCATCTTCTCTGATACACCATTTCCTGTCACGTATATAACGGGGTCTCCATACTGTGTCTAAGAATAGAGGGATTTGAGTCACAATAAGCCAGTGTGCCATTTCTAGACAGACTACTGGCCACAGGCTGGAAGTAATTGTTACATAGATTGTTACAGAGATGTGTCAATGTACCTTAACAAAGCTAAGCAGTCGGCGGAAGCCCCATGGCACAGAGTAGAGCCACTCTGATCCAGGATCAGGCCACTGTGGGTCTACCAGCTCAGCCAGGTCACGGTCAGTGAAGTAGCTGTTTCCACGGTTGGAAGGAAAGTTCTTTTGTGTGATGTAGCGCGTAGTGAAGTGACTGATACCCAGGAAGTCACAAGTGCCTCTGACATAACTTTTTTCATGAGGGCTGAAAGTAGGCAGACGAGAGCTACTTAGGCCCTGCTGGGCACTCTTCCTACCTGCAGAAACGAAACAGAGTAATAATTGTAAATTATTATCAGCCCCAACTAAATAAGCCTATCATTTATTTATGGTTTGCTTGCCTATGTAGTCTTTCATTATTTGAGGATAGTCTCCATGGAAGAGTGGTGTGGCAAACCAGCCCAAGTAGAACTGGACATATCTTTCAGCGGCTTCTATATCGCGCTGATTGGTGATGTCCACTGGTTCTCCCCAGTTAGCTGACAGGGAGATGCCCACCATACCTAGAATGGCAGAAACACTTGTACCTGGTTGGACCTTTATGCCTTGACAGGGTAAAAGCTCATTTCAATATCTAAAATTTGTCTACCTTTCTGTTTGTTTCGCCACTGGGCATCGTATGTGTGCCAGACCTTAGCATGAGCCTGTCAGTGCAGCAGAGGATAAAAATGAGCTTCATTTCATTGCATTCAAATTTTTATCAGAAACAGTGATTTTAATAGTCAATATGTTTTTTTCGTAATAGTTTGCTATCACTAAATGCATGCTTATTTATTTTTATTTTTTAGATTTAGCTTTTTTCTCTGCTGTTCATAATCAGAATGTTGCATTGCTAACTTAGCATATGAGTTATTTCTGTTGCTCATTTATTATAGTTATTAAACTATAGTGGACTGAAGTGGATTTTGATCACCTTAATGATGTTGTGGGCAGCATTATAGGCACCAGTACCCTTCATCTTCAGACCAGGAGCATGTTCTCCAGTCTCATAACCCTCCACTGCAACTGACTGGAAATATGGAAGGGTGTAAAAGTGGACTTTGAAACGGAGAATATCAGACAATAACTACTTTTACAATTCTTACCCAAGGATTGTTGAAGGTGATCCAGTATTTGACACGATTGCCAAATCTCTCAAAACACAGATTGGCAAAATCGTTGAAGAAATTGACCATACTGGCATTTTGCCAACCTCCATATCTCTCCTCCAGAGCCTGAAAAAGCACAGATATGATTTTAAAAGTTAAATCAAATTGATGTATACTCTCTTTAAAGATGTGTACTCTGACATACTTATCATACATTTGAAAGTTTTACGTGAAAGTTACGTTTTTTGAAAGAGAAATCAGGAACATTCCCTGCGTTCGAATAAATTGAATTCACAGCTACTGTATATAGTAGGTGAAAACAGTACGCAAGAAGATATGGTTCATATTACTTGAATTCATAAAACAGTAGGTGTCAAGTACCAGAATGACCTACTACTTCTGACTAGATTCTGATATGCACATCCAGTGGACAATTTAATATCCCATGATGCCACGGAAGAGGAGAGAAGCAACTGATGCTGGTATGTCATGTGATATTGACAACATTGCGGATGTAGTATGTCCAAATTTTATTCACACTAGCCATATTCATACTATAAAGAACATACTTTTTAATGGTCATTAGGTCAGTTTCACACCAAATGTAGAAGCAATAATACAGTTTGTACAGTGTATGATTTGAGACGCAGACATTGTCGGCCTGTGTTTTACCTGAGGTAAGTCCCAGTGGTACAGTGTCACAATCGGTGTGATTCTGTTCTCCAGAAGCATATTAATTAAGTTATTATAGTGCTCTATCCCTTTGTCATTGATGTAGTCATCTAGAAAACAATCAGAAAAACTTTTGGTAATGACTCTTGTAAAACATTTCAAGATTTTTTTTCTTTTAATAATTCAATTACTCTTAATGCCACTGGGCAGAATCCTTGGCCAGGAGATCGAAAATAGATAGTGGTTCAGCTTCATGTCTTTCATCAGTGCGATATCATCCTAAAACATACATTAAAAAGATTATCCTAGAACCAAAGCATGTACATACATCACTGTGCATTTCTGATCAGGAAATCATTGCACCTTTATTTTGTAATAGCCTTCACAGGAAGAGTCACCAGTGTCGTTTAGGTGAATTTTCCCTCTTTTGTGGGAAAACACATCCCAGATGCTCTTTCCTTTTCCGTCTTTATCCCATGCTCCTTCTGTTTGATATGCTGAGCTGCCAGCGCCCCAGGAGAATCCTGAAAATGTATGTATACACACTCTGCTATACATCTAAAAACAGTAGGCTATATATCATTCTTGTGTATGCGTTTGTATATGCATTCATAATACAGAACCCTGAAAATGAATCATTTATATAAAATAATAACAAATTTTACTGACACTGTTCTTATACTGTGTTCAGCAGAAGAAAGAAATTCATACAGGTTTGGAACAACTTGAGGGTGAAATGACAGTATTTTCACCATAATACATATTTTGCATGATTGCATATATTACCGGACCTATTGTTCTTTATATTTTAATACTTGTTCTTAAAGAACACATTTATATTTGCTGTTGTTTGTAAGTGTCATTTGCTGTTATGAGTAAGGCTTTACCTGAAGGAAATGTGCCATATTGAAATGATCCCATTTCATTCTTCGTCCAGTCAAAGTCTTCACTGGCAAAAATGCACAGGGCAAAAAGAAGAAATTGGCATATCCTCAGCACACGGTGTTGTAGCATCCTCTTATTCTCATATGGGTTTGTTTTTCACCAGTAGCACCTGCACAGATTAAAACAGACTATTTTTACTTTACTTCCAGGCACACCTTAGAAAATGTTTCATTTCACTTAAGAATACCCCAGTCCATAGATATATTTCAAGTCAGTTATCCTCATCTCAGATATATATACAAAACATACTCCGAGTGGTCAGCTTGCAAAGCATTCGAAGCTGAAGCATATCAATGATGCATCCCAAACTAAAAAGCTGTCACAATCCATGTGCAAACAGCCGAAAATGCCCTCAAAAATTTTCAATCCCAGATAAGATCAGATGAATTATCTTTCATTTCAGCCAGCTATAGGACAAACGGACACAAAAGGCTATCAGTGACAAAAAGTAAGTCAGCTTGTCAAGTGCTGCCAAAATGAAAGCCATCTCAAAATTATTTATCCAGAAGAGAGGAGATGCACGTTTCTTTCTGAAAGGAGAGAGGGTGAGATGATGATTAAAATGCTTCCTTCTGTTCACAGTCTCATTTTTCTCTCCCTACTCTCACCCTCTCTCTCAAACTCTCCCTCAATCTAGATTTGCACTCAAGCACATATAGACATATACCTGCTCCAGGCCTCACATTTGTCTCGACTGGAATCCACTCCAAAGTGCCAGAAAGTGACCTAAGCTTCCGAACTTCATTCACCCTCACAAAGCTGCCCAGTGCCTGTACGCTCGCGAGCACAAAACAGTAGCGAAGCATCTAGTAGATCCGAGCTCCATTCAGGAGCCACACGCAGGCTCAAATACCCACTATTCAAATTCAATAGGCTGAGAGGGGAAAAGTGCTGCTCCTAACATGTTTTATAGAATTGAACATTTGACTCTGTAAGCAAAGTTGATGTTGGTGTGGGTGATGCATTTGCATTTTGGCCCCCCAAGGGGGAAATACAATACAGTTTATTCCATAAAAAAGGTGAAAATGTTCAGATTTGAACCAGCATTTCTGAAGCATTCTTTTTCATAAATGATGGGTGCAATATCAAATAAGTGAGCAAAATAAATAAATAAGAATTGGTAGTTTAGCTGTTAGAGGCATAGAGTGCAGACTATTACTACTAGAATCAAATAAGTAGGATAATAAATATAGATGAATAGAATATAAAATCATGGCTGGATTGATATGTCCTATATGTATGTGTGTCTGTTATTGTGCTTTCAAACACTTGCTGCCCCAGTTCAAACGTGAATACGGTTACAACATGCTTTAAAAATGAATGTTGAATTGTTTCAGAAAGTGTTGACACTGCACTCTTCATGTTCATGTGTTGTGTGTTTAGGTGTGTATGAAGGAGAATATGTTCAGTGTATGTTGGTTTAACATGTACATGTGTTCTCTTGCATATTCTATGGATTTGTGTGTGTGTGTGTGTGTGTGTGTGTGTGTGTGTGTTTAAGCTTTTGTATGTGTGCATTTCTTTTCATTTCTGTATGCACATATAGCTAAAGGCTTTTACAAAACATAGCATACTACACAGTATGTGTTTAGCATATCAATACACAGACAGACTACAGAGAGAGCAGCAGAAAGAGTATGAGCATTCTAGCACTCCCTGTTTCTATGTACCTGCTGTATTTAAGGACCGTCTTAGTGGCCACCACGAGCTGACATGAACATCTTTACTAAGGTCCCCGGACTAGCCAAACAAGCCAGGTATGTTTGCGGTGCATTTGGACACCAATTTTTTGAGTTTCAACCTGCACCTCCCAAGAGGACTGTATTAATCATTGCAGAGAAAGACATATCAAAGACCAAGACCCATGACTTGTTTGTGGAAATATGTAGTTCTGATCACAACCATACCATTAAGACAGCCCTGAAATAACATACTGCTATGCTTTAATGGGAAAACTGATTTGTTCCACACATACGTTTACCTTGTTATGGAACAAATAAAGCTGAAGTTTAATTTAAATGTTATATTATAAACATTTGGAAAGAATAGAATCCAATTTAAAAGAGCTGGCTTCTTTTTTATTTTCTAGACATTGTTGGATTGTTGATGTTTAAAAATGTGCTAAGAGTGTTTGACTTTTTTCCCTAGCAAGCTGGGGTCTGTGCTCCAACGTGCCTTCTACGGGTCCAGTGGGAGGGTAAGAGTTTATTGTGATGGCAATAGTTTCTAGTTATGCATGCATAGTGAATGAATAATTCATGAGTAGGGAATTTTCAGTCAGCTGTTTGCAACTCTTTTTATTTCTTCTATTGCGTTTTTAGTGGTGTTTTAGCTGTAAATTAGCTGAAAAAGGTGCTAGTTTAAGATCAGGATATCTATATTCTCCCACATACTTTTAATCTTTTTGTGCTTATTAAATACTTGAATGTACGTGTTTTTTGGGATGTGTTTTCCAGGTGACCCTTTTCGAGCAGAGGAACTTTGCAGGTCGGCGACTGGACCTGACCTCTGACTGTCAGAAATTGAGCGAAAAAAACTTTCCCGACAGATGCAACTCTGTCCAGGTGGAGAGTGGAGCGTGAGTACATGATCGTTTTGTATCACAAGACAAATGTAAAATAAATGATTACTCCATGTCTTCATTCAGTAAACATTTTTATAGCTACATTAAATCAGTTTTGCATTTCCTTTCGGTGTACATTTTGCCAGTTTAAGTCCATTCAGATATGTTTTTTACTGTGACATGTGTTCTTATGTAGATGGGTGGCATATGAACATGAGAACTTCCGTGGACGTCAGTACCTGTGGGACATGTTTGACAGGGGGGAGTACAACTGCACTGATAAGTGGTGTGCTCAGGGTGACCACATCTCCTCTGTTCGTGCTGTGAAACAAGTGAGACATTCAATAATGATAAAATATTCAAACCAATACAATTAGTAGAAGTCTTTGAAATTTCCACTGATATGATCCAAAATCATAAATGTACAAATAGTTTGTTTGCCTGTGTTTCATGGTCTAGGACAACAACCCTCCCCGTGCACAGCTGTTTGAGAGGGCAGCTTTTTCGGGCAAGAAGACAGAGCTCCATGATGACATCCCCAACCTAATGAGTCGTTACAGCCTTAACAGAGTGTCCTCCGTAAGAGTAATGGGCGGAACGTGAGTACAAATTCACTTATGTTAAAATACCGAGCTATGTATTCTGTTCTGTGTATATATTCAGTGCTGTGTGCACATTTCCCATCTTTCTCTCCTGACCACAGCTGGGTGGCGTACCAGGAGCCTAACTACAGGGGAGCACATTACATCCTGGAGAAGAAGGACTACAACAACTTCTCTGACTGGGGTGCTCAAAACAGCACCATTGGCTCAATTCGCCGTGTCCGCTTCAGCTAAACAAACCCTCCTGAAAAACACCCACATCTGTCAGCTCTTCATACAAACAATATGTCAGCCCCACAAAAGGCCTATTTTAGTAATAAACTGATGCAAAAGACCATATTGTTGTTTGTGCTTAAGTAATCAAACAGGAATTACATAATTCATCAGGTATCATAAAGTTCTTCAACAGCTCAGGAGCTTTTCAGATGCACGAATGAGCGTTGTGTTGCCCTCTGGTGGTAAAACACATTTCTGCAATGTCAGCCTGTCTGGTCTACTGTTACCTGGTATGTCAGAGCAACCACCATCTTAAGATAGTCTTGTAGCACAGCTCCAGGATTGTTCCCAGGATGCCACAGCACTGTTTTGTCCTGCCCTGATGGGATGTGGGATGCTTATAGGAACTGTGAGCTCACGGCTTTGCCCTCTCTTCTATGATCCGAAGAGCAGCTGAGGAGCTCTTCTGTGTGTATTTGAGCATTCGTTGAGGAATTCACACGGGCTTTAGCTCTGTGTTGGACTTACTCTCTCTAAAGGCTGGGGAGGTATTTCTGTGGGTCGTGGGAGTAGCAGTTGTTTTGCCCCTGTCGTGCCGATGACATTGTGCTACATCTCTCTCACGGTCACCACAGCAGCCTGGAGGTACCCACCAGTGTAGACACAGAGGAGGGGCAGAAAGAATGCAAACTGCTTTAGGATGATGTCCCGCAGAGAAGGAAGTACAGGGAATGAGAGAGAGAGAGAGAGAGAGAGAGAGAGAGCGCAGAGTGAAATTAGATTTATGTGATTATAAACAAATGTTTGACACAACAATTATGTTAACCACTGGCACTTTATTTATTCTATAAAACTAGTGTTACAGCTAGTATTGTGCCCATTAATGCTGACTGCACTGTTGCCACTGTTGTTGCAGCACTTACTGTGGCTATTTTACTATAGTAGCACATGAAAATGGTTCCCTAGAATTTGTTGTGTAAAAATTTAAATAAAATAAAATTAATCCAGTTATGAGGAGTTTAGTGAAATTATAATATAGTATAATATAATATTGTTACTTTTGTAATATAAATGAAAATATTATATGCCAGTCTGTAATATAAATGAAAATATTATATAAGTGAACAGCAAAAACATTAAAACGTTATTTCACAGAGATTCTGCTGATTTTATATAGTGCTTAGACATAAATATTTCCTACCTTTCAAAAGTTTGGTTTCACAAAATATTAATATTTTAAATAAATGCTTTTCTTTTGAACTTTCTATTAATCAAAGAATCCCAAAAAACCCATCACTGAATAAATTACAATTTATATGTTAAAACAAAACAAAAAAAACAACTTAATATTTCACTGAGATTCTGCTGATGCTGAAACATACACATATTACCTACCTTTCAAAACTATGGTGTCACAAAATATTTCGATTTCAAATAAATGTTTTTCTTTCTATTAGTCAAAGAATCCTGAAAAAAATGCATCATTGAATAAATTACAATTCAAAATATGTTAAACAAGGCAGTTGTATTTCTGATCAAATAAATGCAGTCTTTGGTGAGAAGAGTAGAATTTAAACCTTAAAAATCTTACCAACTTCAAACCGTTAAACAGAAATGTATGTGTAAGCAATAGAAAATGATTGGCAAATACAGCTGTTTTGCTCTTACATTTAAGGCCCATGATTTAAACAGAACAAATAAGAATGCATACACAGTATTTTTTTTCTTCTTCTGGAGTTCAGTGCAGGAAGTCCATCACAAAACTAGTTCCCTCTGTACCACACATGCACACAAACAAATAGTCAGAGTCTGACCTTGAAGGTGGCCTGGCTTGTTGAATAGGAAAGATCCTATGTTTCTTTCCAGTAAGCCAGTTGGCCACAGCTGAAATGATAAACTAATTGACCACCCATACATAGCATTCCTCATGCTTGAGTTCAATCCCACAAACACACAAAAATATATGCATCCACACACAGCAACTTGTAAGTCATTTTTTAACAATCAGACTTTGAATCCCTCTTACTCTGCATGTGTTTATATGGTATGTACTGTATGTTTACACGAACATACCACACATTGGTTGTACTGTAAAAGCTGTTTGCCCTCTTTTCCTATTCTCTTTGTGATTACCTCTACTGTAATCCATAAGCCAAACTTCACAGTCCTCATGTTACATAATTACAGTACTATGCAACAGAGGGCCAAACAAGCACACACCTCACAGTACAGCACACCTTAATGGCAGTTATTATCTCAGTCTAGTTTGGTTTCGTTCACACAGTATCACAGAGTCTTTAAATCCTTAGGTACTTCCCTATGAAACAGCTACTATCCAAGTGTGACCCTCGATCTTCAGCAGTGTAACAGTAAAAACTGACATTCACTCACACTCTCTCAAGTGAGACAATAACATTTTTTTTTTCCTTTTTTGGTCTATCTATTTTTGGAAACTCCACCTAATTGATTAAGACTCAAGAGGAAAATTACACTGACACCGAAGAGATTTAGTTTGATCACTGAATTTACAACAAAATGAGAAAGTATAATGCAAAATATGAATGCATTTGGAAAAATATTCCGATTTTGCCTGTTTTCCCCCATCTTCTATAGCCGATGTATTTTTGAACATTTTAAGTTAGTTATGTTGTTTTAAGTTGAATGTTGTAGGTATCCTAACATGTTTCATACTATATACTCTTTGTGTTTTGACTCATTTGCAGCATAGATATCACTCCATCAATGCACAATGTTCTTGCGCTCTCAGCCATTTCGTTTGGTCTGTTACAGAAAGATGATCTCACCAGAAAATACCCTGCAAGGCTTAAATGCAAACTCTTTCATGTCTGACAAGCTATTTTAGTATGATTATCAGCAAAATCTTGATGCTACATGCCGCTTTGCAGCGTGGCGTCTTGTTTCAACATGTTTTTGGTCTTTCAGTCAACAAAGAAGGGAAATGCCTGGGGAGACTGCATGCTCAATGCTAATGGCATATCTATGTTTGAAGGAATTTCTCCATTATCTGATAACAATATCTGATAGGAGGCGCCAAGAAAGATTTTACTGGGGCATTTTTGCTATAATGCCAGTAAAATGTATTTAAATCGCTTTGATGTGAAATCAGTGGACATAAGAACACATTCTAGTTTTGTGCTCATCATCATGGGGCTGTACTAAACTGTTGGCACAACTACAAAAAAAAAATTATTCAGCAGTTCTAATTATCTTTATGCACTTTAAAAAAATCTAATGGTTTATTGAAAATTAAAAAAAGGGAGAAGAAGCTTGAAAAGATTGCAGATACTTGTTAGTATTCTGCATGTAATTACCACCATGAGATCTTAACATCAATGTTTTGTTCTTTGCATCAAGGCTCTTGTTTAAAATTTCAGGATAGACTCATGAACTCATGTCTAGGTGGACACAGAGACTGCCAGAGGCTTAGACCACAGTCAATAACAAAGAGCTCTGAAATCTTTTGTCTTTTGTCCCAGGCCCTGAAATGAACTCAAAGCTTGGACAGGCTTCCACTGTGGCCACCTGTGCACCACAATTATCACCAATGCCTGCACACATGCACACCGGACCAATTAAGCATCCCGTGCACTCACCTCCATTCAGCCAGCACTAACAAATTTGCAGTGATGCCAGGATTGCCTCCCTTACTTCCCTCTCACTCATCAGCAATGACTCTTTGAGCACAAGGATGAGCTGAGAGGTATTTAAAGGGTTGCCAAGTAATTACCTAAACAACATAATTCCTGCCATACAGATACAAAAAAGAAAGAAACTGACAGACATTTGAAATCATGCTAATATTAATTTTTTTTATTTTTTTTTTTTTATTGCTTTCAGGAATACTTGATTGCAATGGTCCTGACTCTATCTATACTACATGCATGAATATGCAATATGAAATGTACCAAAAGTTTTTCAGTTTTTCATTGTTTCATAAAATAATTTACATTCATAACACAAAAAATGCCATCCGGCTGCAAAGTGATTTCTAAAGCTGTTGCTGAAGTAGAGACTGAAAATTCAACACATTTCTATCGTCTGACTGACTGAAGTTCTATACATTTCAACACTTTTGCAAAGTTCGTGAAAGTAAACTAGTTGATTTTTCATTTCTTTAGCTGATGGCTGTTTAAAAGGGAACACGAAGAACCACTGTATCAATCCGCACGGGTAAGTAACCCCGGCACTACTTTCATATGTCACGTATCACACGCGGATTCTCTTGATTGATTCAAACAAACGAAATTTGCGCCACCTTGTGTCTAAGTTATCGACTGTATTGAAAATGATGACCACAGAGGACTTCAGTAAGTACTGAAATGTTGTTGCTGTGCTCATATTGTCACTAGCCCGATTGCTTTGCATGTTTTCATGGACTAGGCTGTATTTTTCTTGGACGAAGATTTACTGTGTAATAAACAGGTAAATAATTTCAAACTCAAGTAAATATTTTATTTCCATACGTATTATCACTCTTTCGAAACACTCATGTTCTAGCATTTATTTATACAGATATAATGAGTGATATAACCTTTAATTTGCTTGAAAAAATGTTTCAAAAACGAGTGAGATATCACATCAAAGATTGTGAGTGAGATTTGCAGCCTGTCAGTGTACCGTCTGAGCTTTAACCCCACCTCTGCATACAAGGCCACTGTCTGTTTCCAATTAAGAGTGGAGGCTGAAAAAAAAGCTCTTTAAAAGTCCCCGAACATGTTTGGATGTTTATATTTAAGTCCTTCCCTTCAGCGAGGAGGTTGCTTGGAGGCTGGACTGAAGAAAAAGACCAAAAAAACAGCAAGTCGTTTTTAAAGCCTCAGTACTCAGTTACCAGAGTCCTCCGCCACCCACTGAGCCCCTGATCCTATCAAACACAAACACAGGCCAAAGTGGTTTGCTCAATAACACAGACATGCCAAAGCCCTCTTGCCTGGCTGCAGAGATATGCACTACCAGTTCATTTCAAAAACCTCCATCCTTATTTCACACTCAGGATTTTGTGTGTGTGTGTGTGTGTGTGTGTGTGTGTGTGTGTGTGTGTGTGTGTGTGTGTGTAATTGTAAAAGTTGTTTTGGCATTAGTTTTAGATGCAACACATTTAGTGCTGCACGTTCGTCCAATGCACAGTCAATTAAAACATAAAAATACACCCCGATATAATTAGCACATTATGATCTTAGATTATAAAACCTATTTAATTCATGCATTAATTCTGTGAAATTAATGAAACATTTTTGCATTATAGGTTATGAATAAAATGTAAAAACGAACAGTTTCAGCAGCAAAGCTTCATTCTCTTATATAGCAATAATGTATAGCCTTCTGGAAAGAGTGCTTTGGGCAGTTTTGGGAATAATGTATTGCCTTAGTTCTGGAAAGAGAGCTCTGGACAGTCTCTGGCCCGCTCCAAAAGCGCTTATACTGACCCCATTATGGGCGTATAAATGTGGATGCTTAAATTAGAGCTGGTCTGCATTCAGATGTCATTGCCAATCCCAACTATGGACTGTGAAAGGGACCATGAAGCTGTAATCTAGAGTTGTGTGTGTGTGTGTGTGTGTGTGTGTGTGTGTGTGTGTGTGTGTGTGTGTGTGTGTGTGTGTGTGTGTGTGTGTGTGTGTGTGGTGTGCCAGTCATGGACCTAGGGAATAAAACTGAGCACAGTTCACCTCAGGCACTTGGAGTGATTTTGCATAGGCCTATTTAATTTTGCATAAGCATAAGTATGTTTTTATTTTCTCTAACCATGCACTCATGTTTTAACAATCAGAATTAAGATGATAAAGATAGAGATAATAAAACCGGCCAGTTTGTCTGGACCAAGATTTCTTTTAGATAGCTCATATTTGGATTTCTTATAAAAACGGTCCCAAACTGATAAAGCTTTATCTGACATGCTCCTCCCTGGGCCACCTGATGTCTTGTCTTATCTCACATGGATGATAATTATATGATAGGCTACTGCTCTATGTCACGGATACAGGCAAAGTAAAAACTTTCAACAAGCTTGAAAGGAAAAAGGTTCATAGAGAAGGATTTGATTAATTATGTGAGATGTTGTATACATTATGGGATTTTTATTAAAAAAACAATAAGGTTCTTTCTACACAGTCGAATGGAATGCAAAAACTTTTAAGCTCAATATCTCAAACCTACTCTAAATGAATAAATAAAATTCTGGGCAGTCTGTTCTCTGTTGTTATTGGTTAATTTGTGAGGCTTTCATTCTGGCAACATCCAAAACAGTTGTAATTGTGCACGTTCTTCTTCTTTCGTATGAAAATGGATAAACTGAAACAAGTTAATAGTGAAAGTGCAGTTTTTGTGTTTATCAGTTACTTCTGCTTGATTTGACCCTTAACAAGTACTGATATATTCATTGGCATATCATTGCTTTTGAATTGAATAAAAATGGTTAATTTGGATGTTATAACATGAAGCACATTTTTAAGTTAAACGTTCAACTTGTTGATCCTGAAACAGACACAAACATATTTGTAAAGCTGTCTTCTGTATTTCACACATTTCTACCTCAAATCCTCTCTCTGCTCAAAGCCAGGCAGGGACAGGAAGTTGAGAGCCGATCTGGTAGTGGTCTGGCCTCCAAACCCTGAACTGCAGATCCACTCGCTTTGAAGTTGGTAGAAGAATCACATGCAATTACTTGCGAAATAAACCACGTTCTTCAAAAACACATCCTCTCCCTCTCTCCATTTCACACTGAGGTCTTACATTTTTTCTCAAGAATTATGAACTGGTGGGAGAGTCGTTGACTTGCCAAATGCTGGGAATTCAATATTCAGTAATCAGGGAGAGATTTAGAAAGAGTTGAATGAATTATACCATAAAAACATCCCACCCATTCCCTCCAGAAACATGCAGGAATACACACAAATTGCATGAACTCATTACCCACAGTACCTATTCCTTACATTTACTAATATTGTCTTTACTTTTAGCCTTCTCTTATGGAGATACATGTTCAGAAATCTTCAGTCACTGAGAAACTGTTACTCAAAAAATTTGGGACTGCTTTCTACCCAATGCCCTGGTCTCTCAAGAGTTTACAGCTCTGTATAGAAAGAGTCTGGTAAGTTAAAGAGTGGAGAACTTCCTAAGGAGAGAAAGAATGCCAGGTTTTGCCTACATGACCATCCTACAAATCAGAAAAAAAGGAAGAATAAATGTATGTCTCTTTTTCTGTCTTTTTCCGTTTTAAGGCATGTTATGGACTCTTTGCACAATGTTGTCATATATGTGTGATATTTAAGGATAAATAACCATAACATGATTGTGATGTGTTAAATTTTGTTCTCAATGAACACTTAGGAGGACCATGTTTATTTAGTCCTAGCAATCACTCATTTGGCAAGTCCACAAACCCACCTTCATTTTTATTAAATATTGTTAAAATGTTTATATAATAATCTAAAATAGTACTTTTTACTGTAATGTGTACATTTAATGAGAACACTTGTAAACAATTGGTTTATAAGGATGTTTGGGTAGTTTTACTGAAGACAATGTTGTTCTGTGAAGCATTCAGGATGTTGTGTGCTGTGATACAGTACACAAAAAGAGAGCCACACAGGATCAGTTTACTCACGGATCAATGTTCAGTCCAAAGACACTACAGCGGTTTTAGGGGACCTAAAATAGTACCTCAATGCCTCAGAATGCAGCCTTGAAAGTAATTTATGAGTATTTTAGCTAACATAATGAAGTTGACAATGATCATAAAATAACATTTAAGTCACAAGAGGAACAGAATACAGATATTACAAAAAGAAAGCAATTAGGGAAAAAAACTAAAGTTATATTATTTTCTTTCTTTTTTTCTTTTTTTTTTGTTGTAGAGGAGTTCAGTTCCTCTGTTTTTTCTGCTCCTTTGTCAGTTTAAATCAGAGCCAAACACATACATAAAATCTTACACACATTCTTGTTACACTTATAGTCAACATTACTTTCAAAGCAGAGGGTTCTTCCTGAAAGAAGTAGCTTTTCCCTTAAGTCTGTATGTACTCTGTCTCTCTTGCTTATCTTTGAGGAAAAGTTCCTCTGACCCCTGGCCAGACTCACATGTTTCTCAGTCAGGCCCATGTTTCCTCACCTTATAGTGTTGTGAATCTTGCTTATTTAAGGATAAACTGCATGCAAGTTCAGCCAATCTTTTGTTACTGTTTTGACAGAGTTCAACTTTATATTAAGAGACTGTACAGGCAGAGAAAATAGAGAAGCAAAACAAACCATCAGTATAACTTGTATGTTTCAAGTAAAACCGGCCTGAATGACTTTTGTGTGTTTTGAGTGAAAAAGTAAAAATCATCTCACATACAATAAAGAAATAAAAAAGTACTAACCATAATTACAGTGGGAGTCATTTCAACATGGGAAGTCAAGGAGCACCAAGGAGCATAAACTCCCTTAGCAGTGCATGAGCGGTGATGGAAAGCACCAGAAGAGAGGCCCTGTGCGTGTCTGGTCACTTGACCGTGAGACAAAGTATGTGTAGCTGTTCGGCCCAGTAGAACAAGTGTGTTTGTGTATGGAACTGAAGCCCTTATCTCCAGCCTGTACTGACGCCATAGTCTTCCTGTCTCAAATCTCCTTCATTGATTTACACTCTCCTCTCCGCCCCTCGCTCTCTCCGTTTCTCTTTCTCGATCTCTTACTTAATTCAGCTCACCCCAAGGAGCCCTGCTGGCCCCTGGAATGGTCTTCTCCCTTTTCCGTCCTCTTCCTCTCTTTCTCTGCGTCTCTCTCCTGGAGATAAGATGTAGTCTTTGTACCCACTGACGTAAACACCGGTTGGCACAGATGCATGCAAAGTCTATTACTGTTGACGGGACACGCCTGTCTCTGGTTATGCAGGTTTACTGATGAACACAAACACTTGTAATCTTCATATCTCTCTGTCTGTGTTTGTACATCTCTGTCTCTGTTTTCCTTTCTTTCCCCCTCCTGAAGCATACTTGAATCTCAGCAGAGGTCCACAGCTGTGTGCATTTTTACCTGTCTTATTGTAATCATTTAGTCTTGTGTGCCACTGTGAAGATAATAGTTTTGAAATGACGAGGCACAAGATAACTTTATTTGCATCGACTGTGCTGCACAAATGCAAAGTCAATTGCACACTAAGTGAAGTAAACTCTTTGTTTACTCGCACAAGTAAGAGTAAGAGCTCTATCTCTCTCTCTCTCTCTATCGTCTGGAAGTTTATGGCCTGCTTCATCGGCGCCAGGCGCTCTGAGACTAGACTAGACTACAATCAGCTCAGCAACAGAGTGGTCTGATCTCGCTGAGTTTCTCTCCCTTTCCTCTGTTTTTAGCCCACTTCCTTCCTTGGGTTCTGAGATATTCTCTTTTCGCTCGTAGAGCCAACAACAGGCATGCTTATAAAACACACAAAGTGAATGGAAGGAGTCAGCTTTGCACAGCGAGGCAGAGACTGTTGTGTATTCAAAGAGGAAACAATCTGAAATACGTATTCCTCAGATATGCTGTTTAACTACAAGAATAAATTGTATAATTGTTGGTTGTCGGTTGTTCTTTCTGTGTTCTTTTAATGAATCTAAGTAAATAAAGCAACTCTTTGTGATGTTATTTGCTTAAAACAGTTTTTTTTCCATGTAGTGTTAGTGTTGAAGAACAGAATATTCTGGTCTAGAGAGTGCATTTTTGTAATATTATATATAAAAAAATATGCATTATATGTTTTATTTAATTAAAATAATTTGGATTAAAAACATAAATGAAAACCAGCAATGATGAATATTCTTTCTGACTCATTTATTTTATAATGACAGTTCTGGTCTAGTTTTTCAGTTATTGTTTCTGAAGGTCACATCATTATGCCAGTAGGTGGTGGCCAATGACTATCCTTAGGAATGAGTAATTTGAATCATTCACTTAACTGATTTATTAAAAAGACTCATTCAGGAGCAAAGCAAGTGACTGTATAAGAGAAACATTTGAATCGTTTTATCAACCGACTGACTGTTCAAATTCATTCAGGGATGAAACAACTTAACTGCAAAAACAGACAATATAAATGGCCATACACAGTGTCTGATGTACTCGATATTAACTGTTGTTTATTGGATAAAAGCAGATATATTTTATTTGTAAAGGTAATGTGGCAAAATAGTGCTAGTTTAAATAACTTCACAGAAACATAAATTTATTGTTGATTGCCTGCTGTGGTCAACTTTTGCTGATGTGGTATCACTATATTTTTTTGCTGTATATATTGCTGAAAAAGATTTTCTGGATAAATTCTTAAAACACAATCAATCATGTACTTTAGTACATGTGAAGTGGATAAAAAAAGTTAATCAAAGTTGTCCTAAGGCAGGAACGCATTTTGGTTTTAGGACAACTTTGATGAAAGGTTTTGATCCACTTCAAATGTTGACTAGTGTAGAAAGGACATGCTGTTAATTATTGTGGCAACGTAAATACACTGCAACAAAGATGTTGGTACAGCATGATGAAAAACGTTTACAATTTACAATGAAGTTCAATAGTTAACTACATAAGTTAAGATGAGCCAACAATGAAAAGCATTTATTAATCTTAGTTTAGAAATTGTGACCCTCTATTGAAAGTCTAGGTAACCAGAACTTAGAAGATCCAAAAAGGTCATAAAGACATTGTAAAACGGATTGAATGGATCCAAATGAATCGAGTGGTTAAATCCATGTCTTGTGAAGAGATATGATGGCTGTAAATGATGAATTTAGGCTTTTATTTACATATAAACACACAAACAGACCGGATCACATTTTGTAAATACAGAAGCTTCTGTATGCGTAATGTGAGTGTAACGCATGAAAACCAATGAAGTTTGTTTTAGAATATTTGAGCTTCTGTGTTTACCATGTGTGAAGTGCTATATATATATATATATATATATATATATATTTTTTTTTTTTTTAATTTAGATGTAAAAAAGACTATATTGATATGTTCATCATTTAAAGCTGTCATATCTCTTCACAAGACTTGGATTTAACCACAGATTTGTTTTTTGCCTTTTGACCTTTATGCCTTATGAGTCATAATAACCTTTTTAAAGTTTTGGTTACCTGGATTTTCCAAAGAGGGACAGAAACCTCTATATTTCAGAGATTAAGATTAAAGTCCTATGGGTTTGGAACAACATGACAATGAAAAAATGATGAAAGAATTTTAATTTTTTAGGTGAACTGTCCCTTTAAAAACATTTATGGACCTGAGCTAATAATGAACAACAGTAATCTGTGTTGTCAGCAAAGATGAATAACTACTGTAATAAATGCATTTGTCATTGTTAATGTTAGTTAATATTGTCAAATACAGAAAAAAAAATTCTGCTTTTGTTAAGGATATTCAATTTTGCTTTTCATATGCACATACTCCTGCCACGTAGAAGCATCACATTGACACAGCAGACATTCATTTAAGTCTCGGGCTGTCTCCGAAATTTCCTTGCCGAAACTCTCGTTTTGACTGCCAGAACTTTCCACAGGAGACAGATTACACTGTTAATGTCTGTCTGTGGCTATGACCTCCTGCTACCATAGGCCACACCAGCAGTCAGAAATAAGGTCTTTACCACACAGCTTCTTTACATTGTCGCATTGTGCATTCAATTGATTTTGAGACATTTTCATCAACTCATCCAGTCTTCAGCCTATATTAGTTGCACTTGTGTCATCTGAATGTATTTTGACTTTGTTTCTGTCTCTAGAGCATTTTGGCAGTATTCATGGCACTAGCGCCATCCAGAATGGAGTATGGACCCGAGGAAATGCCTTAAGGGATGTGAGTGCTCTCTTTTTCTGTCTCCCACTGTCTCGCCTCTTTCCCTGAGGTCCATTAGGAATAAGGGGCTTGTTGACATGCTATTCCTGTTGGGTCTTGCTAGACCCCATCAACAAGCCCACGTCTGTCCGGACTGGATGGACTGGGGATATTTTGGGGGGTGGTTTGATGCTGGTCTCTCTGTCTCTCTGCTCCAGACTTCTGCTGATAGACTATCTAAGAGACTTAATGGGAGTAGCTGCAATTATTAGCCTGACGCCAGGCTACAACAGTTATCACCCCTATGATAAGTGAAGGGAGAAAGCCCAAGGATTCTTGCTTTTGATGCTGACAGTTTGCCACAAGGGGTTTCAGATGTTTGTTTTTTTAGCCTATACATATAATTATATAATATGTACAACAATTAATATAGTGTGGTGGTAAGAGGCCTACTACTAGTAGTATTTTAAAATGGTAAAACATAACTACATAAATTAATAATAAAAACGAGATCTTATTCTACTGAATTCATTATCACAATCACAATCATTGCAGCAGTAACATTTTGATGTTCTGTCGCTGCCACAGCGCTCGCGCTCGCGCTCACACACACACACACACACACAGGTACATGTTGCTCCTTTAAGAGTTCGGAAACTTGATACTGTGTTTGCGCAACAATCAGCGCGGCTCGCAGCCGCCAAAGTGTCTAGACAAGCACATGATGGGAATCAACCAATGGCTCCACTGCTCTCCTCGGGGGCCCCGTGTGTGTGTATCTGAAGAAGAAAGAGAGTGAAACGGCGAAAGACCATCGAAGAATCCCATTAATCTCGCTCGAAACACGGAACGAAACCTCAAGACATCTAACGTCCGTCTATCCACCCGGAACGACCACTTTGCCCCGTCGCAACACAATCATTTTCTTCCGCGAGGAGCGCGTGGAACATGAATAAGAATTATTGTGATCCATTCATGTGCTCGGCGTCATTAAACTGCTGAAGAAGGTTTGCTTGGTAAAAAAAGCTCTGTTTGGGAGATTGTCGAAGATTTTTTTCTGCATGTCGTGCATTTCGTATTGTTCAACAAGAAGTTTCTCGTAGTGTTGGGGAATGTTTACAGATTGGATGCACCGCACTATCATTATTATAGCTATCTATTTGCTACAGTGCTGATATATTGTAGCAGCGGAGTCTAATGTTGGGTTTTGCTCAGGCTCTGCTTGGCTGTGCATGTGAGCACAGATCATTGATGTCGTACTGCGAGCGCACGAGCGTTTGGAGTCTCCGCGGCTCTGACCAAACATAGGAAAAACCGATGCAAACTGTTTAAATTGTCGTATGTTCAGGACGAGACGCACGGGTCTGGTTCGGCGACTCTGGAGAAGCCGTTTGGTCACCGCAGGTAAAGAAGGGGGCGATGGTGGTCCGGATGACTGGAATGACAGCAACCCCGAGAAAATCGCAAGAACGGAATACGCACCGGGAAACAATGCAGGCTCCTTTAGCAAACGCGTAGAGGAACGAGAGGAACCGGGGATCCTTATTGAGCACGATGGACCCCTCAACGAGGGTAGCGAGGACAGGACGGTAACATGCTGTTTGTTTAGCGAACTCCCCAGAGGCAAAAACAGACTGGTTTGTCGCCTTGAACATAGGAATCACAACAACTATAGCAGTCTAAGTGGCAGGGAACTTAAAAATGGTGCCGTGACTGAGCAAGAACTCAAGAAGTGCAGTTATGCATTTCTTAAAAAGTTGAAAGAGAAGTCTCTGGATGTTTTACTGGAAGCTGTGGAGTCTCAAGGCGGGATGCCAAGTGGATGTGTTCTGGTTTCACAGACTGAAGTGCGAATTGGAGGTCAGCTGGTGTCTCCACAGTACCTGCTGTGTCGACTCTTCCGCTGGCCGGACCTGCAGCTCTCCTCTCTCCTCAAACCGCTCAGTCACTGTCAGAGCTTTAGGGCAGAGGACAGCCAGACCCTCTGCTGCAACCCCCATCACTACAGCCGCGTCTGTGGACCAGTCAAGGATGGTAAGGAAACCTCTGAATGTTTTTGGTCAAAGCTAAAATTGCTATACTGTCCATTTGAAGTGTGTTTTCAGCCCTGCTTGTTTGCTGGTCTTAGTTGGTCTCCCAACCAATCCAGGCTGGTCTGTTTGATGCTTCTAGAGGAGTTTTGGGCACTTTTCGGAAGTCCATGTTTACCCAGGCCAGGAGACCATCTTAAACCATATAAGACTATTTCAAACTAGTGGAGACCAGCAAACTCTCTTACGTGTTTTCTGTAGCATCAAATCAGTATCAAATCAGGAAAAACTAATATAAATACTAATGTGAATGATAGGGAGGGGAGTTGGACAGTGATACTCCTGTTCAGGAAGTGGAATTCCCAACTAGAATCCCTCTGGGATTCTCGATTTCTCTGCTCCCTCCCTATTCACAAAAAAACACTACCCTAACATTGTGTATAAAAAAAATGAACAGTTGCAGATAAAGAATTGATTAAACAATTGTCTTTGTAGAGAATCAAGAAAGAATACACTGTAAAAATGTAACATGCTGGTTTAGTGAATGCACAACCATACATCTAAAGTAAATGTCTAAAGCAGTATGAATTGGATACTAAAGTACATGAGACCTTGACATGCATAAATAATGTTACTACAGTCCATTAGCACCAACACTAATAATTAATAGTTAATAGTTTAAAAGCAAAATCTGATACTTTAAGTGTTTTCCATGAAGTTTTTTAGTTCTCTGCTTTAGCAAAATTGCAGTGTTTCCACCCACTGTTATAAAGTGATTCAGAACAGGTCACTTTTGATTGGATTCCATGCATTCGTGGCACATGACGAAACATCCATTGTCTTTTGATGGATGCTCTTCTTCACCTGTTATTTCCATACCAGCTGGGAACGTTCTCATTTGCTGTAGAAATTCGAGAGAAACTGTGCCAAGTGCTGTTACAGTATTAGATCTTTAAGTCTAGGTCTGATCATATAGCCTTGAAAAGTCAGAGATGTGTTCAGCTTTAAAGGGATGCTTAATTTAAAGAAAACTTTAACTCAGTTCTTCCTATTTTCAGACACACCGCCTCCTCCCTACTCCCATTTCTCCCCCTTACCAGATCAAAAGCCACTGAGTAAGTAATTTTGTCTTTCTCACTTTAAGTAAGCAAAGATTCCTTGAAATAACAAATTATATTTTAGCCCTATATGTCATGTTTTTCTCAGCAGTCAAATGGAGAAAAGGTTAAATTTTTCGTCTTGTTATTTTGCAGATTCTTCCCTCCAAGTGCTGCCTTACATAGAAACCGAAGCCACGTGTTCACTTGGTGACATGACGCTGGACTATTCAGGTTGGTGTGCAAATGTAAATTAATGCATTTAAAAGGGGAAAAAGTGTGTTCAGTAAATCAAATGTATTATACATATGCTTATGCTACACTTAAAAGGTTGTGAAAGATTTCTCATTCAAATAAATGCTATTCTTTTGAACGTTCTGTTCATCGAATCGAAGTTTCCAGAAAAATGTTAACCAGAACAACCATTTTGAGCATTAATAATTAGCACCAAATGTTATGCTGCTGAAAATTCAGCATTGCTATCACATGAATACATTCAAATATATTCCATTTTAAATCAATAAAAATAATTTTAAGTATATAAATATAGAAAACGGTTATTTCATATTGTAATTATATTTTACAGTATTTCTGCTTTTACTTTTTTATTATTATTATTGAAAATGCAGACATGGTTGGCATAAGAGACTTCTTTCAAAAACAGTCGTCTTTTTTAATAAATAATGTTAGTGTGTTGAATGTGATGCTTTGGTTTGGACCTAATGGCTATTCTCAGAGCTGCTACATGTAAAATGGTTAGCTTATCCATGTTATTTTTTGTTAGCATTTGGTCAGCTAAGCATTCCTCTCTCTCTTTTGTACATACGTACATTCACCTACAAGTCCAAAAGTAAATTCTCAGGGCTTAATTAATGGTTCTTGAAGTAGTGACGTTGTTGCTTTCCTTCGCTGCTTTTGTTTCTGTAGTGTTATGTAGCCATATGATTTATGGTTGTCTCTATTTTGTTACTTCTATGTTCAAGGGTATTTTTAATATGATGAACACGTTACACTTTTCTCTGGAGATTAATTCACATAATTGTTGACTTTCTCCAGTTTGAATGTGATATCTAGATGTGCCGTATGCAAATAGCTAAAACATCTTAGACGTCATCCACCAACTTTTCAGCACCGAGTCAAAATTAGATTATGAGCAACAATGGGCAGTTTTGTCAGGATGCTGACTGGGGGACTCAGGGCCTCCTGAGCTCTTATCTGCAGTGTGTCTCACAGCTCTTTACTTATTATTACCCAACATATAGAGCTCTGGAGACAAGGAACAAGATCCTCTTTCGGTGTGTCACATACGTTCTTTCCCCCATTATATTCATGTTGTTGCTTCCTGCTGAGTTTTGCAATGCAAGCCCTGGCACAGCCAGCCAGTCGCATTTTAAAATAAGGTTTAAATTACAGGCTTCACTGTGGCTTCCCCTCTTCCTGACAGAGCGCAGGCCAACACGCAATTTAACTAATGAAATCCTGCCTGTCTCTGCAGAGATTCTTTACAGATGTTGACAAAGAACAACTCTATCAATTGTTGGAAAATTATTTGCCCCTGTTTTTTAAGGGACACGAATATTAAGGCTTTTTAGATCTAGTTACTTTTTCTTTTTTTGGGGGCTGATTTATTGTAATTGCATTAATGCGTGATTGCACGTGTCTGTCTGCATATTCCTCTCAGTTTCTCCTCAGTATTGTGACAGGGAGAAATCATTTTGCTTTTTCATCCTGACACAAGCTGTTAGCTTCATCTTAGATAGGGATCAATATGCAGTCAGTTCTCTTACCACAAATTCATCATCCATTGGAATGAGCAGCAATATGGCTTGCCAAAGAAAGAAAGATACTTCTACAATTATACCCCTCAGTATAAAGAAATGTGTGTGTGCCTGTGCCTGACTTTCATGTATTATGTCACTAAAAATGAAGCATATGGGATTGTTCATCCAAAAATGAAAATTATATCATCATTTACTCACCCTCATGTCATTCCAAACATGTATGACTTACTTTATTCTTGAGAGCACGAATGAGTTATGTTTTAAAGGATGTTTTGATTGTTTTGTCTATATGGGGTCCCCAATGACTTTCACTGTATGGATTTACATAAAAAAAAAGTCTTTGATGCTTCACAGAAGAAACGTTGTGTCATACATGTTTTAAACAAGGGCAAGAGTAAATGATGATATAAGTAACATTTTTGGGTGAATTGCCCCTTCAAGTGTTATTTTAGAATAAATCTTTAGTTGAACAGAAAGAAAGAAAATTGTTGTCTTACTTTTGCAGCCGAACAATTTCGACCACTGCTATTGTTCTAGAGTTGTGAAAATACTGGAAGTAGAGTTCTTTGGCAGTTCTCATCGTGGCATTTCCATTATCACCCCTCTAAGCTCCCCCACTATTCACTGGCTCAGTGGAAGGGTCTAATATGTGGAGGGAGATCTAATATTTGGCACAGCAGGACAGACAAGACTCCATCCTCTCCTTCCCCCCTCATTTTGTGGTGTTGGTTTAGGCTAGGCACACAAGCACCAAGAATGCTTTTGCAGGCACTAACAACTGTGCATGCAAAACAGAAAACTTTCTAAAGGAGAGGTTGAACGTTCCTAAACATTATCATACACCATAGCATTGCTTACAGAATTAAACTAGCCAGCAAATATGTAATTTGCCTGTTTTTGCATATGATTGAAGGGAGTTAAACATGAAACTTAAGCAATGAGCCACTCTATGAAAATCAGATGAAAAAATTTGTTTCCACTGACATCTGATAGGTCTTTTGCATTGATTTCCAATGTTGCATCATTTTTCCATTGTATTTACTCTAAATCCATGAAGTTTTATGCAAATCTTTATGAAAATGATGTCCTTCTTTTGTCTTTTTTATTGCGTATCCTTTTTTATGTATTTGAAAGTACTTGCTAAGGCCAGAGAGTCTAAGATAATGATCGTGTATTTCCGTACCCCTCCTTAAACAAAACTTACTTCATTAACAGTGTGTCCTCTGCTGTCTGTTTGGGCCAGAGAGGGTTGAGGCTGAGCAGAATGAGGGCACAGGCCCAGAGCTTTAGATCTTCTCTCTCAATAGAGCCTGTGAAGCAAAATAATGCCATCAGTCTGTGTTTGAGTTAATCAAACTGGATAGGCTGGCGGCTGGGGGATCAGGGGGTCGCGAGCCTTCACTGAGTGGTCAGAGAGCTGAATGCTGGCCCTCGGAGGGGGAGAGGGGGCCCTTGTGGCCCCGCGCGGGGAGAGAGGAATGCTGAGGCAGGAGCGGGGGGGTGTTAGAGTCAGAGATGACAGATTTTAGGCCTGTTAGTGGGGGTCGTTGCTTCTTCAGTTTCGAATCCTCCTGATAGAATTGGAGATTTAGAGAGTGCACATGTACTGTATGAGGGAGCTGATATGAGAGTGGTCAAAACATTACTTGACACAACAGCACATTACTGAAGAAATAAGCATGTCCCTGGTGCACTGGTGGCTTTCGGAAACACAAAATCTGTTGTAACTTGACAATAAAATTAAAAAAAAAAATGTATACTGACTTTAATAATTTTATAAAAATGCTTATCTCTAATTATAGCAACACTGCTTTAATCGTTATTATCCAGTATTATAGTAATATCAACCTCAACCACAAAAATAATTATATATTTTTTACTAATCAGCCTCAAATTTGGACAAATAAAAAAAGAAAATAAGTGAAATAACTTTTACAGTTTTATTAAATTAATTCAATTTCAATATATATTATTTATTTACAGAAAAAAGCAAATTTATTTGATTAATTAGTTGATTTAATAGGGACAATACATGACAGATTATAGCAACATTGTTAAAATCATTGCTATCCAGTATTATTGTTAGTAATACTAACAACAACAATAATAATCATGACACTGTTTCATATACTTTAAATAATATTTTTTTTTTTTTTTTTTGAAAATCAAGTTTCTTATGTTTTAGTTTTTTTTCACTCCACAGATGCCAGTATGTCTCCTTCCTCCCGGGCTCAGAACCACTGGTGTAACGTGGCATACTGGGAGCTTCGTACACGTGTGGGCCGTCTGTACCCAGTTCATGACACCTCTCTTAGCATCTTCTATGACCTACCTCAGGGTACAGGCTTGTGCTTGGGCCTGCTCCCCGTCTCTCCGCGTTCCACAACCGTCCAGCGCACACGTGGCAAGATCGGACATGGCATCCTCCTCAGCAAAGAGCCAGATGGAGTTTGGGCCTACAACCGCAGTCAGCATCCTATTTTTGTGAATTCCCCGACTCTGGAACATCACCCCTACCTGAGTTTGACTGTGAGGAGAGTCATGCCAGGCTACTCCATAAAGGTTTTTGACTATGAGAAGTCGTGCCAAATTCAACTCCCCAGCGAGTTGGTGCACATGGAAGGGCCATACGACCCAAACAGTGTGAGGATCAGTTTTGCCAAGGGCTGGGGACCATGCTACTCAAGACAATTTATTACGTCATGCCCATGCTGGTTAGAGATTTTACTGAACAACCACAGATAATGTATACACATAAACAAATGCAGACATATACATTGCTCTTACCACAAACGCTCAGACACCCACAGCCACAATCCAAATGTAATCTATCTAAATTTAATATAAAGTTTTATATAAACGTATTATATGGAATACTTGTAAATACTGAGTCATTTTTACAACATAATTATTTATGTATGGTGCAATGTCTTTATGGATGGACAGAGGAAATAAAAACAAAAGAAATGCATTTCAGAGTTCTGTGTGGAATTTACATATCTTGTAATACTGTACAAATATATATATATATATATATATATATATATATATATATATATATATATATATATACATACACACACACACACACACACACACATTTGATTATTTTATTTGGAATGACAAATACTAATTAGAACAACAGCATCCAAATATTCACAAAGAGCCTATTATGTTTCACCTGACAATAAAGACAATGCAAGTTGCAACCACATTCAAAGATTCACTGATTTTTGCAATACTGCATCATTTTATAATTTATATAGCTATATAGCAATAGATAAGACAAATTTAAAGAAATGTCTATTGTTTCCCCATATGAAAATTTGTAAAAAAAAAAAAAAATTTTAAAAAGAAGAAAAAAAAAGAAAATTACATATGATCTGTAAAAAATAAACATGGCAATAGATGTCAAAATAATACATTTCATATTGTTTAATATTACACCTGATTAATATTAGTGTTGACGTATGTTTTATGTATTTTTTTGCTGGCTGCCATCAATCAGAAAAGGGGCAAAAATGTAACCTCTAATTTAATTTCGCCCATATTATCAATGCTGAGATACAGTCATGAATTTATCACTGGGTCTTTTGTCTTTGGTGATGGATGTTTGGCTGACATCATGGATAAAACTATAAAAATGTTATGGGATATATAAAATATTTGCCAATGAAAGAAATCAAGGCTGTTTTCTAGAGATCATTTGGAAATGTCCAATTAGCTCAAAGCTCAAGTACTTTATTTGTCTGTAGAACAGGGCATTTAGTGTTCTTCAAACATCTCATCTTTTCATTAAAAATTTTTATGTACAAAGTGACCATTACTTTGCTTACACATTACATTAAGGTTCACAGCTGTCTATTTTCAGTGTTGCAATGCATCAGGGTCCAGGGAATCTTTCTTTTCGTGCCGTTGTTTGTTCTAGAGGGGGACCGCGTAGTGGCTAGCTTACTCAGCAGTCTGCCTGGTCCCACCTCATCCCTTTTAAAACAGGACTCCCAGAAAGCAACATAGACATTATCCCTGCGCCACGCTGCCCCGGCCGCCCAGCTCCAGACACATTCTTCAGCTCTGTAAGCACCATATTATGACTATGGAGACAGAAGAGAAAAAGCACCTTTGAACATTTGTATCTGTGCAGGGAAACGGAAAAATGGAGGCATGTGCATTTAGCATGTCAAGAGCTGATGCTGCTTTTCAGGGTGGATTTGAATAAATTAAACTTTTTAAATCAACATTGTATTCTCCCACATTTCTCAGGGTTTCTCAGTAGTGCATAAAACAACATTCAGCTCAAATGATATTGCCTGTTCTCTTATATGCATGAATGTTTTTTAGAGTCTATCTCTAATTGATCTCATTTGTCACATTCTCGAAGCAGGACCTCTGGCTCTCGGCTATGTTTCTGCGTGAGGTTTCCAGCCATGGTGTTTTTAACTCCATGGTGGGCTGACCTGACCTCACATTGAACTGGATTTCTGAGTGAGTGTGGTGATTTTGGATCAGCCAGTGCTGCTCTAATTCAGTTTCTACCACACTTGATCATACCAGTTTGGGATTCAATCTTTTAACTTGCAAAGAATTAACTCAAAAACTTGCCCTTTGTATATGTGAACAGAGATGATTTTCCCAGAGAATGTTCTGTACATCTCATTTAACTATGACACACTGTAAAATCAAACACTTGCCTTTCTTTGAGATGGCTAATGTAATTAACTTGTGTATCTCATTTTGGCGATCTTGTGCTTTGAGTTGAAGGTTGTTATGATCGGAACCCAGAGAAACGCAGGAGACGAGAGATCCAAACGCAGTGTGGATTTATTTGGGTAATCCAACTCAGAGTCCAACATGCAGGGGTCAAAACCAAAAATCCATCCAAACAAACAAATAAACAGGAAAAGGAAATAGGAACAGGAATGGGAACAGGAACAGGAATAGAACCTAGAAACTCGGAATGCAAGGAAACTGGATGACGGAAAGAAAGGACTCCATGAAAACAAATGGAAACAGACCGGATTATATAGGCAGGGTAATGACTATCAAGTGAAGACACCTGAGTGCAATTAACAGGAGTGCAATTACTGTGATGAAGGGACAAGGCTTTGTGGGAATTGTAGTGCCTGCGGTAAGGTGCCTATGGGGAAGTGAGACCACTAGTGGACACCCAGGGAAACAGAGACCAGACAGCTTGACATTACCCCCTCCTCCATGGAGCAGCTACCAGATGCTGGGAAGGAACACAGAGACCAGGAGGGAGGTGGAGTGGCGGAGGACCAGGGGGAGTGGCGGAGGGCCAGGTAAAATGGGGAAACAGAGACAAGAAGTGCAAAAAACAAAAACAAGGAGCCCAGGAGGGAGGTGGACCGGCGGAGGATCAGTGGGAGGGACGGAGGGCCAGGTCCATAGATGGAAACAGAGAGAAGAGGAGCAAAAACAAAACAACAACAAAACACAAGTCCAGGAAGGATATAACGTTCAGTCCCCAGGGCCGAACCGACAGGGCAGGAATCCAGAGAGGAGCAAGGTGGAATTGGAGCCCTGCGGTCGAGACAGAAGCCCACCAGGGCGGCGCAGAAGACCACCACATCCATGCGGTCGAGACAGACGCCCACCAAGGCAGCGCAGAAGACCACCACATCCATGCGGTCAAGACAGAAGCCCATCAGGGCAGTGCAGAAGACCACCACATCCGTGCGGTCAAGACAGAAGCCCACCAGGGCGGCGCAGAAGACCACCACTTCCGTGCAGTCGAGACAGAAGCCGACCCGGGTGGCGCAGAAGACCACCACAGTGGGATCGATGACACAGGAGAGCAATTCTGGTTAGGCAAGTCTGAAACCGAGGACATGAACAAGTTAAGGGCGGCCTCCGTGGCCACGACAGGATCAGTCGAGCGCTCACAGAGTTCGGCTGAGACGTGACGAGGCTCTGGAAGTTTCGCAGAAACGAGGAGAGGCTCTGGTAGTTCAGCCGAGACGAAGAGAGGCTCTGGTAGTTCAGCAGAGATGCGGAGAGGCTCTGGTAGTTCAGCAGAGACGCGGGGAGGCTCTGGTAGTTCAGCAGAGACGTGGGGAGGCTCTGGTAGTTCAGCAGAGACGTGGGGAGGCTCTGGTAGCTCAGCAGAGACGTGGGGAGGCTCTGGTAGTTCAGCAGAGATGCGGAGAGGCTCTGGTAGTTCAGCAGAGACACGGGGAGGCTCTGGTAATTTCGTGGTGTTTAGACTGGATTCAGGAAGATCAATGGTGACTTGACTCTGCTCATGAAGATCATTGGTGACTTGCATTTGTTCATGAAGATCAATGGTGACTTGCCCTTGCCCATGAATATCAATGGTGAGGTGCCTTTGCCCATGAAGAACACCGGTGACTTGACTTTGCCCATGAAGATCACCGGTGACTAGCCCTGACTCTGGAGTGTCAACGGTGACTAGCCCTGACTCTGGAGTGTCAACGGTGACTAGCCCTGACTCTGGAGGGTCAACGGTGACTTGTCCTGACTCTGGAGGGTCATCGGTGACTTGACCTGACTCTGGAGGGTCAACGGTGACTTGACCTGACTCCACTCTGGAGGGTCAACGGGAACCTGACTCGACTCCTGTGCAGAGGCGCTGGACAAGCAGCCATCTTGTGCCATGACTCTGGACCGGCGGCCATCTTGGGCAGTGGCGCTTGGCCGGCGGCCATCTTGGGCAGTGGCTCTGGGCTGGCGGCCATCTTGGGCAGTGGCGCTGGGCCGGCGGCCATCTTGGGCAGTGGAACTGGGCCGGCGGCCATCTTGGGCACTGGCGCTGGGCCGGCGGCCATCTTGGGCTGTGGCGCTGGGCTGGCGGCCATCTTGTGCAGTGGCACTGGGCTGGCGGTCCTCCTGTTTGTAGACCCCGGTCTAGAATCGGCCATCCCACCAGGAGAGACAGGTGTGGCTGGGATATTCCATGGAGTCCGATGTTGTAAATAGAATACAAACTCCAAGAAATTATAAGCGTCCAACTGCTCCATTTCATTACGAGGAACTGGGTCATCCAGCCCGGTGTTGAAAGTGTCCTTTAGGGCCGCATCATTATATCCCATACTCTCAGCTAGGGTCCAGAACATTTGTGCCATAGCACCCACCTCAATCCACTCTTGGCGGAGGGTGGTCATTTTGACGTATCGTGCCCTTCGTTCCACCATACTGGCTGGGGAACAGGTATGAAGTCCCACACCGCTGGATCTTGACATTGATGGAGTCCTTCTGTTACGATCGGAACCCAGAGAAACGCAGGAGACGAGAGATCCAAATGCAGTGTGGGTTTATTTGGGTAATCCAACTCCGTGTCCAACATGCAGGGGTCAAAACCAAAAATCCATCCAAACAAACAAACAAATAAACAGGAAAAGGAAATAGGAACAGGAACAGGAATAGAACCTAGAAACTCGGAATGCAAGGAAACTGGTTGACGGAAGGAAATGACTCCGTGAAAACAAATGGAAACAGACCGGATTATATAGGCAGGGTAATGACTATCAAGTGAAGACACCTGAGTGCAATTAACAGGAGTGCAATTACTGTGATGAAGGGACAAGGCTTTGTGGGAATTTTAGTGCCTGCGGTGAGGTGCCTATGGGGAAGTGAGACCACTAGTGGACACCCAGGGAAACAGAGACCAGACAGCGTGACAAAGGTACATTCAAGAATAGCTGAATAAGATAAATGAATTACAACACTAATTTTTCATATACTTCTGTTATTAGATTTACAATGCAGCAGTCACTAATTTGAGTGACAAACTAAATTTTTTTAATGAAAATAAAGATAATTTTTAGAGGAATTTAAGATAATATACTAAAATCTATGAATGCATGATTGTTAATCACCACTGTAAAGTTATTGCTTGTTGAATTTGTGGAAAAAGCTTTCCTGATTAAGGCTCAAAAGGATCAACCCTTATTAAATCTCAATGGCACAATAGAGCTGTGAGGCCTTGAGGAAGAGAACTAAAAGAGATTAAACCACTAAAAAATGCAGAGATGCCTTTGACGTCACATAAAACATTAAATTACACATCAGCTCTTTCATTTTTTCCCCCACATGTCCCCATTTCCTATTCTTTATTCCCATACAATCTTGAAAATGCATGGTGAGTGAAACAAAAGTAGACAGCATCATAAATCATTCTGTCATCAGGTAATTATCTAAATATAATATTTAGCTTTTATTTTCTTTCACCCTTTTTCTTTTTATTTAAATCATTCAGCAGTCCTATAACTCTTAGATTATTTAAAGCTCATGTATACGTGTAATGTGTCTGTGATATATACGTTTGTGTGTGTAGAGTTTGGCGTGTAGGCATATTGGTGTTTATTCTTAATCCTGTCTCTGTTTTGTTTCTGTAAGCTCTATGTCTGTCAGCCACTGTAGTAATTATAGTGAGACTGGAAGCCTGGCTTGGGACGGCCCGCTCCTTAAACATCCTTCAGACATAACACTGCTAGACCCAGAACCTGAAACCCTGCCAAAACCATTTCCCTACCCTTTCACTTCTTTTCAAAGTCCTCTCTCTCTTCATCTATGTCCCCCTCTCGATTGAATCTCAAAAGCTCTTTGAATTACCCCAAACCCTTGGATAAGTATCTGTCTATGGAGGTGGTTTTCTTTTTGGGCTGTTTTGCTTGCTGAGGAAAAATAGTTTTCTTTGCTCCATCATATAATTTTGAATTATTATATTTCTGTTTTTTATTTTTTTTATCAAGTATAAACTGTGTGCTTTATGAAAGATTGAGCCACTGTAGACTGTCCAGCATTTCCTGTCAATAGCTCTGCAGCAGAGAAATCAATATGGTCCCCATGGAGCCAGACACATTCTGCTGTTCAGCTCCAGTGTTTATCAGACAGGCCACAGTGATATATAAAGAAGATAATCCATTCTTCATTTTATTCCTGATGAGCACATAGTGGCATTCATCTGTCTGTGTGTGGGTGTGTGTATCGGTGGGTGACTATTAACTTTCAGAATTCGTTGATAGCTTTTTGTTCATGTAATGATTGATATATACACAATACATTGATACTGTATGTGAATATATAAGTGTGTGTGTGTGTGTGTGCTCTTGTTTTTGTGACATATCAGGACACAACTCTGTATAATGACATGGGTATGACACAGGTATTACAAGGATAGAGTGACTTATGAGGACATAACCCATGTCCCCATTTTTCAAAACGCTTATAAATCATACAGAACAAGTTTTTTTGAGAAAGTAAAAATGCACAAAGTTTCCTGTGAGGGTTAGTGTTAGGTGTAGGGCCATAAAATAGAACATAGAATTTTACTTTCTCAAAAAAACTCATTCAGAGTTGTGTCCTGATATGTCACAAAAACAAGAGCACACACACACACACACACAAACTCTCTTTTTCTCTCTCCATTTTCTCACCACTGCTCTCTCTCTCTCTCTCTCCACAGGAGGATCGGATGTTCTCGAGTCTCCAGGAGGGCAGTTGGCCGGCAGACGGACTGGCTCCACGCTAGACTGGGCATCCGTACACAGTCAAACATTTTCTCATCAGTTTTACTTTCACTAGCCTAAGCTAAACATGCTTGTTGCTAGCAAACATTCTCACACATACATATGTATAGACACACATATATATATATATACACACAAATACATGAGAAACCACATGCATGTGTTTGCCTTCAAATTCATTTATGGTATTCATGATCTTAATCTATATATATAGTATTCCCCTCAAGTCTAATAATCAAGTCTAATAATCCAGCACATTTTCTGAATATATATATATATATATATATATATATATATATATATATATATATATATATATATATATATATATATATATATATATATATATATATATATATATATATACAGATGATATTCAAGGATATGATTACAGACAGTAATTCAATTATTTGGGCAGACACACATCCATATATCCACACAATTCCAACACTTGATGATATGAAAGGTAACCTATAGGCGAGCAAACGGGACATGCTACCAGGAGTTTGCAGACTACTTTAAACACTATATATCGTATGTTGTAGTTAAGTTTCATTCATTCACAGGGTATTTTTTTATTATTTTTAATTACAGTGGATAAATGATTCTAAGTAAGTAAATAAACAAGTAATAACTACTGTAGTTCATTTAATAACTTGATGAGGTTCGTACTACAACAGACAATGGTATAATATGTAAAGTATGTTACTCTGTGCTATTTTGACAAGTCCTCATAAAAAAATAATTTTTATAAATCATCATCATCATCATCATCATCATCATCATCTCTCTTTCTTTCACACTCTCTCGCTCAGTGAAACCGGAGCAGGGGGCATTCCTTCCTAAAATGGCTCCCTCTTCCTCTGTCTCATCCTGTGGTGTTATTGAAGCAGTATTTCAGGCCTGTCATAAAGTCCCTTAGGGATAAAGTATCATAACTACCTAAATAAGTGTCTCCAGATGATAAGATAAGTCTTAACACCTCAAGATTATAATAACATAAGGTCCTTAACTGTACTATTTTTAATTGTATATATTCATTACAAAACATATCATAGGTTTTAGATTCAGCATAAAATATTATTTTCTTATTGTCAGAAATATTTATTTTGGGGAAACTGATTCTGTTATCAATTGCTGCCACCTGGTGGAGCCTGAG
This sequence comes from Carassius carassius, assembly GCF_963082965.1. Classification (NCBI taxonomy): domain Eukaryota; kingdom Metazoa; phylum Chordata; class Actinopteri; order Cypriniformes; family Cyprinidae; genus Carassius; species Carassius carassius. The sequence goes on along the minus strand of NC_081757.1, from coordinate 16,130,658 downwards.
CTAACTACATGCCCGTAGGAACCTTTTGGAAGGAGCAGGACAATCCTCTGGCATCATGTTTTGGCTACTGGCCATGCAGCTAGTCAATATTTTCCTGGAAGTCACATTAGATGTGAACGCTCACTGGAGCCAAGCAACCTCAGATGTTTTCCTTTGCCGTTTCTGCTTCCATTCATGAGGAGTTGGAGCTCAGCCCAAATAGCTGTGTGATCCGTTAGTGATTTATAACTGTGCTGTATTGTTTAATCTCCTAAATTATACTAGCAGACACTGGACATATTTCCACGGTTTTCGAAACGCTGCCTAACCATGATTAATTTTTCAACCCACATGCCTGGAGTCTTTTGCCTAAGACATGTTAGAGATACATCGAACTATTCATAATAGTCTAATCAAATAGTCTGTCAGGGATTTTATTGTCTGCCTTCCTTGCTGAAAAAAACTGCTTAAAGTGATATCTGTGTTTTAGAAGAAGGTAACTGGTTTCTAGCTGGTGTAAGTTAGACATTAGCTGATTTAACATAGTAGACCGTCTTGCATCAACAATAAACTTGTGACCAGCTGATCAAACCAGCTTAAAGGAATAGCTCTCCCAAAAATGAAAGATTGCTGTAAATGTACTTACCCTCAGGCTAGAGCCATTCAAGATGCAGATGAGTTTGTTTCTTCATTGAAACGGATTACAATTTAGAATTTTAGCATTACATCACTGGTAGATCTTCCACAGTGAATGGGTGCCGTCAGAAAGGGAGTCAAAACAGCTGATAAAAACATCACAATAATCCACATGACTCCAGCCTATTAATTAACATATTGTGGAGTGAAAAGCTGCATGTTTGTAAGAAACAAATCCACCCTTAAGATGTTTTTAACATCATATAATTGCTTCTAGTTAAAATACGGATTTTCTATCCATAATATTGCTTCCTACTTCTGGATTGCTTTTCCTACTTGTGATGCTTTATCAGCTTTTTGGAAATTCAATCTCCTTCAAACCACTTTATAAAATACACAAAATGTAATTGTTATGAGGTGCATTTCTCTCTGTGCATTTACTAAATTACAGTAAATGGAAAGTTTTAGCAGTGAATTGCGTGTTGGCTTTTGCCGCTCTCAATAAAGGCTTGTGCTTAATTAAAGAGTATTCCGTGATCAAGCTCTTCTGTAATGGGCTGTGTTTATCCCTCTCCATGTGTGAGGCAAGAGCTAAAGAGACTAGACTGTTCAGACCCCGTGTTTTTCTCAAGCTATATTTTTAAAGTCTGTTATTTCCTCTTAAGAATATTTGCAGTGCACACAACAGTATTTAAGTATGAATTAAAGGGCGCTTGTAAAGCTGTTTCGAGCCCCTTCAGAGCCCCTGCTTCTCAGACCTCACCCAACAGCAGCAGACCTGAGCCGAGTCCTGCATCCACTCACACTAAACTCACTGCGACAGCCCGGCTCTCAAAACTGATGAGAGTTTAATGCACTGGATTGCTCCATCACTCAAATATACTCTGACCTAGCAGATGACAAAAGTAGACAGAAAGGGGAAAATCTAAAATAAATAAGTTTATTGATGGATAAAACTACACTTTCTGTTGGGAAAAAAAATGGTTTGATAAATGGTAGCTGCCTTTTAACTGGTTAAAGCTGATCATAAGCCGGTTGACCAGTTATCATATTGAGTACATTTCCTACTGTAAACATATTAAAACTTAATTTTTGATTAGTAATATGCATTGCTAAGAACTTAACCTGGACAAATATATAGGCAAATTTCTCAATATATATATATATATATATATATATATATATATATATATATATATATATATATATATATATATATATATATATATATATATATATATATATATATATATATATATATATATATATATATATATATATATATATATAGTACCCTCAGATTCCAGATTTCCAAATAGTTGTATCTCAGCCAAATATTGTCCTATTCTAACAAACCATACATCAATGGAAAGCTTATTTATTCAGCTTTCAGATTGTGCATAAAACCTCGAAAACCTCGATGCAGACCTCGAAAATTTACCCTAATGACTGGTTTTGTGGTCCATGGTCACAAATGTTCTAAAACATTTGGTTAGCTGGATTTTCCAGCTAGAACCAAAAAAGTTGCAACTTCAATAGAACGTCTTCGCCACCAGGTGGCGATGGTTTGCTTGAGAATCCTCAAATAACAGTTGGCCCTACTGAATGCCCTCTGTACTATTAAGTATACAATTTGTACAACCAGCTGAGTTATTGTAAAAACAACAGGGGGTCAAGCTAAAAAAAACTTTTATTTGTGTGGTAGCATCCCCTATATGATAAACTAATTAGATTGTCTTCAACTCTGTCCAGATGAAAGGTCAAAATGGCACGGGACAGTGGCAGGCATCATCACCATTTATGGTCTCTGTTCGATTTTAGTCAGTGCTTGCTGATCCGTGTCATTCTGCTCTCAGTATTTCCAACACACAGTTGGCTATTCGCTCTGACTCATGGGTGCTAAGACCATTATGCATCACACTCAGCACAATAGAGGAGTCAGATCTCCAGCCTTGTGCACGTATCAGCATGTGAATCATGGTAATCCTCACATGGGTGTGGATGCTTTTGGCCCGTATCAGCCACAAAATATATGCCCTCCATGCTGGGTCTGCACTCTGTTAGTCCCTGTTATTCACACAGATAAATCAAACAGAAACATACACACGGTGAGTCACTGGTGGTTTTGCAACGCAGCACACTCCTTCAATAATACAAATCCAGAGCGTCATATTACGTAACACTGGAGTGTGGGCTGGTGTTGACTAAGTGGTGGTGACCAGATTTATCACAGCCCTCAGAGCTTATCAGTGTCTTTCCACAAACAATCGGAGTGACTACTGCATGCAAAATAACTCAGCCAATCATATGTTTGGGTTATCTTGTTTATCATTTTAGTCCAACAATGAATGCTTTAAAACAGCATTTACTCATTGTTAACATGACATGGAATGGCAGTATTTTAATGGATGCAAGAGCTGTTGATAGGCTTTTAGTTTAATTGTGCTCACACTCAGGTAACATAATTATCTATAGTTTGGGTCTTTATGACTTTTATAGCTGTTTTTGTGCTTTGGAGAAGTAAAGAATCAAACATAACATCACTTTAAATTTTCGGAGCAAAAGTTGACCTTCCCCTGCTTTTTTCAGTTCAGTGCACTGCAGAGGTATGACCTCCTTCATTGTTTGTGTACCGTATGAAGAGTTTAGGATATGTGTCTATGTAACAGCATAGTGAATGTTTATGACACTGACTGAGGAGTGGCTTTTCTTCAAAGTTAAAGGTTTTATGGAGGTGTGTGTGTGTTTGAGTTTGTGTGTGTGTTTGCATATGCCTGTTGTTGTGTTTTGGATCTGTGTGAGTCTGTGAACAGATTGATGGATTTAAAATTGCAAAAAACTTGGGTTGTTTTGCACTCTGCTGCCTGGAATTTTCATGCTGTCGTGGTGTGACAGCTCTCAACATAGCACCCTACTTATGTCTGCCATAAAACGTGCCTTAACCACACCCTGTGTAGTTGCAAATTTCTCAGGTACACTCGTAAACACACACACACACACACACAAATTTTCTCAAGCAATGCAGTGCAAATGGGGACATACCGAAAGATTCTATGGGTTTTATAACACCCTAATTATGAATAACTCATACTAAACCGAACAAAAAACTTTTTAGAATTAAAACTAAAATTTGATTAATACACTATCATTGAAAGGAGTATGATATTTGAATTTATCATAAGATAGCTAAAGATTTATATTTCAAAACAAATGCTGAACTTTATATTCATAAAATAATCCGGTAAAAATGTATCCCAATTTCCACAAAAAACAACATTGATAAAAAAATAAAAAAATAAATTATGAGCCAAATTAGCATATTGTTATGATAAAATAAATGCGGCATTGGTGAACAAAAGAGTCTTTTTTCAAAAACATGAAAAAGACAATAATATATAGCATTTTCATTAAAAAATAAAATAAAAATAATAATGTCTCAGATGATCTCAAATGCAGGTTTTGTCAGATTTAGCTCACTTCCAGGAACAAACCTGCACCCAAAGTATAACTAAGTATGTACACACTAAACATTTAGGTGATGCATTGCAATCACAATCACATCTTCACAAACACATAGGCTAAAAGACACATAGTGATTTTGGAAACAGTACATGGACCAGTTCTCACTATAAACTAGTTCCATTAGCATGCCTATTAACATATTGGCTATTTATTATTACTTATAAAGCACATATTCAGCGTGACCATATTCGACATCCTGTGTACCCAATACTTAAATTTAACAACTACCTTATTAAATAAATCATAAGCAGCAAATTATTAGTTTACTGAGGCAAAAGTCATATTTAATGATTTATTGATAGCAAGAATTAGGCCTTTAAATAAAATGTGAAAAATGTTTTGAAAAAAAAAAAAAAAACTCTAACATATAAACAAAAAAATGTATGCAAGTAAACAACATAGAGATCCCACCATGCACAAACACTGCTACTCAGAGCTTCACAGAACTTGCTCTTGGCAGAAATAAATGTTTATCTCTCAGTATCTTTCACTCACAACATACTGGCACAAAGTCATCACATCAGAACGGTTTTCTGAAATGATTTAGTGGCATTTCTTTCCATCTGTCTCCTTCAGCAGTACACTTTATACGCATAAAGTTATCTTGTGAGAACACTACAGTATGTCAATGCAACAGAGAAAAACATGTTACACAAAAGAAATATTCAAAAGAATCCATTATAGACTAAGAAAAATGCTTGAATATGTTTAAGATAATACTTAATTGGCCTAAATAACAAAAACTAAAGAAAACAAATAATCTGACATTGATGCTGTTGTCCCTCTGAGATGCTCCACTGCTGTTTTCAGTTCTTCTGCACATGTACAGTTGAAGCCGAGATCATTGCTCTCTTCCAGCTGTCCTTTATCACATTGGTACTAGTATTGTGTTAAACGCTGCTGATTAGACATAAGCTTCATCTTATCACTCTAACACATGTCCTCTACTGGGACATAGTTCAGCCCCCTCCAACCCTCTTTACCACCTTGTAGCTCCCCAGGGTCTCTTGAGTCCAAGTATGCACAATACCCTCATCAGCCATCAGATTGTATAGGACCATTACTCATTCACACATCCTTGCCTTTTGTGTGAGGCAATTCTTCAGACGAATGCTCGCGCACACACACAGACATATAATATACCCCCAAATCCTCCCACTTCGCTCTTCTAGATCCCATCTGCCCCCTACCCCCACACATCTACAACTACAAGCCCTAGGCCCTGGACTCCATCCCTTACTTCACCCCTAAACCAGCTGTCCAGGACCGAAGCCCCTGAGGGAATAAACAGGTGCTGAGCTTGTGCTGGCCACTGCAGTCAAGCTGCACATTTTAATACAGGCAGCCTCCATCCTGCCACACGCTGTCATAAAGATACATGATGAACATGAACACACACATAGGTTTGCTAACATGAGGATGTATCATACAGACCTTTCAAAATCTATATTATACAACCATTCCAAATTTTTTTTTTACTTTTTAAAAAATAAGTCCTTTATACAATACAGTATTATTCTGAAATATTAGTACAATTTAAAATAACTTTTGTTTGTTTTAATATATTTTAAAGTGTCATTTATTCACGTGAGGGCAAACCTGAATATTCCACAGCCATTGGTCTTCAGTCTCACATGATTCTTCAGAAATTATTTCAATATGCTGATTTGGTGCTCAAGACACATTTTAAATGGTTGTGCTGTTTAATATTTCTGTTGAGAAAAATTCAGAAAGATCACCATCTGTTTTGAGTAAATATTGACTATGACCATGCGGGAGGAGGACAAAAAAAGAAAGGAAATGCTATAAAAATATACATCAGATGTACTTTAAAATAGATAAAAGACAGAAACAGTGCCATGCTGAGCTGAGGTCCAGGGTATTTTTTTTAGCACAGCTAGTAAACTGTTTTAATAATGTACCAGGGGTTGCCATGCATAAATTTAACTACGGTAAATGTGTGGACAAACTCTAATGACAAGCTATTTAAAACTCTCCAGCTTTAAATGGTTAGAAATTCATGAAAATTCATTGCCTTGATGTGTTATAATTACATCTTAGGAAATTTAGAAATTGACATTAAACCTGAACAATTCTTACTTACTGCTTTCTTCTTGTGTAATATATCACGTGTAAAGGACCAAAAATCTTGGGCATTATCTAATAAGGATAAATCAAATCTGACTAGTGCAGGCCCTTGTGTTTTCATTTTGTATGTAACAGCTGGCCTTGGCTGCACACACTTCTCTTGACACTTCTGACCTAAACTCCCACTAGCATGTGTGTGTGTGTGTGTGTGTTCCCCAAGATGATGGTCAGTAATAACTATATACAACAGACCAAACAAAAATAATTTAGGTAAAAACCTTATAACCTAAAAAAAAAAAAAAAAAAAAAAAACATAAATAATTATGTTAGTGATAAAATATTATCACAAGGCCACACAATAACTAAAATGTGAAGGAAATATTATTATACATCATGCAGTTATTAGCTTATTAACTAGTAATAACTGTTAATACAACAAAGTGCTTTACAGTCTCCCCATGTCATTCAGAAAAAGAGCTATTGGTTGAGACTCATTTATTGTGCTTTAAGTGAGTCTGGTGTAATGTTTGCATGTATTTAAGTGTACTGCTCATTAGGGACATGTATGATTGCATGTTGTTGTCATCATGCTGAGACAAGGCCACTGCATACTCAGGGTTGTGTGTTTCATCCCCACTCCCTCACTGAAAAAAGAAGCCCAGTATCAGGTCCCCCTTACTCACAGAGAACGAGTGGGTGGGAAAGGTAGAGAGAGTAAAAGAGAATGTGACTCCTTTTTCTTTCCAGAATTAAATTGTAATTGCTTTTGCTGATTCTGTGGATGGTAAGGTTTTGTATAACTTGCTTCCTGTGTGTCACTGTCTAATAGCTAGTGGTTATTGGGCGGGTTTTATAAGTGTTTACAATAGCACAGGAGGAACTGAACTATGAAAATTTCAGGAGGTTCAGCTTAGACCCTGTTTCAAATTAATGAAATTGCTCCTAAATCTATAACATTTTGTACAGAATGTTTGTGTATGTAATTGAGTTGGTGTAGTAATGTGATGTCACCCTAAAGAATGGATCGACCAAAATAAAAAGTGCTTTATCAAGATACTGATGTATGACTAAAGTCCCTGTTTCATGTGATTGATTGTACGTGATTTTAAACATATATTCAAATGTACTACTTATTTATTTTAATTAATCTTTTTGATGAAGAAAAATGACTGTACTTTCTTAAAAGCAAACGGAAAACGTCACAGAGAGCCGCAGCACACATCAAAGCGGATGAAATTAAACTCGAGTAAACCTTACCTTTTAAACAGCGACAGCATAAAAAAATACGCTATAATGCAGACATATGAGGTACTACATAATTTATTTAATTTATATGTGTTTTTGTCTTGCAGAATGTGCTTCTAATTTGTCCAGACGGGATGAAGGGAACTATTTTACCGCGCGGAGTGATATGTATGGCGCGCACTATGTTTGACGATCGAGAGAGAGAGAGAGAGAGAGAGAGAGAGAGAGAGAGCTGTGCAGAGCGCTGAACTTGAGACCGTGTCTCGGTCACGTCTCAAGTGCTTCTCACTTTTCTCAATTTTACTATCGAGCATTTTAATTTAATTGATCGCCTTCGGATTACGCTGAAGATAAAAAAGTATCCCGATTTTCTCTCCGAGTTGCGTGAGAGACTGCGCAATAGAGGAACGCCGAACTGAATTCAACATGTCAATTTTGCCGTTCACTCCGCCGATCGTGAAGAGGTTGCTGGGCTGGAAGAAGGGAGAGCAGAACGGACAGGAGGAGAAATGGTGCGAAAAAGCCGTCAAGAGTCTGGTGAAGAAGCTGAAGAAGACGGGACAGCTGGACGAGCTCGAGAAAGCCATCACAACTCAGAATATCAACACCAAGTGTATCACCATACCACGGTGAGCGCATTTAAAAACATCCTCGGCTTGTGGTGAGAAGTGGGCAGTTTTACTGTCGTGATTTTAGCAGAACGAGTCCGCGTAGTCTTAAAGTGAAGCTAAAACACCTTTGGAGAACACAGTAAAGTTGAAGACTTTGCAGCAAAGCACCTTCAGCTCTTGTGTTTCCTACATAACGTTAGATCATAAACAGCGTCTCCATTCATAGTGGTTTACTCGTATCTCTTTATGTGATTCCGACACTCCTGTTGATTTATTATAACTTCATACTCTTCTGTGCTTTCATAAACCAACATTTGTCTTGCCTGGGGTTGTGATGAGGTTATATAACCCGACCTTAATCTGGGCAGCGCTGGAGCTGCTGTATCTGGGCTAAACGGGTTGTTATGAATTCTGTGCTCATGTTGTAGATGGTGGGGTATATTTGGCGCAGGACGTTCAGCTCTGTTATTCCTCATCATCCGTGTGCATATGGGATAGAGGTTGTTGTCTGAAGCAGTTTTTTTCCTCTCAGTTTTGCAGTGACTGGTTAATCTTGTTATGTCACACTACGATGCTGGCCAACTGCTCACAGTTCTTGCCCCTTCGAGCCCACACGAGGGTTGCCTACAGCCTTTACTCTCAGCAGATCTTCAGTCTCAGCACTTCAGTACAGAGAAACACGGCAGAGGCACTGGTTCCTCATCCTGTTTACTGATGTGTTCAAACGTGCAAATCCAGAACTCGTTTATAGAGGTCTCTGAAGTGTTGTTGTAAATGATACTTTTTGTTTCTGTAAGATGTTTTCTCATAGAAAGACTTTCTGGCGTAGGGTTAGAATAGCAGATAAAGGTAAGTTCTTAAATTGCATTCGATAATAATACATTTGCATTTGAGCCAAAGGGACATATTTATAATGTTACAAAAATTTATATTTTAAATAAAGGCTATTTAATGTACATTTCTGTTCTTTAAAGGATTCAGAAATAATGTATCACTATTTCCAAAAAATAATAAGCAACTGTTTTCATTGATAATAATAAGAAATGTTTCTTGAGCACCAAATCAGCATATTAAATGATTTCTGTTTGATCATGTGATGCTGACGACTGGAGCAATGAAAATTAGAATCTGCCATCATCACATGATTAAATTACATGCATTAAAAATAAAAAAGTAGTGAATATTGTAATTATATTGGTCAGTAGGTATCAATATCCCTACATATTGTCTCCAGTACATACTTAAACCAAACATTTGGCATTAATTAGCAAATCTTGAAAACACAGATGAAAATTTCCAAATGATTTTGTCAGTCTGGCAAAGTAAAAATAATAAACTGTTGTATTACACATCCCTGTTTGAATTCCTACTGTAAAAGATGCTAATAGAGAATTTAGAAGTGACAAAAAGGGAAGAAAGCTTCTTCTTTATGGACAGAGAGAGACACACGTGTGTGAGAAAGTGAAATAATTCATGGGATGTTGATTTTTAAATCAGGGCACCAGATTGCATTTCCTGTTGTCTTGTTCACATTATAACACTAGAATAAAAACTAAGAGTGGTTGGAAAGACTAAAAGAGCTCTTTACAGAAAATCTTAACAATTCAACAATTCAAGATTTGATGGAAAATAACTAGCGCATAATGGGAATTTACCACCAAGTCAGTCAGACTGATGGATAATGACTATTTGTAAAGCAGACACTGAAAAACTCATATTAGTGTAGATCAACAATTTCACTTCATAGTTATTTTCTACATAGTTTACAGACGATAAAGACTTTAATATACTGTAAAAGCCACAAAATCTCACGTATCTGCAGTCTTCAGCCTTATAATCACATGTAGCTGTCTGAAATGGAACAAGATGCTACAGAATTACTATGCTGGTAAACTTAATAGGAAAGTTTATTCATGAACTATATGCCATTGACTTGACACATTTGGGTTGCATGCTTGACTAAATGTGATATATTTACTAAATTGGGTTGCCTAATGGAATTTTATTAAAAACTAGAAGACACAACAAAAAACTATGTAACCTTATAGTCAACATTTACATTTATAGACATATGAAAGGAACATAAATAGAGTCTCCTTTTCAAATTGGAAGTTTGCATAATTGTGTGGTGTTACAGGGCTGGACAGCTGCGGTCCAAGCCTGCAGCGCTGTTGTATTGGTTGTTGTTTCCAAACAGCAGATAGCTCAGTGAAAGCAGGGCTCGCAGCCAGGGATCAGGCTGAGTCACCCCGGAGGGAGAGGGAGTTTGAGCCTGTGGCTTTGTGGTGTGACCCACTGGTGCTTCTCTGGTAGAGCTCGCTGGTGACAGAAACCGTAACAAATGAAGACTTCAACTGTTGGGAATGGGATGTGTGTTCCAGGTTAACTCAAGTTGACTGGTTTTGTGCATCAAAACAGTTTTGGCTTATACTTCAGGTTTTTTCCTTGTTGTTAGAGTAGTGTAACCTGAATCAGCACAGCGTCCAGTACAAGACTCTATTCTTGGCCAGATCTGTAGATGGTATAGCCTTCACAACACTCTGCCTCACCCTGCTCGAGGATCCAGATTCCTCAGACACCCTTGACTCACTTCAGGTCTCACAATCCTGTTTTGCCCTCACATGCAGCTCACGCTGGAAGCCTGTCCCGGCCTGCTGGAGATTCAGAGAAAGAGCGATAAAGAGATGTGGAAGAGGACACGGAGAACAAAAGAAGCAGCGGAAAGAGGAGATGGAAGACAGATTGAAATTGTCCAAGACAGGATACGAAAAACATATATACCATGGTCACACGTCCTTCGCCTGCCATGCACCTGTCGAAGCCCTATCAGAGTCTCCACATAGACTTCCTGAGAGGATGTCTGCTCCGCAGTGTATCTGTGTTCTGGGATGCCTACTATATCTCAACCCCGCAGTCTTTGTTTGCTTTTGCACTCCACCCAAAATGACTTCAAAGGCGTCTGAACTGTGAATAAAACCTGTGGTCCATTGTGTAGGTGGTTTCAGCCGCTTTCTCAAACAAGTCGCCTGTCAGCTAAGAAGTTATATGTGCCTTGCCGCGGCAATGGAGTTTATTGTTGGCATTTTAAACTGAAAGTGTCTGTGCCTTGAAGAGATGTCTGGCTTTAAGTCTGGCATCCTGAAACTCTATACAGTATACAGTGATTAAAAAGCGCTTTTGATAAAACATGGAGATTGGATGTCATTGGGTTGTAATTGATGTGCCGAGGGTTGTTTTGTTTCAGCCGGGGTAATTCCTTCAAAGCGCCGCGCATCTGAGAGAAGTGAATGTGTCTGATGATTCAGAGTTATTGTATGGCAGCTGATGGAAAGAGAGTGAAAGACAGCGTGACAGAATTTCACAACTCTTTGAAGTGATGGCTGAAACTAACAGTAAAGACACTATGTGAGCACCATTGGCCTCAGACCTGTCATGGTCTTTTAACACTTTTATCTAAAGTAAGTTGCTGTACTCTTATTACAGGGACTGCCCTGGGGCAACCTAAAGTTAGGCTTAATAGTGATGATTCATTGTAGGGTTATGTAAAACTACATATTTTTATTATTGATTTGTTTGTGGGTTGACTGAAAGACTTGCCCTAAAGGGCTATTAGTCTGGTTTGGGGTTCACCTGATCCTGAATGTGCAGAGTGCAACTGATTGTGGAGACACAAAACATCCTGAGACACAGCGCAACGGCAAAATACGTCTGTATGTGTACGGCTGTAGCAATAGTGCTTACATCGCATTCACACAGCTCAAACAGTAAAACATGATGCTAGCAATGCCAAGGTCATGATTTCAACTACACTGTAAAAAATTGTAACTATTATTTACTCAATTTTATTGGTGAAACATTTTTACACTCAAAAAAATTTAGTAAATTTTAAAGCTGTGAAATCAATGAAATATACTGTATGAATTGAGTAAATGCAAGTAAAAAAATTAAGTAAATCTGAGTAGCTGCATCTGGTACATTAACAAATAAAATTGAGTAGAAATAATTGAACATTTAAACATTTAAAAACAATATTTATGAGTAATATTAACTGTTTTTATTAATGAGTAATATTAACTTTTTATTTTCTCTAAACCTTTGTAAAATAGTACTCCACACAACCACCAGTATACATGACATTGGCCTTTATTGTCAATGAGTACAGCAATACAGCACATTTTACACTGTATACAATATTGCCTACATTTAAATTCATTTAACAAACATTTTATAAGTAAAAATTAAATATTTAAAAATTCAGGTAGCCTAATTCAAGTGTAATCAAATCAACCCAATATCCACCGGATCAGCGCTGGTCCTCGTGCCGGAGACGGACTCGCCTCTGCGGGTGAACTTTGAACTTCATACCGCCGTCCTGCGTTTCACTCACAGCCGATAGATACTGCGAGTGACTGACATAACCTGCCAATAAACAAACAGTGACAGTTCTGAGGACATTTTATCATCCAAATGATAATAATTATATTTATTATCATTAGGAATGAAGTCATGTGTTTATGCAAAGTGTTTCAATCATGCAAAAAGATAGGCGCGACTCTCGTTTAGGTGTCGAATTACGCCTCTGTATGTTGTTTTGCATTAAATATGATTTAAAGCACAGTAAAGATTTTATAGATAAAATAAAACATACACAAACCTGAATTTCACAGAGGAAATGCACCAAATCTGCGACGCTGAGAAGAGAGCTGTTGTCTGGAGACTGGAGAGTTCAAACTGCCCGCGCTCACTGACTCAACCAACCGTCGAGTTGTCGTCACGTCAGAGGGTGGGGGAGGGGTGCATTGTTTTAATTGAGTAAACTTACTCAAATTTTAAGAGTGTGTTAAATATATTAATAATATTGATTTGAATTAAGTAATATTTTTGTTTCTTGAAACAGATCAGTTTAATTCAACATTCTCAAATATTTTGATAGAAATTTCACAAATATATTAAGTATATTATAAAGAAATAATTGGTTAGTCAAATACTAAATAATTTTATTGAAAACAACTTAAATATATCTGTAAATTTTAGATAAAATGAACTGTTGGCTTTTTACTCAATTATTTTGGTATGTTTAACTCAAACAATCAAGTACACGATATTCAGAGATTAAGTTAATAAAGTTAAAGTTTTCTGTAATATTTACTAAGCCACAGAATTATTTTTTACAGTGTATATACACTGTAAAAAATTGCGTTTCAACTATAGTCTGACCATTGAAATCCACCCCTACTTTAGCTGCTAAAAACATAAAAGTTAAATTATGCATGATTGCTAAAAGAAATGTATACTTTTATTCAGCAAGAATGCATTAAATTATTTAAAAAAAATCTGTATGGCCCCCAAACTTTTGACCTGTTGTGTATTATTTAACACCACTAATCAGTTGTACTAATCAATGTAGTTGCCTATTTAGTGTAAAATGTAGTGCTGTCTGTGTGCATGAAAGTTGTGTTCATATTTGTTTCCTGAATGACTGATGGCGTGTCTGTAGGTGTTTGTGGATTCCCTGAGGGTGTTATGATAGTTGTAGCACCCAAGTGATGGAGAAAGCTGAGTGTGCCAAGTCTGACTGCGGTTGTGGTGAAGATTAGTGGCACAGTTTGTCGTCTGTGAGTTTGTGTATACTACAGTATGTATTTGTGCGTTTCTATGTTCTGGAAGTGAATGCACTCATTGTGTACTGTATGTGTACACACACCGTTGTTGTGTCTAAGCAAGTCTGTGTGTTGAGAGCAGGTATTTTGAGTGTTAGCCTCAACACACACACGTCTCTCCCATGCATGTTGTATGAGGCGGGGTTAGTCAGCTCTCAGGAATGCTCCGTCTGCCCGGGGAGGGCGTGGGCCGCTTCTGGGTTTGTGGCTCCTGCCGGGGTTGAAGGTTTAGAAAAGCTCTATATCTTCTGGAATAATAGACACTCTGTACAGCAGACAACAAGACTGCTTTGTGCTGGTTTGTCATCACTAACCCTACTGCTGACCCTCAGACTGCTTCTGACCACCGTGAGAAAATAACTGTCCTTCAGTCGTGAACTCTTTGTTTGTGTTTGTTTTAAGAAGATCTCCAGTGTAGACTTTGCACAAGATGTTTTGAAGTTTGTCTGAGAGTTACTTTAAAGCCATGAATGTGCACTGACCCAAGTTAATTGCTGTGGTCTCTTAATTTTAAGAATGAGGTGTTTTATCTGAGGTGACTCTGTGTAGGCTTGGACCACAATTTAGGGCTGGGTGATTTTTTTTTTTCGCAGAACATTTGACCGATTATCGTTTTTATTTATTTATTTATTTTTTTTTTTCTTCTCGTCAACTTGAAAATTTTCTACAACATGATTCGATTCAATGAACTTTTTTTAACCCTCTAGTTAAAGAAAATTATATTCCAAATGCACCTCACATGTTGTCAACATGATGTAAATATTAAACAAATCACTTGTTAAATATCTTTGCAGGAAAGATGCATGAACTATACTTGCATTTCGTAGAAATTTGTCTTTGACATATTATATGTTCAGAAATAATACAAGGAAAATGCAAATCTCAAAAGTCAAGGTAATTCAAATTCATAATGACTGAAGGTATAACACCAGTAGACTGTTAGTAACTATAAATAATGCACAATGCACTATGATGCAGACATGAAATAGTTTCTCAAGTTTAAAGAAGTTCACTCCCATCTTCTTGCATGTTTTTCCTATTCCACTGCCCACATCGCATCTTTGTCAACACAAAAACATCCTGTGTGAATGGCACTATGTGTGTGTCACACATGAGCGGGTTAATCACGTATCATTGACATATTGTCAAAATGACTAATTTAACGTTTGGTATTATTTCTATTCAAAAGTGTGATTCCTCGATGTCTACAAAATAAATCATGACAAAACATTAATTTTGAATGAATCAATAGAATTGGAAAAATCGCCCAGCCCTAACTGCAATACATGGATTTGATTGTTATTGTAAACTAATAGTTAGGACTGGGTGATAAATTGATAATGATAATTATCACAATATTATTTCCCTCGATAAAACGATAACGAGTTCATTATAATGTTTACGTACCAAAAGCGGAGCAAAATGGCGATAATAATGTAAACTGCACCATACAGAGAGAGAGTTTAACCACTCAACTTAAATTTCAAAGAGCAGCTCAAGTGTGAGCTCACTAGAGCAGATACATTAAGGCTACTCACTGATGAGTCTCGGTTACGTGAGCACTAAACAGCACTGTAAGATCCAGTGAGAAGCTCTTGAATTCAGCCAAGAACACAAATGACTCGGTGATTTAAACTAGTTTAAAGACAGGTAAAACAGCGTTGAAAAACAGCTGAAACAGTGTGCGCAATGATGCAGTCATAAGGCATTACAATCTAAAAAAATCACCATCATTTACTCTAGTAGTGTTTGTGTATTTATACTAAATAAAGACTACTGTTGTGTTTACATCGGCATCCTGACTCAAGCTACTACTGTCAACTCAAGCTAATGTCAAATGTGCATTTCTAAGAGACACAAATGTTTTACTATTAATATTGCAGCCTGCACTGCAAACTGCGTCATCAAAGACAGGCAACACAAACATGTTTCATGATTTGAAACAATATCACTCATTAGTACATGCAGGAACTAAGAATTTTTTTTTCTTTTATGACATTTATTGTGTTAAGGAAAAATGACTGGAAAAGTGTATATCAGGGGATCCTCAAATCTGGCCTGCAGAGTTTAGCTCTAACCCTAATCAAACACACCTGAGCATGCTAATCAATGTCTTCAGGATCATTAGAAAATCACAGGTAGGTGACTTTGATCAGGGTTGGAGCTAAACTCTGCAGGAACCCCATTTGAGGAACCCTGGTGTATATTAGTGTTTGTCATGTTCTGACCATAAAGAATAGTTTAAAACCACAATTAACAAGTTCTGGTTTCTACAACTTTCACTTGGGAGCAAATTTCTGCCTTTAAACTTAAAGAAAGAAAGCTTGATTTAAATGAAGACATCATGATAATTATCGAAATTGACTGATATGAACATTTTTATTGTGATCATTTTGTGGCCATATTGCCCATCCTTACTAACGTTTTAATATTTAATCATTTTAGTAACTCTTTACATTAGATTACATTACATTATATTCTGGGGAAAAGTTAAACACTTGTTCAGGGGTAAATATATCATCTTGTATATGACTACTAAAGCTCAAAGTATGAAAAAGCTACTGAAAGCTACTTCAGTTTTGACATGAACATTTAGTGCATGCCTACAGCTCCATTTCATAGCGTGCTCCATCCTAAACAGTCGACACATGCAGAGTCCAGTTCCTGCGCTATTTCTTACAGAGGTTTTGTGCATTTAAAAACGCTCTACAACTAGTTGTACTAGAGTACAACTCGCAATTAAAACCATTGTACAACTCCTTGCATGCAACTCTTTCTCCTTACACTAGCACTGGTCAGTGCAGGTCTATTGGTATTGCCATCTCTAGTATTGGTTGCTCTGACTCCTCCATTTCTTTTTTTGAAACAATGGCTCAGGTCAGTGTTTTCACCTTGAAGACAATCTAATTAGTGCATAAAAAATTGTAGTTGCTTGTGCAAGCTGAGTGTATGGTTAGAAAAATCTCTGTGCATATACAGGTCCTTCTCAAAACATTTGCATATTGTGAAAAAGTTCATTATTTTCCATAATGTAATGATAATAATTAAACTTTCATACATTTTAGATTCATTGCACACCAACTGAAATATTTCAGGTCTTTTATTGTTTTAATACTGATGATTTTGGCATACAGCTCATGAAAACCCAAAATTCCTATCTAAAAAAATTAGCATATTTCATCCGACCAATAAAAGAAAAGTGTTTTTAATACAAAAAAAGTCAACCTTCAAATAATTATGTTCAGTTATGCACTCAATACTTGGTCGGGAATCCTTTTGCAGAAATGACTGCTTCAATGCGGCGTGGCATGGAGGCAATCAGCCTGTGGCACTGCTGAGGTCTTATGGAGGCCCAGGATGCTTCGATAGCGGCCTTAAGCTCATCCAGAGTGTTGGGTCTTGCGTCTCTCAACTTTCTCTTCACAATATCCCACAGATTCTCTATGGGGTTCAGGTCAGGAGAGTTGGCAGGGCCAATTGAGCACAGTAATACCATGGTCAGTAAACCATTTACCAGTGGTTTTGGCACTGTGAGCAGGTGCCAGGTCGTGCTGAAAAACGAAATCTTCATCTCCATAAAGCTTTTCAGCTTTTCAAAATCTCCTGATAACTAGCTGCATTGACCCTGCCCTTGATAAAACACAGTGGACCAACACCAGCAGCTGACATGGCACCCCAAACCATCACTGACTGTGGGTACTTGACACTGGACTTCAGGCATTTTGGCATTTCCTTCTTTTACGTTTACATTTATTCATTTTAGCTGACGCTTTTATCCAAAGCGATTTACAATTGCTATATATGTCAGAGGTCACACGCCTCTGGAGCAACTAGGGGTTAAGTGTCTTGCTCAGGGACACACTGGTGTCTCACAGTGGATTCGAACCCGGGTCTCTCACACCAAAGGCATGTGTCTTATCCACTGCGCCACCACCTCCCCAGTCTTCCTCCAGACTCTGTTACCTTGATTTCCGAATGGCATGCAAAATTTGCTTTAATCCGAAAAAAGTACTTTGGACCACTGAGCAACAGTCCAGTGCTGCTTCTCTGTAGCCCAAAGTGGCTTGACCTGGGGAATGCGGCACCTGTAGCCCATTTCCTGCACACGCCTGTGCACGGTGGCTCTGGATGTTTCTACTCCAGACTCAGTCCACTGCTTCCGCAGGTCCCCCAAGGTCTGGAATCGGTCCTTCTCCACAATCTTCCTCAGGGTCCGGTCACCTCTTCTCATTGTGCAGCGTTTTTTGCCACACTTTTTCCTTCCCACAGACTTCCCACTGAGGTGCCTTGATACAGCACTCTGGGAACAGCCTATTCGTTCAGAAATTTCTTTCTGTGTCAATGATGGCCTTCTGGACAGCAGTCAGGTCGGCAGTCTTACCCATGATTGCGGTTTTGAGTAATGAACCAGGCTGGGAGTTTTTAAAAGCCTCAGGAATCTTTTGCAGGTGTTTAGAGTTAATTAGTTGATTCAGATGATTAGGTTAATAGCTCGTTTAGAGAACCTTTTCATGATATGCTAATTTTTTGAGACAGGAATTTTGGGTTTTCATGAGCTGTATGCCAAAATCATCAGTATTAAAACAATAAAAGACCTGAAATATTTCAGTTGGTGTGCAATGAATCTAAAATATATGAAAGTTTATTTTTTATCATTACATTATGGAAAATAATGAACTTTATCACAATATGCTAATTTTTTTAGAAGGACCTGTAGTATGTGTGTGAAGGCTTTCCCTAATATACATGTAAAAAGTAGGGGTGTGCACGGAGTCGAACATTCAAATATTCGTTCTGCTCTAATTATTCGATAAATAAAAATGATATTCGAATTTCGCAAAAAAAAAAAAAAGTTCACAATAAAACCTAATTTGGTCACTTTCTGTGATTCCACGGCATATTGAAGATGTATGCAAGCAAAAAATAATTAATGAATGAATAAGGGGCTGTTCACATATCGCGCCTAAAAATGCGTGGAAAACACTAGGCGCGCCGCTTTCTCCTTCTTTCCAAACCGCTCGGGCAGAAGCGCCCCTGAGGCGTCTGCCTTTGCTAAGTAACAATGACGCGCTCTCTCTTTCAGCAAAGGATAACATTGGAAATAACGAACTTGAGCACGCAAAAGACGCGATATGTGAACGGCCCCTAAGAACTGCGGCCTTGTACATTCAAATATGCCGTGGAGAATCACAGAAAGTGACCGAATTCAAGAACATTGTTGCAGCATCTCTCAAGCAACGAATAAACACAGCTAACTTGGAGAATGCAGTGAAAACTCCTCTTCTCGCGTCCGCCCTAGACCCTCGGCACAAACATCTCAGGTTTCCGAATGAAAACATGAGAGAAGTAAGAAAAAAAAAACTTTTTTGAACATTATCAGATCATTTTCCTTGATGCGAGTGGTGCGGATGCAGCCGCCGTCACCAACGATGAAGAGGATGCAATGCCCACTCGTTGGAAAAGGCTGAGCAAGTTCTTCAGCGATGATTACAGAGAGTCCAGTCGAGACGAGTGGGAACAGTTCTTGCTGGAGCCATGTATTCCACCAGATGAGGATCCCATTCAGTGGTGAAACGAAAACACGAAGCGCTTCACAAAACTTATTCGCTTAGCACACCGTTATTTGTGAGTCCCGACAACGTCTGTGCCATCAGAGCGCGTTTTCTCCGTGGCCGGCCTTATTCTTAACAGACTAAGGAGCCGACTTTCCCCCGATCATGTTTACATGCCCGTATTTCTTAACAAGAACATGTAAAACAATAGAAAAAAAAGCAAAAAAGATTTGCTGACAGTTTAAAAGTTTCCAAGTTAAGTGTAGGCTACGTTCTACAATAGCCTAATTGCTGCAGGCTACGTTTTTTCTTTGTTCACTTTTTTTTTTTTTTGCTTTTAATCTGTGCTTTTGTTTGTTTGCACGCATTGTCAAAGTTTTTCAGCTACAAAACACGATGTGTAATGTTCAAGCGTATTGTGTGTAAGCTTGACGGAAAATGACGGAAACAATAAATGTTGCTGAAAAATAACTTCTGTCTCATTAAACTTAATTTAAATAAACGAATATTCGAATATTCGTTTTTTGTGAGCTCAAATATTCGAATGTGATATTTGCGGAAAACGCCAATCCCTAGTAAAAAGTGAAGTATACTTCGAATTATTGTGCCCAAGAGCCTGAAATACAGTTCTATGTATATAATCTGTTTTGTTGGCTCTTTCTTCACAGTTGTCTTTACACTGTCTTCACACTCTGTTTTCTATGACACTGCTCATGATGTATCTAGCCAGTTTTAGTTATGTGTTTCCAACAGTTCAATTTTGAAAAGTTGGGATGGGAGTAGGGATATCATGAATACGGTAACAAATATCTAGTAGTCTGTACCAGTACAACTAAAAGTTGCTATGCAATACTGGATACCAAATCGATAGCACAGGAAAATGTATTTAACATTACAAAAACACAACATTAGTGGCACTTGGCCTTCAAATAATACACACACACACACAGACACACACACTATACTCTGGATGCAAGCATTAAATTAAATTCACTACCATTCTAGCAGGTCGAAAATATTTTTTTAAAACATTCACATAAACGACAGTTATTTAAACCAGTAATATTAGGCTATAATGTTAATAAGGATAATCCGCGGATGGATACACAACAAATAAACAAGATGTAAGCTGTCAGATATTCAGTAACTATGTGTGCGCGTGATCATGCCCTTTCAAAGCTGTGCCCTCTTGTTTAAATCTCACACAAAGACACATTCATATATCATCACTGTCTACCACTTGTATTTCCTTCTGTGTGCTTGTAGGTGTTTTTTCTTCTTCTTTACCCTTTGAGGACCGACTGAAACACTTCCAGGCGTATGCTCTGCCTGCCTCGGTTAATTCCAGAAGAACTGCAGCCTCGCTGGTCGTTATCTTCGGTACTTACGCTACTGAAGAAAAACAAGTACCGGCAGGATTTAAAAATGTTTATACCAACTTGGTACCATAGGATCAGTTCTCGTAACAGATGGGAGCATGTGAAGAATAGGCCGGATACGGACACAGCAGCAGTCTGTGGTCAAGACACTTCATAAGTGAGGCAAAAGCTATCAAAGAGTTTTATACCAGCTCTGGTCTAACTCGTCAGTTATCTTGTAAGATATCTTGTTGTCACACATATCTTGTTGTTTACCAGTGGCTAATTCTTACAGGATCAAAAGAGAAAAAGCATATTATTATAAGAATAATAATAATAATGGACAGGTGCTCATACACTGCTGGAGAGAGATGCTCAGAACATACTGTATTGAGGGACCTTTACTCAATTTTGATTTTGAACCTGGAAGAAAATATCATTGTCCCCTTGAATATTAATGTTGCAATTAAACTAAAGTAGTGCCAAAAGCCACTTTTATTTAGAAAATGGATCGGAGGAATAATAATTTCATGCCAAATTAAATATATTGCACTTCATTTTTTTCTATTTGTTTTAAGAAGAAGAGGAAGAATGCTGAACAACCCGAGGTTCAGATGTAGGTTAGAAAGGCCTTTGACTTTGTGGTGTACATTACACCTCCTCCTAGTTTTATGAACAATTAAGGGTAAAGCAAGATTTTAAGTGCGAAAACAATAGATAAATGTCTAGAAATGTTTTGATTGTCTTGCTTACAGCAGCATCATATATAGGCCAATCTCACTAAAATGCCACTGTGACAAAAACACACGGTGTTCTGGAGTTAATGACAACAAAGGAAAAAACTGTTGGCTTCCCTTTTCTATCCTTATTATACACTTGGCAGTAACTGTTTATTTTTTCATCTGTGTTATTTGGTTAGCTCATTTTTACATTATTGGGGATTAAAACTATATGCAATATTTTGTGATTGCTAGATAAGTGATTACCTAAAGTGTTCATTTGGACTCGTGCTGCATTTGTATGATGATAGTAGTGTTTCTGATATAGTCCTGCTCCCCTGCTGAGAACAGGCCCCCGTAACCACATCTAACCAACTGCACATGAGACCCCTGCAGGGCTCTGTTTACTTAGGGAAGACCTTAATGACTTTAGCAGAGGGAGGAAAACCAAAGCCTTCAAAAAATAATGCAAGTTAAACATGATATTTTACCTACAGTACACGCACAACGAAATAAAGGATAAGCAGGGATACTTGGCTTGAATTAGAAAACAATATTAGCCTATATAAGAGTTTCCATTTGAGTTGGGTTTCTCTCAGACATTTAATGCAGTGTTTTTACAGTCAGATTTTCTATATTATCAGCTTCCAGATGTTATTCCAATACCGATATTATGACCAGTCAATCCTCAGTTGAATTGCTTTATGTTCAGACATAAAAAGCGTAAGTTGATTCAGTGTTTATGTTGATCAGGTATGTGTCTGTCATCACTGCACTGCTCAGTGTCGTTTAGTATTAACTCTGTTGTACTGCTGTGTGCCGTCTGGGTTCAGACTGGGGGAAGGGGGAATAGCAGTGGTCTTAAAGTGTTTTTAAAGGGGGGCTGTGGGGGCTGGGTCGGGGTATGTTCCACAGGGTGAAATGGTCCCACAGTCAGTCTGGGCTGATGTCGAAGTTGCTTTTGTCCTTCTCTCCTTCTGCATCAAATTTGCATGTATCACAGTTCGCTGAGTTCATGTTTTGAACTCACTGATTTCAAACAGAGAGGCATGCAAGTTCAGCTTTACAAACAGCCATGCTAAAGGCCCTTTCACACCAAACGCAGCTTGAAAAATTAAAACGAAACGAAAGTTACTTAGGAAGGATGCTTGCCTGCTTGTGTGCCAAACAAATGCATCATGTAGAATCAGCTGTAGATTGCCTTTGTATTTTCCGTGCTCTGTTTAAAATTGTGTGTTTAAAGCAAAACTTTGTGAAAGTTCATGTTAAGTTGAATGAAAAGATCCAGATCAGTAGACCTGATTCTGGTTTCTGTTACTCATTGAGTTGAGTATGATAATGCAGGAAGTGTCAGTGTCATGGTCAAGTCAAGGCTGCATGGGCTGATCCAGAAATTGCCCACTGCAGCCCACAGTGTCTGTGTTTTACCCTCCAGATTAAATCTGCCCAGTGCCTGTGTCAGAGCCCTCCATCCCTCCAGCTCACCCCTCTACTCTCTTTCTCTTCCTCACCCCCTCTCTGTTCCAGTCTCACCCCTCTCTCTACTCAAGTGACAGCCGGCATGCTGATGGGGAGGGGAGGGGAGTGGGGGGGGGGGGGGGGGGTCAGGCCCGCCCTGTAGGCTGAGTGTGTGTTTGTGTGTGTGAGAGAGAGTGTGCACGTATGTCTGTGCTTCTGTTGGTTGGATGTGCCTTGCTGCTGACCTAATTCGCCCTCTGTAGCTCAATCAATAGTCATTCAGTGCTTCCTTTTCATATGAGGTCTGCCCACGCGGCAGCAAACACAGGCTCTCTCTCCGCCGAGCGCTGGAATGTAATGGAAAAGTGAAGAACTGACTGTGGATGCATCTAATGAATGCCAGAGCCCAAGGACTGATCTCATCGCAAACTTTGACGTTTCTTAAATGATCCTAATAGTAGTTACCTGTCATATTTCATTCTGTCTAAATTAGATATTAGTATATACACTACTGTTCGAAAGGTCTGTTTGTTTGTTTTTCAGTAATGACACATTTAATTGATAAAAAGTGTCAGTAAAAGTCCGATTTTTTTAAATACATGCTGTTCTTTTAAACTTTCTATTCATCAAAGAATCTTGTAATGTATTGCCATAAAAATATTAAACAGCACAACTGTTTTCAGTTCAGTTCGATAACAATTATAAATGTTCCTTGAGCACCAAATCAGCATATTAGAATGATTTCTGAAGGATCATGTGACCCTGAAGACTGGACTAATGGCTACTGAAAATTTTGCTTTGCCAAATTTTAGGAATAAATAAATTACATTCATCAGTCGATATCGATATAATTAGCGGGAAAAATGACAAATCTTTATTTCTTTCAAGTTTAAAGGCAGATTTCTTTTCCTGAGTAAAAGTTGGAGAAACCAGACAGTTAATTGTTGTTGTTTTTTCTTCAGCTGAACATTTCACAAATCTGAGGTGTTATATTCAAAATAAATATAATAGTAAAATATATATATTTACATCAAATTATGCATGGATAAACTTTAGTGAATCCTTTTTTATTTTTATCCCCTTAACAAAATATTTTTGGTAGATATTTTAATATCTAAATATAGATATTTAATATCTATATAAATAAATATAATTCATGAAACAGGTTTGTGTTCCCTGACTCTGATGGCATGATGCAGATGGAAAAATGTATGTTCATTAACAAAAACAGTAGCATCTGTAAAAATTGTGACATCTCTATATGGTAAAAGTGAAATATTCTGAATGTTTGAGTCAAGACTCGACTTTTATAAAAAATTAACCATTGGCCGTCTATATATCACACAATTAGATCATGATAACCGAAGGTAAAACCACACATAGCACCAAACTTCCATGGTAAAATGATAAAATACAGTCTTAATTATTTTTAAAGTTTAACGGCCAGCCCTAATATTTTTCTATGTATATTTGATTTTTAAAAATGCACCCTTGGTACTCTATCTTTACAGCAGTGTATGTCATAAAAATAGTTCAGTGTACTATGAACGAAGACTATAGTTTCAGAACTTTAATCCAAAAATCGTTAATGTCTGATGTCAGAAAACTGAATGCCATAACACATGGCCGTTATTGCCACATGTCAATGACACATATTTTGGTAACAACACCATGGC
This sequence comes from Carassius carassius, assembly GCF_963082965.1. NCBI lineage: Eukaryota > Metazoa > Chordata > Actinopteri > Cypriniformes > Cyprinidae > Carassius > Carassius carassius. The sequence continues at coordinate 16,106,154 of NC_081757.1, read as the reverse complement.
CCACCTAGTCACATTGTGGTCATAAGGAGGAAGTGAGAGAGATATTATTCCTAAACACCAGTTAAAGTGGTATTTAAAAAAAGGGTCAGTAGTGGCTTAAATACTGTATACAAGCTGTTATATGAACAGGACATTGTGAGAGTCAGACCTGTTATTAGTATCAAACACTGACTGAGTAAATGCAGCCATTAAAGTATTCCAGACAAAAGTAAAACAAAAAAAGAAAAAAAAAGACCCATTTGATTCTAAGCATCACAGAGAGGAAGGTCATGGAAAATGCATCATGGTCTGTTTTTTACTGCAGTACTGTGAAAAAAAAAACAAAGTGATGTGAAATGTATTATATGATCCCTTTTAGAGAGGTCTGGGAAGGAAAGTTCACACCTCTTTTTTTCATTTAATTTCTTTTCTTATCTCTGCTTTATGGAGTGTCTATAAGGGACGAATAGTGTGTAATGAATGCTATCTGTGGCCTGGATTCCTCAAAGTGTTGACGAGCTTTGCTGACCTAGTGCACAGCCCTTCTCTCTCTTAGCACTTTGGCTGCTGTTGCATATTTCAAGCACACAATGTAGCAGTCATGTATAATAGAGTGCTCTGAGAGGTTTGGACCATACTGTACGGCCCCATTTTTCAGTCATCACACCGGAGCAGGGTGTGCATTGCGTCGGCGTGTTTGAGATTCTGATCTCAGTCACGAATGTACCGTTATCGGAGGCTGCTACGATAGTCATCATGAAAATGTTTTAGTCACTCAAAAGCCCTTGAATGTAGAGATAAGCACCGTAGGCGTAAAGAATGATGATAGAGTGAAAATGCGTTATACGTGTATATGATGGTGTGCTCGCTTGTGTCTGTTTGGATCAGTGAACAACTCGCCTGTAAAAAGATGTAAAAAGTTCAGTATGGTTGTTCTCCCTAGCTCGAAGCCTTCACTGCATTATTCTGAGATGATTATGCCTTTTTCCTTTTCCACATGGGGCCATTCAAAGAAAAGTCTGAGTTTATTTGCCTGCAGTTAAAAAGCGAAGCAGGTAAAAATACGATGTGTACTGGAATGTTTTGGATGTTGTGTTCGTGTTCTCTCCTCTTCCTCCACTCTCTCTCGTCTCCTTTAGCCTAAATGTTTCTTTGACTGGTGGGGCGTGGATGTGTGAACTGAAGGAAGTGACTCTGTGTTTATGGCTCTGCTGTGTGAGGCCTGTGTGAGCTTTTGTCACAACCATAAAGTGAAATGTTTGTGCCTTAACATTCTTGTTTCTTCAGGATTATTGCGTAATATTCTTTTTTTTTTTTTTTTGTCTGTGTTTTTCTCTCTCTTTTTTGTAAACACTCTCTCCAAGGGCGTCTGGATTTTACATCATTATTTTTCCTCTCGCAATCTGCCTGTAAAGCGAAAGAGCTGCAATGAAAAATTAAAAGCATATTTAGCTGCTGGGAGAGCCACAGAAGGCCTCGGGCAGGCCAGCCTGGCCCGTGCCGCTGTCTGGGCTGGGATCGGTGGGTGTAAAAAGGGGAGGGGAGGGGGTCTGACAGACATGCTTTAAAGAGCTTTTGGGATTTGCATTATTTGGCCTGCTACATTTGTGTGTGTGTGTGTGTGTGTGTGTGTGAGTCTACTGTCTACTGCTTTCATATGGCTATATCAGATGAAGCTGTTGTTAAACTAGAGCACAGACAACCCCCCTTAACACACACGCGCACAGTGAAATACCGTTTTTTTTGGACTTCCTCTTCCTCTTTCTTCACCTCATTCACATTGCATGTGATGTGTAACCGAAAGCACCACATTAACAGGAAATTGGGCCACTTTTACTTCATCTGCGGTCTCACATAATACCTTGGTATAGTCTCTGCAAGTCTTTGAGCAGTGAGTGTTTATATTGTGGTAATATAAGATTTTACACAATGTTTCTTACTCAAGTGATAATAACATTTCCTCTGTATTTCTGCTTTTGATTTTTGAGAATGAGCTGCTGGGATCATTTCTGCTGCAGTCATCATTATTAAAGGGGTCATATGATGCAATTTGACGTTTTCCTTTCTCTTTGGAGTGTTACAAGCTGTTAATGCATAGATGAGATCCCTAAAGTTGCAAAGACTAAAGTCTCAAACCCAAAGAGATATTCTTTATAAAAAGAAGAAAGAAGGTGTAACTTTGATTCTTGCTGTAATATTGTTGGCACCACTGCCATGTCGTGGAAATGCTTTGTGTTTCGTTGTGAAAGCGAAACTACTTTGTTTGGCCTTCCAAAAGAAGACACAACTAGAAATCAGTGGTTTAGTTTGTATTTACAACACTGTTCCAGAACAGTTCAATGCAAATATTCAGATGTGTGCAGCGCATTTTACGGACGACTGTTTCCTGATCCTGGGAAGGCTGTGCACAAAGGTTGTTTCTATAAAGTGGGGCAATTCCAACTTTTCAAGGACAGTCTGACACTTCTGACTCACAGTGTGTATGTACGTTTTTTATATTTAAAAGATTTGCCACTAATGATTCAAACACGAGTTTTGAGCAGTGAAGAGGAAAAGCTTGTTGTTTGTCATTTCTCCTGTCACAAATACAGACATGCGTTTATGTTTAAGCAGCGCGATACGCAACACAACACATAAAAAGACAGTATAAGTCATTATAATCCTTAATTATGTCCCCACTGGAAGCATCAAGTGCCTTGTTTGTAATGGGTTTTATTGTTTTTGTCTCGTCGGGACACACAGCATCACAGTATGCTAAGGGGCATATCATTTTCATCACACGCTTGAGGTATTCGGCCAATCACAAAGCACTGGATAGCTGGCCAATCAGCGCACTCGCTTTTCAGAAAAGTGAGCTTTGTAAAAATCAACGCGTTTCAGAAAAGCGGGGCATACAGGAGCAACAATAATGTACATTATGTGGAAAATAATGTATTTTTTGAACCTTAAACAGCATAAACACATTGCATTACACCAAATACACCAAATAATGTTCTTTTCAGCAACATCATGCCTTATCCTTTTTCTCTTTTTTTCTCAGATCACTAGATGGTCGGTTGCAAGTATCTCACAGAAAAGGACTCCCTCATGTGATCTACTGTCGTCTTTGGCGCTGGCCTGACCTGCAATCTCATCATGAGCTCAGAGCCATTGAACTCTGTGAGTTTGCCTTTCACATGAAAAAGGACGAGGTCTGTGTCAATCCCTACCATTACCAGCGAGTCGAGACACCAGGTAATGCAGCCTGATATTTATGAAAGCATCGAGCACACCATCAAACAGTATCATTCGTTTAGACCTCGGGTTGATCACAGTACTGCGGGGGGTCTGCCAATTATTATATGATCACAAACACGTTTTAATGAAAATATGAATTACATTAGATTTTGAGAATGCAAAAAATGTTTTGCACAGTGCAACAGATGGGATATGTCATCTTAAATTTAACTAATAATCTCAATTATAAGTAATTCTAATAAAATCTGGAAAGCAGCAGAAAAGATTATGGGAGTTTCAAATCTCTACTGTGAATCTACCCCCATATGGCATAATAATAATCTTTGTACTGGTAACAAACCGTTCGTTTCTAAATGCTGGGTTTGAATGTGGTATTTGCACTTTAAAAGATCTATTCAATGATTATGGGCTCAAGTCCTTTCAGATTCTAAATGATGAATTCTCTCTCCCAGGATTCTCCTTTTTCTTTTATTTAAGATTGAGATCTGCATTGAAAGCATATGGTGTACCCTGGTCGACTAAACTATCTCCTCATCCTGTGATAAACTGGATAGATTCTAGTATGGATTCTAGAGGTATTGTGAGTATAATTTATAAATCGCTTGTGGTGCGACAGTACTCCAATATTCCGATTGAGAGCTTCTGGGAGAGAGAACATAACACTCTGATTGACTGGGACATTGTCTGGAGAAATTGTTTTGCTAACTCAAAGAACCCAGCACATCAAATGATTCATTATAAGTTAATCTATAAGGTGTATGCCACCCCCTGTTTATTATATAAAATGAAAAGAAAGCCTGAGCCCTTATGTCACCTATGCAGCAGTGCAAGTCAAGGTACATATATGCATATGTTCTGGGACTGTTCTAGAATTGAGATGTTTTGGTCCTCGGTGCCGGGCATATTGACTGATCTTCTAAAGACTCAGATCCAAAAGGATCCAGTGCTTTTTCTTTTGTTGGATGATTCCTCGTTATCACTGTCTGTCAATCAGATGAGGATTTTGTCTGCTGCCCTCACTGCTGCTAAAAAAGTTATCCTGAAACTTTGGTTTGAGCCATCTATCCCAGCTACGTCTACTTGGATGTCCTATCTGCTGGACATTGCTCTTTTGGAGTGTACCACAGCTAAAGTGCATGGAGCCACCAGAAGGACAATACAGTTTTGGTTGGACCTTGTTGAGACTTTATCAGACCTCTTGAAATCTTGAGAGGTATTGGTTATACCTCTAAACAATGATTCCCCTCTCTCTCTCTCTTTTTTTTATTTTTATTTTATTAATTTTTTTTTATTATTATTATTATTTATTTATTTTTTTCTACTTATCTCTGTATCTTATGAATGTGGGTGGATCTTGGGCTTTGTTGTAAAGTTTAAATCTAAATTGTTTAAGAAATAAAGAACAAAAAAAAAAAAACAATTTAACTAATAATCTGAGCTTTGGCAGGCTTTTTGTTTCTGATTTCCTGCATTTGAATGTGATTGAATGAAATTCAGAGGAATTAAAAGTGTAGTGTTAAGTTTAGTGTGACTGCACAATTAAACATAAAATATGATGAACTGTAAATTAACTGTAATTTACAGCTTCAACCAAAGCTAAAAATGTTTTAATAAAAATTATTAAATAACATTAAAATGTAATGACCATGCAATTGACTCAATACTCCCATCTCCATCTCCATCTCTTAAATTCCTGTCCACACATTAAGGCAAAACACCTAAAAACAATAATAACAAAAAAGATCTTCTGATCCTTGTAGTACTCAGCATATTTTGAATTGGAGCTGTGTGATTTAATCGAAATGCACGATTTGTAAACCATGAAAGCATGAAATTCTAGTGCAAGCATGAAAAAGTCTTATCGTTACAACATGGAGAACGCACAGAAACAGGGTTTTTGTGTGCTGTCTGAGAGGGTTTTCTGTGCACACACACCTTCTCAGATAGTGCTTGAACACAGAATTTAGCTCCCTTTCATGTCTTTTTGTGCTTTCTATGTTCAGGTCTTAAGCTAATGTAAATAATTGAGAAAGAAAATGCAGCTGTGTCAGTATATGGCATCCGTGCATGAGCTCTTAAATGGGATGCAAAATTCACTTTACATTTTGTTTGAACATAAATGTGTGCTGGAAGTGTCTGTACACTATAATGATAAAAATCCACCCAGTGTTTTTTTTTTATCCCTATTTTAAAGTCCCCTTTCTCAATTCAGGCTGTTCTAAGATTCCTGTCAGTATGATGTACATCTGCACAGACCCCTCCCACGATAGTTGATTGACATGGCTATCTTACCTTAGAACATTGTGTCAACTCCGGTGCAGGGGAAGACAAAAATGTCTTCGATTAAGTGATTGAGGTGGTTTGTTGTTGGATGTAATAATAGGGGTTGAGGTTGCAATACATTGTTGCAATACATTGCGATACTGTAAGCAAGGCAATATGTTGGGATATTTCTTATTTTAGGAATAGGATATATTTTTTAGGAAAGCTGTCATCAAGAACACACCACCGTATGCAAACCTTAACAAAAAATAAATAAATTAAAATGATTTAATCAGAACACAGTGGGATCTGCATTTGCAATAATCAGTCCCTGTAACATTCAACATTATTGAACCACTTTTTGGGTAAAAAATGTAAGTGCTTGCAGGATCCTTTAGTTAAATGTATAATATGTTTCGCATGGAATTGCCGAGAGCGCGACTCAACAGTTATGAATGTAAAAGTGTATGGAAATATTGTCAAAATTGATTAAAATCAAAATCGCATTGATCAGAAATATTTTTTGTCCATGTCGCACAGCCTTTTTTAGCATTAATAGTAGTATACAAGTATCTGCAGTATGTTGTGCCAGTTGTGGATCAATATATACAATTTGTTTGTGTTGTAATTTATGTTTTCATGTTTTTTCTCTTCTTCTTTCTAATTATTTTTCCCTTTCTCTCCTTTTCTGAAGTTCTTCCTCCAGTGCTGGTGCCTCGTCACACTGAAATCCCCAGTGAGTTTCCTCCTCTGGATGACTACAGTCACTCCATCCCAGAAAACACTATTTTCCCTGCCGGCATTGAACCCCAGAGCAACTACATACCAGGTAGGTCACAAATACACAGTAGTAAGGAGAAGACTCTTGGAGCTGAGGTTCACAGTGTTATAAAAAACAGATTTGCCCTGAGAGACCACAGAAAAAAATAACGTCACGTAGCCTCTAAATGAATATATCGTCATCATCTGCCACAAAGAGGCACAATCTGAAGTGTTTTCCAGGTTTAATAGAGTAGGTTTAGTCTGTAGCTGTAGTCCTAGTGGTCTAGTGGGCAGTGGGTGGATCACTTTACTGGAAGGATGTAGGAGGAGGAAAGACACCAAACACACAGATACAGCAACAGCCCTCTCCACTGGCCTCCATTCAGGCAGAAGCAATCACTACATCATTGTGTTACAGTGCTGATGAAGCACCAATAAAGAAAACGAAATGCGTGTTCATTAAAAAAAACAGAATTTGAATCTATGTATAAATATAATTTTCCAAGCAGATTTATTTGAGATATTTGTACCTGTATTTATTTATAACAGTAACTTAACTTTGGATGTGCTTTAGTTGTAGTTTTGTGCTTTTACAAATGTTGTTATTGGATGGTTATTTTCTTGTAAAGGTGCATTTAAACTGCAAAGATTAAAACTCTTGTTTTGTCTCGTGGTTGATTGACAGGTCAGAAGCCACGCATTGACTTTTGACCAACGTCTACATTATAAATAAAGTTGTCATATGAATTTCTGACCTCTTGTATATACACCAACATTCAAAAGTTTAGGGTCAGTAACAATTTTTTTTCTTTTGAAAGAAATGAAATTTTTCAGTAAGGATGCATTAAAGTGAAAGGAAGGACTTAATGTTTCATTTATAATGTTACCGAAGTTGACTATTTCAAATAAATGCTGTTCTTCTGTGAATCAAAGAATCCTGAAAAAAATCTGTTTCCACTGAAATATTAAGCAGCACAACTGTTTTCAACGACATTGTTAGCATAGAATGATTTCTGAAGAATCATGACACTGAAGACCAGAATAATGGCACACACTCGTGTCCTTAGACACACACAGAGTACATGTGAAACTTCAATTGTAAACACAAGAAACTCAAAAGAGAAAAGGGTGTTAACAATCACAGTATTTACTAGTTACTCATGTTAATCCCACTTACAGGCCTGTTTTCTTCTTTTGTGACCAGTAAACAAATGACTGCTAGGGTTCTGTCATTAATTATAATTGTAGGACTAATCTAGAGACATTTAACCATCATTGCATCAGGCAGATACAAAAAAAAATTATGCTGAAGTGATTTAAAGGCTGCTTTTGGCTACACAAGGGGAAGATTATCCCATGGAGTATGTATGGAGTGGCTTTGGCTGGGATTAGTTCCATCAGAATGGTATTTGCTTTAGAGAGGCAGTCTGTTACTGTAATAGAGCCCTAAGTATTGTTTCATATCCTGCAGCTGAACTGAGCTGACCACAGCTTTCTAAATCAGGTGTCTTAATCTAAGTGGGGGGGGGGGGGGGGATAAAACCCTTGTGAGTCATTGTCTCGGCTGCACCTGCTAGATTTTGCCGGATGTGTTTGCTGGTGTTCTTAATCCTTCATCCATCAGCTGGGTCACTGTGTAAAGAGTGTGTATGAATTGTGTGTATGCAGGCTAAACTGCGTGTTTGCGTGTATTACAGAGACGCCCCCTCCAGGCTACATCAGTGAGGATGGAGAGACCAGTGATCATCAGATGAACCGCAGTATGGACACAGGTGATGCCTGTTATACCACCGTGATATTGTGTTCTTTGATTGGTTGAAATGTTGCATTTTCTATAACTGCACGGCTATGAAGCAGTTCCAGGATTTGTTGGTGGCTTTTCAGTTCCATATCACTTTTCCACATCGTTTTTGAGTTGCTTCCTGATACTCAATCAGTGGTGTAGGGAAATGGATCTACACAGAAGAACATTTAAGCATGAAAACCTACAAATTTTGACAAATGAGATGGAGTGGAATGGAAGTGGAATAATTGACTCTGCACACTTGAATGATTGGAAATCTAATCAAAAGTGATTTAATTGAAATGCGCTGTGTACATTCATACACCATTAAATCATTGATCTGTCTTTTTCTTTTCAGGGTCTCCAAATCTGTCACCAAACCCTGTTTCTCCTGCCCACAACAATTTAGGTAACTCTTATTGCTTGTGTGTGTATCATTTGCTTGGGAATTCACGGAAGTGTCCTAGCAGAGTAATCACAAGTGCAGTTCATCATGTTAACTATGAACATGATTTACTAACATTTGACCCTCAGGTGAAGTCCAGATTACTTTTGTCTTTATCAGGGCTGTCATGATGTCAGATTTCTGTGATAATAATGATTTACAAGGCAAAAAGATATATATGCTATCATCACTATATATATATATATATATATATATATATATATAGAGAGAGAGAGAGAGAGAGAGAGAGAGAGAGAGAGAGTGAGTTTATTACAACAACAACAAATTAAAATCAATCTTTTACTTTTGTGTTTTCTGCAATAAATCACACTCAAAATACAAGTTTAGGGAGACGGAGTAAGTTTGTAACCACAACTGGGAATTAGTGAACAAAAAGACCTTCTTGTTGATCTTCCTGCAGATCAGGGTGTTTAACGCCACATATTTATGCAATCTAAAAAACTCCCACACTGTCAAGCTAACTTTTTTCAGATGTGGGTAGAGATGTGGTGTATTGTGGCACGTTTAAGCAATACATGTTTTTTTATCCTTTTAAAATCTAAGTACTGTCTTTTTGTAACATGTTTGCTTGAAGAATTTGCTTGTGCTGTCTTTCTTTAAAATAAATAACAGTTGGTTTGACAATTTGTGAAAAATTCATGCTTTTCTTTCTGAATGTGGCTTGAATATCCAAATGCTCCTGGGAGCCACTATTTGTGGAATATTTTCCAAGTCTTCCTGACATCCGGTTGCATTAACCATTTTTCCTCATGATTCAGTTGCTAGTACAACTGAACACTATGCTAAAACACGTAATGTTTCATAAACTACTATACAACAGACAATAAATAAACTTCATACCTCGCGAAAACAGACATACTCTAGAGCATAGACGGTGTAGACTGACTTGTGAATTAATGAATCGGACAAAACCGTCTTGAACTGATGAGTTAACAGTTTGAATCAGTCTGATGACTCACTCTCTGACTGAGTCAAAGTAGTTTTTATTCGCTTATTGTAGTCATTATGTTCCTTATGTCCAACTAAAGGACATTTACTGTATTACATGAAACCTAAATCAGTGCAAATACTTACTGATTGTTCATAAAACAGTGTGTAATTAAAATACACATTTAGTAGAGTTGGTAGAAATGTTTCTCAGAGGAAACGGATTGCTGAAAGAATTGTTTGGATTTCCCCAAAACAAATTGGATGAAAACCACCCACATTAAACATCCTGTCAGTTAACATCTCAGTAAAGAAGGGCTCGCAGTTCCTTATGTATCAGATCGTGCTTTTGCAGACAAGTGCTCAGATCCCACAGCGATTTCTCTTCTTCACAACAGTGGTGTGTGAGTATGTGTCTGAGAGAAATGCCAGTGCCATAAGACTGTAATTGCATCCAAGTGATGATGGTATTTCCCGAATCAGCCTTTATTTCTGGGAAGAAACATCTAATCTTGACATCACAGTGTCGTCAGTTCCCAGTCTCATCGGTTATCCCCACCCATTTGTTTCTTTTTCTTTTTCATGTCTTTTTTTCAGTTTCTTTCCCTCCACCTATTTCTGTGCATGCCTGTTTCTTTTAGATTCTCTCCTTTTATTGTTCTTTTTTTCCTCTTTCTTTCAGATCTGCAGCCGGTGACGTACTGTGAACCAGCGTTCTGGTGCTCTATTTCCTACTATGAGCTGAACCAGAGAGTCGGTGAAACTTTCCATGCCTCTCAGCCATCTTTAACAGTAGACGGCTTCACAGACCCATCCAATTCTGAGCGCTTCTGCCTGGGCCTGCTGTCTAACGTGAATCGCAACGCTGCTGTGGAGCTCACACGCAGACACATTGGTATACAAACCTTCATTCAAAATCACTCATTCATTATTTAAAGATAAATTTTTTTTCAAATGTGGCAGCCATTTGTTTTTGCAGGCCGGGGTGTGCGTTTGTACTACATTGGAGGGGAGGTGTTTGCAGAGTGTCTAAGTGACAGCGCCATTTTTGTTCAGAGTCCCAACTGTAACCAACGTTACGGCTGGCACCCCGCCACTGTTTGCAAGATCCCACCTGGTAAGATGAAACAAGAGACCCTCAACAAATAGCCCTAATTAAGAGAGAGTTCAACAACTGAGCTACTGAATAGTTGTACTAAAAAGAATTAAAGCAGAGCCTCCTTCTTGATAGTTGCGTGACATTCAGCTAAATCAGTTTGTCTTTGAGTTTATGGACTGTGTTTGAAACTGCTTTGTGTCCATCCAGGCTGTAATCTGAAGATCTTTAATAACCAGGAGTTTGCAGCTCTTTTAGCCCAGTCTGTGAATCAGGGCTTTGAGGCCGTGTACCAGCTCACCCGCATGTGCACCATTCGCATGAGCTTCGTGAAGGGCTGGGGAGCCGAGTACAGGTACAATTACTGCAATCACTCCACTCTTTCCATATCTATCAGCGCGCTTGCCACTCTTGGAATTTGGCCTTCATTTGACTCACTCAAAGACTTTTGAATCACTTGTGGTGTTACTCAAAACCACAGAAGCCACCCGCACTTCCTGTTAAATTCTTTGAGTTTGATTGCCGTAATCAGCTTTTTGTAAAAAAGGATTATGAAAACGCGATGATGTAAAAACACTACAGCTTTTTACATTTAGATTTATTTTAATCTTGATTTAAAACAAATGGACCATAAAGAGAAACCATAATAGAAATGTTCCGAATATTTATAATAGGAGATTCACTAAAGATGCTAAAAAACAATTAAATTATTATTATTTATTTATTATTGTTATTTTAAAGAGTGTTAGATGATGGCAAAGGTAATCTACGTGTAAAAATAGGTAAATAAACGTGCAATTAAATTTCCAGTATTGGCTGATATAGATCCAGTAAGGCTGCACAATATACAGTATAACCACTATATTTGTCATCAGCCAGTATTAAAAGATTTTTTTAATTTATTGGTATCGGTTGGGAATTTTAATATAGAAGTTCATTTAATTGATAGATTTTAGGTTTGTTTTAAATTATTTAGACAAAATAGTATAGGATTATAATATCGTCCATAACAGTTGATTATCTCAAATGTATTAACTGAAAATTATTAGCTGAAAATAATCAGCTTTTTGGTATCGGCCAATTATAATTATAATATTTTGTATCCCTAATATCTAATATTGACTAAAACGATAAAGTCAAAAATCTCTAGTTTCAGCAGATATAAATAGTGGTTGCTAATAAAGGAAGTCCAAACCATTTTACCGCTCCATAGAACAAAAGGCGGTACTGTTGTTTTAAGGCTGTTTAAGTATAGACAGGCCTGCGGGGTCAAGGCAGGGTCTGACAGGCTGTGGTTTGCCGCTGTTTTCCCTCATCTGACTTGCTCTGACGTAGGAACGCAACTTGGTGTCCACCACCAGCTTAGCGTGTCCGTCACATAAACTGTTAGGTCTGCGCTGGCAAATCATTCCACACCAAACAAACTCACACATGGTGCACTTCAAAACGTCAGAGTTTCCTGGTCTCTCTCGCTCTTTTTCTTCCCCTCTCGCGCTTTTGAGTAACTTCATTGTTTGAGCCCAAGGAACCAAGACACTAATCAGAAGCAGTTGTGGGTTTTGACCAGGAACATCTGCAGTGAAAGCTTGAGAAGAAAGTAGGAAAGAGTAAGACTGGTGTGAGACAGAGTGAGACTGTGGTTTCCAGACAGCTTGGCGTGTGGAGACACAATCTGAGCTGTGTCAGGTTTCCCCAGACACCCACTCTCTCTCTCACGCCCCTCCACGTCTCCCCACCTTCAGATCCACCTCTTTAAGTGCTGACAAACCATCCCTGTTGCAGTCTTAAAATGCCATTTGAGCACTTTGGTTGGTTGGACCCTGTATTTACCATCACGTCAGTGAACATCATGACGTAGAACAGCACAGTGCCTTTGTCTGAATTCAGCTTTAGATTTTTTTCAGTTGTCTGTCACCTAAGCTGCCCCAGATTACTTGGTTGATAATGACACTTGATTTCACCTCTGCTCATTTTTTTAAAACCTTTGTATTGTCCAAAACTTGACATTAAATGTACTAATCACTTCACAGTATCTGAGTTTAGAAAAAGCCTTCCTCGCTCCCGTTTTGACTCCTACTCTCCTGCTTTCCATCTTTTTCTCTCTTAATACACTGTGTAGACTGGTCGACACTGCGGCCTGTGCTTATACTGTATTTCAGCACTGCCCTTATAAACAGCCAGAGGTTCATTCGGTTTACTGAGAAACTTGTGTCAGTCGATCAATACAAGAATTTGCAAAGAAAGAAAACAGTGGGCAGACAAATCATTGTTAGAGCTGCAATGAAAACGGTATAAAATACAAAGGTTTAAAAAAAATAATAATATTACATTGCATATACTCTTAACATTCAGAAGTTTTGAGTCGGTAAGAATGTTCTTTTCTTTTTTTGAACAAAAGTATAGAAGAAAATAGTGACAGCAAAGACATTTATAGTGTTACAAAGGACTTCTGTTTCAAATAAATGCTGCTCTTTTAAACTTGCATTGAAAAAAATCTTGAGAACTTGAGAGACAGTCAAGCGATCAATACAAGAAGCTGCAAGGGAACAAAAACAGTGGGCAGACACATCGTTGCTGGATAGAGCTGTAATGAAAAGGGTCTAAAATGTAAGCGTTGATTAGAAACACGATGTAGAACAGTAGCAGAACAGTTTAAATAACTAAAGTAATTAAAAGAGTTAAGAGGCAGAATGTTCTCCAAGAACTCACACCTAACTTCCTTTTTAATCACATTACTTAGAATTGTATGTATAACAAAAACATTAAATACACTGCATGTACACAACCATTAAAAGTTTGGATTTTTCATTTTTTTAAGTGCCAGACATTTATAGTATAATGAATTAAAAAAAAAGAAGAATGCAGTTCTTTCTAACTTTCTATTCATGGTTTACAGAAAGATATTACGGTTTTTAACACTGATAATAACAATACATTTCTTGGGCTCCAAATTAACATATTAGAATGATTTCTTAAGGATTGTGTGACACTGAAGAGTGTAGTAATGACTGCTGAAAATTCAGCTTTGCTTTCAGGATAAATTATGCTTTAAAATATATTAAATTAGAAAACAGTGATTTTAAATTGTAATATTTCAGCTGAGTCTAGGACACTAAATCTTACTGACCCGTTATTTTAGAAGGGTAGTGTAGAGTAGGGTTCATTTAAAACTTTTGTTTAATAGAGGGTATTGTTTTCTGTTGACCTTCGATTGATTGACACGTACATGCTCGTTTACTGTTGCAATTAACTAACATATATAACAATTATATCTAATGTGTAGCAATAAAATGGGCTTTCTCCCCATCAAAATGTTTTTCAATACTTGAACTATTTGTAAGGTTCACTCTCTGCACAGTGTAAAGATTTGTTTAATCGATATTAAAATAAATTGCTGGTTGTTTTTATTACAGCTTTAGTTGTCTTTGTTCAGAATTATTCTCCTAGTGGTTAAGTAACTGTAACTCATGTAGGAGGAGAGGGCCTGAGAGTGGTGAGAGACTTGCACATGTGTGTGTGTGTGTGTGTGTGTGTGGGCGGAAGGATTAGAGGAAGTCCCAGTGAGAAGTAGAGCAGTGAACAGCGGTTCTGAGACTATGTCGGTTCATGTTTGTGTGTGAGCACAAGCGAGGGGATGAGCATTGTGTAAACATTGTGGAATGTAAAAAAAGTGTGTTTGGCAGTGAAAACCAAAGCAGAGAACAGCAGAGCAAAGTTTACACACATAGCACATATCCAGACAATCTCTGTGATCTCCTGCTAGACATTCGCAGTGAAGTATGTCAGTGGACTATTCAAGAATCCATACAAACTTGAAAAAAAGAAATACATATATTATTAGTTTTAGAAACAAACCTTGCGATATGAAGTGCACTGATCTGATGCAGTTAAATTCACATATGAAAGTGTTCCATAAAAAATCTGTATACTTTTTTTTCTTTTGAGAGTTTGTGTAATCTCTTTTCTTTCTTAACTCTCTTTATTTCTCTCTTTGTAATGCTGTCAGGCGGCAGACAGTGACTAGCACCCCCTGCTGGATAGAACTGCACCTGAACGGTCCTCTTCAGTGGCTGGACAAAGTGCTCACTCAGATGGGCTCCCCCTCCATCCGCTGCTCCAGTGTGTCATAGGAAAAGTACTCCCTACACATATACAACAAATACAGTACAAACCACAAGATCTGGAAAAAAATAAAGTTCTTTCAGGAGTGTAAGGCTGAAGACCTTCATACCCACCAACCAGTTGGGTTCTGCAGACTCACTCATGTAACACACGTGTTTGTCTCATGCTGGAGGAGTGTATTACAGTTTATGTATATATTCTTTTTTTATGTCGTTGTTGTTGTTATCCATTTTTATTGCCATTACTGATATAAAATATTGCCATTTATGTTATATGTTGTTATATAGCATGTATATGCAAGATCTCTCCTTTCTCCTGTCTTTTATGTTGCTGTGTTAGGTACATGTTTACCATTACAGATATATGAAAGGCTTGATGATTTTTTTTTCTTTTGACATGAAAAAAGTGCTTTTTTTTGTAAAGTGGAAATATGAAGTTTTTCAAATATCAGTTAAACTGTATTTTTGTTCTTTTTTTGTCTTAGTCATAATAATGGAAACTTGGTTTATAATGTTTTCTAGTACATATCAAGAGCTCTATGCCACTTTTTTTTTTTGCAGTGTCTTCAAACATTGAAAACCCAAGTTAATCTTTTTCCATTTCGAGTTTCCCCACAACATTGAATTTCCATATCTTGTTCTGCCCGGGGCAGTGAAATGTTCTTTATAGAACATACATTATCTATTCACAAAGAAAATACACACACTGCTCAGCAATTCACCATTTTAAAATTCACTACACAGAATACTATGTAACAAACTTCATAACAGATTATGTAACACTTGTGAAAGTGTTATCTGTGCTTCACAATATCTCTGTTATGTTATGTTGAAATGTTAGGGTCTCATTGCACAGATGCTGCGAGCCTGATCCTTTTCCTACGGCCGTTTTCCAGTTGTAGTGTTTTTCATCTCTAATTAAGCTAAAGATGTATGTGGACATTATTTGAGGGGGTTATAACTGTGCCAGCAGTCCTCTGTGAGCGTTTTGTAGGATCTGGTCTAGTGTTGATTTCATCTCTGTCTGCAGTGAACCGGCCGTCTGCTCTGTGTGAATGAATAGGATTCATCACTCTTATAACAATGTGTTGTGTCGTGCTTTCATTGTTATTCGCTCGGTGTTAGTGAGTGAGTTCAAGGTCTGGTGAGGTCTCTCTATTGTCAGCTTCGGAGAAAAAGTTTCTCTGTGTGTGTTGTGGTAGATTTTAAAAACTGGGCATTACATCATTTTGTGCACTAAGAAGTTGGCACTTCATATCTCACAGTAGCGGTTGTGTCTGTGCATACTGTATGCACACACACCTGCGGGTCTTCATGTCCTCTCATCCTCCAGAAACAAAACTGAGTGAGTGTGCCTTCGCAGCAACTTTCATTACAGAGTTTGTAAATAGTATATTTGTTGTGGGTTGACCTTTTGATCTTTTCTCAGCTGAACTTGTAAATATGTTTAATATATTAATTATGCATGCTTATTTTCTGAAATTCATGCCATTTGTACTGTAGACTCTATTTTGCTACCAAATATTTTTTCAGAAGTGGGACGGGAAAGTAAATGCTCTTACCTCCGTGTTTGAAAGGTGAGGCTTGTACTGCTGGCAGGTTTTTGTAAGGTTAACCATGTGTTTTTATACGTCAGATGCTCATAGGATATGGAGAAGGGCCTGAAGAAGGGAAATGTCACAGTGGGCTTTGTGAAAGCCAGATCATGTACAGTACTTTCAGTTCACCGCAGGTCAGTGTGACGCGCTTGCAATGAGGAGCTGTTTGCATGCTTTTTGAAATCCTCTGATCTCCCAAATGTGTTGAACTGGAATCATGGAAGAAAGTATAGCATTTAGGTGCATTATGTACTTGGAAGACAGTAGAAAATATGTGTGACATCTGTGTGTGTGTAAATGTTCACAAGTACTGTTGGGTGATTTAGATGCTCTACTCTGATAAAGTCAGAGTGTTATTGTGTTGAATAGGATTCCTTGAAATGCATTTAAACCTCTTGATGTCATCCAGAAAAAGACTAAATAAAAGGTACTGAAATTATTCAGGAAATGATTTATTGTCCATTTAAGCAGACATTAAGTGTTTTCTTTAAAAGGAAAAAAACAATCTGATCTCATTTTCTCAACAAATTGTTGAATACATTTTAAGTAATGTGCATTTATTGTGCTTGTGTTAATCTTTCACATTCAGTGACGTTGTGGCTTAGTGGTGATTGTTGTGCTTGACATTGTTAAATTTCTTCTTTGTACAAGTATATAATCGTTATTATTTCTCTCCATTTTTAAAGTTTTCTCAAGAGAAAAAAAGTGTTTGTTGTTGTACTTTTAATAAATATGTAAATTAAAAAGTCTCATTTGTCTGATTTGTTCATTTTCACAAACATTTTCCTCCTTTTATCCGTGTTCCAGTTAAGTTCGGCTTAGTTTTTTAGGATCAGGACAATGCAGTAAAAGGTGCATTGCTAGGATACATGTAACACAACCCTGGGCTGTGGCCTACTGTACACTTTTTTCCTTGTCAAATGTGAAAGCTCTCTTTATTCAGAAGACCCTAAGGGCAGGGAGGCACTGGAATTCTTCCCAACCACACGTCTTCACAAAATGTTTGTTTGTCAGTAAAACATAGGTTAATAAGTAGAGCAACCTCCTCACATTGAAGTAGTCCAGGTGTGTGGTGACTTTGTGGATCACCTGGTGCAAGTGAGTAAATGATGAACAACTTTGACCCTGAATCAGGATCACATAAATCTTTTCACGCAAATGCTAAAATATCTACAACACCATCTCCTCATTGACATATCAGACAGAAACCAGACTAGTTTAGATGCTTAAACTCTCAACCCTGCTCTGCTGCTAAAAAATTAACGCTGAGGTTTTAGGGTCAAAACCTACTAACACCGAAGCTCATGAATCATTCACGGCTTCTCGAATGCGTGGGGCACTGGGTCAAGGTTTGTTTCAGGTTCATGTGGCAGCTGATTTAGCTCCCTTACAGATTTCAGGTTAGATGTAGTCTGGTGGATTATTTCCGTCGCGCTGGCGCCCTCTGTGGGCAGATGAGAGTATCGCGTGCGCTGTCACGACGCAATCAGACGGCAAGTTTGTTTGCGCCGTTCAATCACCATCAATCATCTCTTTTTTTTTTCGTTCAACCAAAACACTTCACACCTGGTCTTCATTGTCGAGTAAACCCGGGATTAGAGTTTCTCCAGTTCCACCCACAGGCCTAGTTTTACTAGCTGCGTCAGATTTAGGAATGTACTGTACATTGAATTACACAAAGAACTTGCTTCTTGACCTGAGCTGAGCAAATTTTCAACATGCACGAAACAGATGGCGAACAAACAGGACGACCGACCTACTGCATTCTCAAAATGTGCAAGCAACAAAACACTTTACTATCCCATAATGCCATGAGTGCTGCTAGTCATGCGTCAAAAGTTCAAAACTAGAAATTGCGGAAAACTCAACGGACTTTCAGGTAAAGAATTTTGTTCCTAATTGTTGTTTAAAAGCATTCGGGTAAATTATTTTTGACTTTTTTTACTCTTTTACGTCATGTAGGCTATTATGATATAATATACTATAGTGTTTTTTCAACCATACTACAGTAAAGTGTAATATACTGTATATATTATAGTATTTACCACACTTTGTTAATGAATGCTACAGCATATAGTATTAACTATAGTAAACTGATAAACTGTAATAAATATTACAGTAAACTGTAGTGTATTGTAGTATATTATACCTTATAGTTGTAGAAAACTTCGTACAGTATTGGGTAAAGTAATTTGTTTATATTAGAATGGTTGTTTTATTACCACAGCAACTATAGAATTACCACAACAAATTAATTCAAGTACTTTACTATAGTAAGGTTCAAAAACACTATTGGAGCACAAAACCAGTCATTAGTAGCATGGTTTATATTTTAACAATTGCCACCAACACATTGTATGGGTCAAAATTATAGATTTTTCTTTAATGCTAAAAATCAATAGTATATTAAGTAAAAATCATGTTCCATGAATATATTTTGCAAATTTCCTACCATAAATATATTAAAACTTAATTTTTGATTAGTAAATTCATTTGGACAACATTAAAGGTGATTGATCCAGATCTTCAAAAGTTGTGTCTTGGCCAAATATCGCCCTGTCCTAACTATATTTGCTACCTACTAACTATATCGTCCTATCTCCAAACCATACATCAATTGGAAGCTTATTTATTCAGTTTTCAGATTATGTATAAATCTCAATTTTAAAAAAAAATGACCCCTTATGGCTAGTTTTGTGGTCCAGCGTCACATACAGTATAATTAGGAATATAATTAAATTGTTATGCTATTTCTTATAGCTAATTTGGTATACATAAATATGGGTAAATAATTTTTTTATTGAACTTATTGTGGTTATTTCCAATTTCTATTTTATTAAGGCCTATTGATTTCTATTTATCCTATTACCCCCATTGCTGTATTTGTTAATATTTTAAACAAATAAAAAGATGTATAAATGCAGCTAAAATCTTTTTTTCCTTTTCTTTCTCTTTTCTTTTCTTTTAGTAGTGAAAATGACAAGTAAAATTAAACAAAACATTGGTTAAAAAAGGACCACTTAAAAGTACTAAGAAAACTAATAAAGTTACAACAGATAACTAGATCAGTAAAGTAAAAAAAGGAGATACTAGGACACTATTATAATCATACTTAACTATAATACTTTATCATAGAATAGTCCTTTAGCATTACTTTACTGGAGAGTTGTCCTTACAGCTTTTGATGAAAGACTGACAGAGAAGATAAACTGAACAGATGACTCTCTCTCATCCGGCTGACAGCATCATGATCATCACCAGTCTCGTGACAGCCACTACCTTTGTTGGTAAACAAATTAATCTTCTTAAAGGTCACCATTTGCTGTAAGGCGTCGCTGTCTGTCCTCTCGTGATGGGCGCAGGAGAGGCTGTCAGATTGTGTTGCTATCAGCATTCTGCTCAGGTGACTCACACCTGATTGTGGTGCTACGCACTGCTGCGTCACAGCTGTCTCCAGACAGAAGATAAGACAAGCCTTGCGTCTCCAACTGCCGCACACTGGAACTCTGCCCAGCGGCCGATGCATATCTCTACTACTGGCTAGCATTTCTCCCTTCGAGCCTTCTGTCTGCGACAAAGATAGACTCTCTGCCTCTCCTTAAAAAACGGGAACACCTGTTCTACTTAAGACCTCGACTCGGCCTCCAGAGAGCTGAGCCTCAGCACGAAGCAAAAATGATCAGGAGCGCTTGGACTGAGCAATGGGTGTTAGATGTAGGCATACTTACTGTTAAAAGAAAATGGCCTAGCACACCAAAATTGAGTGTGAGTCACAGGACTGGTGCTAAATGTTCTACTATTTCAAGCAGATACTGAGTGACTGGGTACAAAATATTTTTGTAAAAGATTCTGTTTTACGAGAAAAGACTTTTCAGTCCTTATACCTCAAAATAGCACCTTTATTAGACCAAGCTGCAGTTACACAAAAGCATACACGAGATTAAGGTTAAATGGCTAGTTCACCCAACAATGAAATCTTTTATCATATTTACTCTTTGATTTGTAGGATAATTTTGTATATAGTGTGTTATGTTAGTATTATAGTATTATTAGTATTGTTTGATCATAGTTTTGATGTTTTTAGGCTAATGCTTATGTTTGTAAGTTAACCTTAAGTTTTGTAAAAGAACCTTATGAACCTTTTACGACCACCACTAATAGATACTGTTATCCAAGCTAAAAACTGTTTAAAATTAGTTTATTGTCAAGTTCAACTTTAGTTGAATTGTTTTATTAAACCTTCCAATGGTCCATTGACAAGTATGTCTGATGTAACGTCACATGGATTGTGAAAAAGGTCTGTTGACTATGACTGTTACACAGACGGCGAATCTAACAGCTTTAGTTTTAGTCCAGCAGCTGCCAGGCTTCTGATTAATGGCCGCTCAATCCCTGCCCAATGAAGAGTAGCCATTTGAGTGGGACAGAAATCAAGACAGCGACCCATTACTAATAACATTCTGCATGAGCAGTCTATTGAGTGCACAGACCACTAGTGGTTATTGTACTGTTGATGACTGTGTGAACCACATGTGAGGGAGGGCAGCAGGTTAATAATCTAACCTTTCAGTCTGAGCATTCATATCCATGTACACTGTATACACTTACTGCAGTACTGAAGTCTTGATCTTGTTAAGCTCTTGACTCAAGACCAATTGGTAGTATATGATATCACTATCAGTGCTGTCACAAGGTTTTTATTATTTACAAATGCTTTAGATTATCCAACACATTACATTACACATTTCATGGGGAAAAACAACCCAGTTAACTTGGTCTGCTCATTATACATGTGTAAAACAATGGCCCTCCACTCCTAACTGTGTCATTGTCATTTTGAGCAATCATTGCCATCATATTTAAATGCATAATTCCTATCATTCTATATATAGCCTAGTGTACAGTTTATAGTCAGTATAAACCCGATCACATAAAGATACAACAATTGTTCAAATATTGGTATAAAATAATGATAATATTAAAGTCAGTGAAGATATATACTTTATTATATATATTAAAAATAAGTTTAAAAATATCGTTTTTGTTTTGGATACTTAGAAATATAATCTCCATAAATCCATATAATACAAGTTTATGTGATTCTCAAAGTAGATGCTGAAAAAATGTAAAATATAAGTAAAAAATGTAAGTAGGGTTGTATTGATTTCCATCAATTTAACTTTCTGCTGTTTGTTGAAGCATCAGCTTTGAGGGTACGAAGTGATATTGAATGGATTCAAGGAGATGGATTATTTTTCTAAAAATCTTGTGTTCATCTGAATAAAGTCTTATACATCTGGGATGGCATGAGGGTGAGTAAAGCACTTGACAGTTTAAACGTAGTCAGAGCTACTTTAGGGTCTGATCTCAGTGCTGGTTTCAGGTTTGAGAGTCTTTGTTTGGGTCATGGTCATGTGCAGACTTAATGTAGACAGATGGATTTCAATCAGAGCAACAGTTGCTGATGTGGAGAGAAAGACACAATGATCTCTTCACTGTTATTAACTTGCCAAATGTTGACAGCCAAGTCTCAAGCCAATTTGTTCATTCCAAATTTGTGTGGTATCTCTCTGTCAAAGCAGTTTAGCTGCAGGGAGGAGAGGAGCAGCATCTGGATACTAATGAAGCACTGAGGAGCTAGTGCTGTTCCTAGTTGTGCTGTCATGTCATGTTGTCCCCTTGTCAGCACCACACAGACGTTTTTGTGTTCCATTGTTCAAAAAGAAGTAAGAACAGCCCAGCTGGTGTCATGTAATTTGGTTTATGTAACTGATCAGTCTGATTTTGATTGGTTATGCTGTGCAATAATAATGCTGAAGAAATATTTAATAACTCAGATCTCATAACAGATGTCTCTGGATTTTAGAGAAAAGTTTTCCCCATGGAGTAAATCAGTTGCTTGGGTTTTGGATGCAGCACCATTGATGTACTCTAGCTTTCCAGCTAAGAGAGTACTGCAGCAGCAAAAATATATCAGTTTTACACTGCTTTTATCTCTGACTCTCTTTTGTCCTTTCACTCTTTCCTCACGTTTTCATATATATTATATTTAAGTCCACATTTTCAATATATGGATGTTTCTTCAGAAGTTTGGTGTTCCAGGGGTGTCTTTTCTGTTTGTTTTATGTTAAGGTCATAGTAAACTTTTATTTTATTTTATTTCCCAGCCTTCGTAATTTGCTTGGCTACTTGTTAAATGCCTTTTGTGTGTATAAATTTTCTATCCCCCCCCCCCCCCCCCCAGAAATTTCAGTCTGAAACTATGAATATAAACCACTGTCCTGCAAATAACATTTTATTTAATGAATGTGAAGAAAAATGTCCTTATGCAATATTACATTATGCATAATTTCCATTCCAGCTGTTATTTTGTGCGTATGATACCAAAAATGCTATCTATAGAATTTGCTTCAGTAGGACAAATGAGTTGGGCATTTTGTTCTAGCTGTTAATTTTTCAAATCACATGTTATCATATAAATAAAATAATTTGATATGTATAAAATGAGTTGGTCTTTGTAAATGACACTGTGGTGGAATGACAAAACTTGAAGAATTTATCCTGATATACTTGGGGAGACAAACTAAATAAACTAGTGAGAGTGTAAAAAGTGTGTTTTAAGAGCATCCCCACAGCCAAAAGTGCCCTTAGTGAAGAAAACACCCATCAATCTCATACAAATACAGTATATGGTGCAAATATATTTGTGTAGTCAAAGATGTATTTATTTACTTGTGAATTTCTGGCAAAAAAGAGGGAGAGCAAGAGAGTTTTGTCTCATTTACACATTAATACGTTGTTAATTACACCCATAATGTCCCCCTGCTAGCTACACCATGTTGCTGACTAATTGAATATATGAGTCGAAGATGTTTGAAAGCCTGTAACTGATTTAATTAATACAGTTTTTGCTTTAAGCATCGCCCGTTAAAAGATCTCTGTGCGTCGGCGTGTTCAGGTGTGTATGTCTGTGCGAGGCAGTGTTAATCCTCCTGTCAATGATCAGTGTTTGTCTTGATTTCTGGCAGCTGGCAGCCAACTGGAAACACATCAGGTCTTCCAGGAGGGCAATTCCCCAGCATCCCTCATTATGGATCGCTCTCTTTCTCTCTCTCTCTCTCTCTCTCTCTCTCTCTCTCGCCTGCAGGTCCATCACACACACACACACACACACACACAGCCATCACAGATTTGAAGCGGCCTTCTCGTCTTATTCAAATTGGTCTCGGCAGGAAAATGGGTTCATGATGATGGGGGTAATAACAGTGTAGAAAAGAGAGCGTCTTCAGCTTCAAACACCATTTAATTTGGAGATTAAGCTAATAAAAAGCCATTAAGGCCAATGCCTTGCTGTTGTAGCAGGCCGCAGTGATACACAGTAATTCCTTCTCATTTAACGCAAATGAACTATAAAAGATAAGGACTGGGTGTGTTATTCTTTTTATGTTTATATGTTTCCCAAGGTTTTTGGAAAAGAATAATCAGCCTGTTTTAATGCGTCACTTTTTTTCCTGACTATGGTTTTGCAAAACACATTTTTCAGAAAAACAAAAACTAGCCAGAATTATATGCAGGTTTTAATCAAATTTGCAGTCAAAATTATTAGCTATAATGTCTGATATTATTTAGCTCTAATTGCCAGCAGATGGTGTCTTTATCTGCACTTAGGGCGCATGAGTCTTGGAAATGCTGCATTCACAAGAATAATTAAGAAGTTGACTTGAGCTGTTTTTTTCCCGGTCTACTTTTGTGAGCTTTAATAGTCAGACTCAGCACCCTGATGTTAATTAGTGCTAATTTGATAATTTGATTACATTTATTCCTTTAAATCCGAGCATTCTCGATTGTTGCTCAGTGTGCTTTAGCGGCATAACAAATAATGGTATGCTTGTGTTGCAGTAGCAGCAGTAGCTGGCTCTGTTTCTCTCTCTCTCTCTCTTTTTCCTCTAAATGCAATTATATTTATTATTCATGCAGGAGTTAATCTTGTAAGATGATTTGCAGATCATACAATTCCTCCTCCCCTCTGGAGATAGATGGACACTTTTGTGTGTATGTGTGTGTTGTTGATGGGAATGGGAACACAGCGCTCACCTGTGGGGAAAGAAGCAGACCAGCTCACTGGGGTATTGATGGAGTCATGCGGAGGTAATCAGACTCAATGCCAGCACTGATTCCTTCATTTCCTACGATGCAGAATTAGACGGTAATACGGTCCCTGTTGGAACTTTGGCAGCATATGGTCTTGTGTAATGTGCCTTTTCCGTTGGGTATAGATGCAGAGGACAGAACAGCATTGCCCAAAATGCAGTTGTATAACAGGCTGCAGTGTGTGCTGTGGTGCCCACTATTACCATCTACACAGATGCTGAATATTGACATAATTTTTATCAGTCACAGGATTATATGCAACTGGCCTCTGTCATGATTGGTTAAATAAAGGCAGTGGTTTTTGTGTGGAACTGCATCTATGAGAGATTAATTCTGTTGGTGATGCATATTAACTAATCACATCACACCATGGAGTGTTTTGGGTCAAACTGTTAGCTGTTTTTCCATACATTTTAAGGGAAGTTGCTGGATTGGCAACTTTTTGTGCTTTTCAGGAAATAAGCCTAACATGCTTTTCAGTGAGTGATTTGTTAATGATTATAATGATTTGATACTACAAGATAATTTGCCAACAACACAAAAATGTACTGCCCACAGAACCTGTCTGAGACTACATAAATAAAATAACAATCAAAATTCTTATTAATTAATTATTAATTATTAATTATCAAATTATTTATTTTACATGAGATCACAGCAATAGACCTTAGAAGCATAACCTGAATTTTGCACGGATACAAATGAGGCTGTGAGGGATAGACTTGCATTTTTATCTTTTTGCACACACTTTATCAAGGTCCTGTAATTTTCACAACTCACAACTTCCAAAACTGTTCCATGGAGTTTTGTCTATAGAAAGGCTTTTGAACGCACGGTATTTCCCTCACAGCCTCGTTTTCATTCCCGCCAGAAATGACATTTGTCACTTCCCTGACAAACGAAAACAATCCAATCAATTCCTGATAAACAAAATCAACTACTGTCCTATATTTTTTCCTCGTTTGAGAAGCCATTTCATTCAGATATACGTCATAAGGGGGGAAAAGACAATAACAACTTCCTTTTATGCTGGCGACTGACGTTATATTTAGATAAGAAAGCAAATGGCTACTCCCACTAAATGGTTCACAATTTATTTAACAGCAAATACACATGTAACCACTTACTATTATTTAGCTAGAAACATAATTAACATTTAATCAAAACAGCAAAAATATGTCAGTGTAGATATTTGTTTTACGTAGATATGATACAGTGTTCTATTCAAATACTATATAATAGGTCATCACTAAGTATAAGGGAAAGTGTGAGATGTTGTGGGCTCAAGCAGCCCAGCAGCTGTCTAGATTTTGTGTTCACAATATATTTATGTCCAAAAGAGTGCTTGATAGCTTGTTAGTATCCATCATAAAACCTTTTAGATATGTTGTGTATATTCAGTATGCTTCTAGAGAATAGATGATTAGATGGGATCATTTGAGTGGAATTTGGACGTAATTATGGAGGAATAAACGAAGGCCTCGCTTTGAAGTTATTGTCTGCAGTGAGAGAAAGTGAGGCAAGCCTTTCATTCAGCTGCAATTACAGAGCCTTTAGCGTAGGGCTCGTTTGTGCTTAGCAGTTGGCAGTACATTGATTTAATATGTAATCAGTACACATAAGCCTGAAATTTACATTTTTCTGCTGCTTACAAAGATTTTCTGTCACACTTTAATTACTACATTTTGCTGCTTGACGGGAACTTTTGTGAACTAATTATGAGGTAATCACGATGTCCTGCAAGCATGTTGTTTATCACTGTTTATAAGTGTCCTATTTTATGAATTCTATTTTACAGTAGTCACCTATCATGCAGAACAAGCTGTTAGCTCACTCTAATCTCTAATTCTCAGGGTGACATAGTTAGTATCCATCCCATAATTGTAGTGGTACTGTATCTGCACTGTTAATTACTGAAGTAAATGGTTGAACTGCTGCCAAGGACCCATTGTGTTGGGGCTTTGAATTGTGTTTTTACCATCTGTAGAATTGGGAAGAGGAGCAGGGGGAGGCTTAAGAGTGAGCTCACAGCCTCGGGGTCTGAGGCCATATGGAGCCAGCACTTCGACTGCACTTTATTGCACACCTTGCTGTTTTAATCAATGTCAAGCCTGTTCACAGGACACAGAAACCAGAGCTCATTGCACTGTGTCAGGGGGCTTTTACTGCATGTTTGTTTCTCTCTCATGTTCAGAAAACATATGCACTTGACTTTACATCTTTTGTCTTGCATGTGGACCATGGTATGAGTTTGTGTTTATATCTCAAATGCATTTATTAAAGGGTTCGTATGATGCGATTTTCCTTTCTCTTTGGAGTGTTACAAGCTCTTGGTGCATAAGTCTTAAATCCAAAGAGATATTCTTTATCAAAATTAAGACTGCCACACCCCCTAAAATGGCTCATTTAAACACGCCCCCACATATCTACATCACTATGTGGAAATATTTGCGTAATGTCGCCCAAATTTTCAGGCAAAGAAAGAAGGTGTGGTTTCAGTAACCGCAGTGTTGAAGCAGCCCTGTCAGGGAGATGCTGTGTGTATCATGGCGAAAGCGAAAGCACTTTATTTGGCCTTTTGAAAGTAGATGCATTTAGGAATCTTTTAGATTACTTAAAACAGAACAACAACACATTTCATGGACGACCGTTTCATGAACCTAGGAGAGGAGGTAATTCTGACTTTGCTATGACAATCTGCTGCTTCTGAATCAGCTACTGTAAATATGTTTTGTTATTAGTTTATGTATTTGCTATTGAATGTTCAAATGCGGAGTTTGCCTGTTGCGCGCACACGTGTGTGTGTGTGTGTAAGAGAGAGAGAGAGAGAGAGATGGTCACACAGTGGAGTCACCTGTCTTAACCTTTGGTGGCTTGTACTGCAAACACATATAAGCTCCATCACTGTGTCTGTCATGCCACTCTGTTCCCCTTTCAGGCATGAACTGATGGTAAAACTAAGGACATTATTAACTGTCTTTACATTTATTTTGAAAGATGAAGCTCGTGATTATGGAAAGGGGCATTACATTTCCGACGAGTGCTTGCGGTGTACGGCCAATCACAATGCAGTGGGTCAGTTGGCCAATCAGAGGAAGGAGGGGCCCGTTTGAGAGAGGCGGGGCATAGAGGAACTACAATAATGTACAGTATTTGAAAAATAATGTGTTTTTTGAACATTAAAGAATGTCAACATATTCTGTTACACCACATACACAAAATAATGATCTTTATTATAATTTATTTAATATATTCACTTAATTTCTTTCATTGCATTGCACTGTTCCTGCTTAGTTTTTACATGTAAATATGCATGCTAAAGTTTTTAATCAGTCTGACAGAGTGAGAGATTCACAGAGAGACTGGGCCTGTCCCAGCACCCACATTTGCATTCTTGGTCCCTTTAAAGACCATGTCCCAGATCAGAAACATGACCTTAATGTACACTAAATCCACTCTCTAATCTCTTAACTACTTTGCTATCACTTTAGCACCAACTTCTAAATTGTGTCATGTTGGGGACTAATGAACAGAGAAGTTTATTTCAAAGTACACATTAAGCTCTGTAAACACTTGCATCTTACAATATACATGTGTTCCATCTGGTAATCAAAAGTTCTTTAAACCTTGAGGCCTTCACCTTGACAAGTGGTCAAGTGCTTTAAATGCAAGTGTGGGAACTGGAACAGGCCCAAAATCCTGTTTTGTTCCTGAATGAATCAGTTAAATAAGTGATTCGGCAATAAAGAATCAAATGACTCCATTTAAGACTCATTGTCACCATTTACTGAAAAAACAAACATGTAACTTATAGGAGTCACTGAAAAGTCAAATTGCTAACTGTTGTATAGAATGTTATAATAATGAATAGAACTAAAATATTACTTTCAACCAGATACAGGTTATAGAAAGTCAAACAGCCACATCCCAGTTTGGCATGCTCATTCTCCACTGTTGGTTTACTGCCGTCATCATGGCATAATGTTACAGCTTGTGGTAATGGTTACACTGTGTGCTGTAATAGCGTGTTTTGTGTGTGAAACTCTTCATTGTAATGTTATAGTTGTGTTAATGAACCAGACAGCGTAGTGTGCATGTGTGTAGGAGTGTGTGGCAGGTTCAGTCAAATGTTATAGTTTGTGTTAATGGTGCATTAAGAGTGTTAACTGCTACAGTCCCAGCTGTAGACACAGCTAGGCCTCCCTTGCCCCAGTTATACACAACCCTCCCTGAAGCTGAGAGCAGCTCCTGCTATTCACCAGCCTGTGTGCATATTGTTTAATTATTGGCTGTTCTGGAAGCACCACAGGAGGGAACGCACTGAAACTTGGCCAGATGAACGCAAGGTTACTACTTCTGTACTTTGCAAGGTAATCAAACCACATGCTTTATGATGGAGAGGACGTCAAGTGTTCCTGTTGTTGATGTGGCCATATTAGGGGGCATATTTAGGTTATTGGCCCGAGGCAAAGAGTGTGTTGTTCAAACGCAGGCTATTGTAACAGAGCTGACTTATGACTCTATAACTGTGCTGGGCAGCAGGAGTGTCCTCAGTTGTATTCATTTATCACACACTGACTCAGTCAGTATAGCATCAGCAGATGGAAACATCTTTCCTTTATAAAAGAGACTAGATTTTTTTTTTATGTTTTCAGTTATTCTGTTAAGATTTTAAGTCTGGTCTGTTCAGAAAATTGCAAGTCTGTCATCGCAAGTATATGCATTTAAAAGGTTCACATGAAAAATTTGGCTACTGAAAATTCAGCTTTGCTATCGAAGGAATTAATTAAATTATTAAAATATATTGCAATAGAAAACAGTTATTTTAAATAGTAGTAATATTTTACAGTGTTATTGTTTTGACTAAATTTTTTATCAAATAAATGTAGTTTTGGAGAGCATAAGAGACGTCTTTCAAAAACATAAAAGAATTTAAACAATTAATCAATTTCAAAGTGAGTTTTAAAAATTAACTTTAAAAGTGATGTAAATAAGGTCTTAATCAACAATATTCTCGAGGGCATGAAATATTTAAAAAATACATTGCTTTACTCATCAAGCAGTTTGCTGTGGAGAGTATCAATATTTCCTGTGAGAGCGGGTTAACAGTAAGAACAGCAGCATTTGAAAGCAGATGATCATTATCGCCTGACTCAAGTTATTGAATTGTGAATAAATGCAGCGTGCCTGGAGTCCGCAGGTGCGACCACCCTCAATTACTAACCTGAGGGACCTCCTGTAGAAATCTTAACACAGCAATTAACAACATAATTAAGTGGTAAAGTCCTTGTGCCATTCTCCCACAGCAGAAACAAGAGAGCCATTGACCAGATGAATGAGGGCTGGGCTCTGATTGATCATCCGGTTGACTCGCTTGCACAGGCATTTATCACCTTCTCCAGGATAGAGCGAGAGAGAGAATATGTCTCTGTTTATAGGGAAGATGAGGTGCTTAGTCTTGGTAAAGTGTCAGAGGCCTTGTTTTTCACATCATTAGACAATTGTGTGTTAATGAGCTCTCACATCCAGCTCTGTGCTTTAAAAGTTACTGATGTTGGTGGAATAACCTCCCAATCTCAATTCGAACAGCTGAGTCTTTTGTCATTTTAAAAAAACATCTAAAGACACATCTTTTTCGCCAGCACTTGACCAACTAATACTAGCACTTACCGTATCATTTCTATTTTATTCTATTCTATTCTTAAAAAAAAAAAAAAATCCATAGCTACGTGTTCTGCGCAAGACTAACTGAGACTTGTATACTGTTGTTGTTCTCTCATTGGTCTGATTGCTTCTATTGTTCTCATTTGTAAGTTGCTTTGGATAAAAGCGTCTGCTAAATAATTAAATTTAATGTAAATGTAAATGATACACATGCTTGTGTATATCCCATGCAAACCTGAAAAACAAATGGCTCGCCTCTTTCACATTCTCTGCTAAACTGGTTGTTTTATTTTCATTTCAGTTCAGCTGTCATTATGTGGAAATCCACCTTATTGAATGTCTGCTGATCTGATCGAACAGATGTAGGTGCACAGCAAAGGTTAAGCACTTTTCAGTCAGTGCTCCAGGAACGTAATGACTGCAGATGTGTTTTTGCCAACAGCAAATATCTGCAACTGAAAGCTCAATATTCCCTATTGAAGTGCTTGTTGTAAAATTGATTGATTCCTCTTTTTTTATGATTGCATGTTTATTAAATGTTACATTCATATAACATATTCTAACTAAACTATTTATATTTATAACTATTATACTTATCATTAAGTTTATTTAAGACTGATAATGATCTTGTTGTGTATAAATACAACAAATGGCCTCTAATAATTTAGTTTATGCATGTTTAATAAAATAAATATATATATTTCCAATATAATATTAAATGGTTAAAATGTATAATTTTATACCCGGAAACTGTAAGAGAAAATCAGTTTGATAGAGGTATTGGAATTATTTTTGTTGATTCTGCTTTAATTTGGGAATTCATTCAGTGAATATCTTTTAAGTATGCTATATATATATATATATATATATATGTTATATTCATCATTGTATATAATTATTATTCAGCAAATAAGAATATGTATAGCTTAGATAAAATATAAAATAATGCAAATATAATACAATCATATTAATAGATATTATCTTTATAAATATATACATTATTATTTTAAATATATAATATTTATATATAAATATAAATGTATATATACTTTATTAATAAATATATAGTATATAAATGTACTGTATATGTAATGTAATTAACTGTGCTTAATCACAGAAACCCGTGTAATTAAATAGCTTCGATTCAGTTTTATTATTATTCAGCCGAATAAGAAATGAACAAGTTCTCTGTCAATACAATATGAGGTATCTAAACCAGATTAGCCACTATGTCAACTGGTCTTAGGATCAAGGGGCCTCAGAGCATGATAACACCTGTGATGGATTTCTCATTTATATAGCTTCTGTTTCTCTCCTTCCCTTGGGATCTGTGAAATAGAGAGGCAAACATGAGGAAGGTTGGAACACTGTGTGATGGAACATCAAATAAACTGCCAGGTCTTATTGTGTCAATAAACTAATTTCTCTTTTAGAGTTTGACCTTTGACCTCTAGTGGCTGGGCGATCCAGGGTTGTGACAGGAGAGAAAATCTCTTGGGAAGGAACTGGGAGGATGAGAAACAAAGAGAGAGTGAGATTCGTATCCATCAAGGATGTGTCAACACGGAATCTCTCTCACACATCGATTCTAGCAATCATAAAGTTCCTTCCTGTTTCCTCATGTGCTGCATGTTTTACAGATGGATCCCCTGCTACAAAGCAAGCACACCTAATGAGCCATCTCCATTTCCTTCCACACAGTCATGGAACGAGGTCTGCTTGCAATGGCTTTGTTTGCCAAGAAGCTGTTTTCTGTTTATACAGAACTATGGCCTCTTAGCAGATTCTTATGTTTTATTTTATCATGTCAGTGTTGTGAGGCGCCCAAGCCATTTCTACCACCAGAGGGCACCGTTATATGGACAGAATGGGAAGGAACTCCATCAGGATCCTATCTTTCACTTTGAGTGTGATTAGTACATGTACTGTAGGTTAAGATTAGTTTCTTCGGCTTGAAAACGACCCTTACGATTTCAGACACAAAACACATATGGAGAACCATAAGGCCATGTGCCATTCATCGAATATGCCATCTCTGACCTGCGTACCTCCGCAAGATTGAAATGTGTGGCCGTTCTCCATCACAGTCAGGGGTCACGAGACATGACAGTCAAACATTTCCTGTGTCATTGAGGGGTTTTATAGTCTGAACTTTTACCCTGTAATTACACAAAGGCTCAAGCTAGCGCTACACACATAAAGAAGCAGAAAACACATCATTGTAGCTTAGTCAACAGACCCAACATCTGTTTAATGTGCCAGTTATAGATGCTTTCCACACTCTGTATGATATTTACAGGCTACTTTAGAGTATGTCACATTAGCTGCTTATGTGCAGTGGTTCTCGCAGCGCTCTTTAGTGCACTAAATCAGCTTTCGGCAAACAAAGGGAGCTGGAGTCTTTCTAAACATTAAAGAAACCCACAGACATAAAAGCCCAAGTGTTGCGTGCTGGACAAACCCAGTTACATTCAATACTCCATTTACATTCAAGCCATTTGCAAAAACCCATCTCAATTTATCTATTTATTTACTGCTTTTTTATTTTTGAAGGCTAGCGTCAGGTCCCGTGTGTTTGCCCTTGTGTTAGAAGGCTGCATTGTGGCTTTCCCTGAGGCTCAGCTGCAGGATTGTGGTTTTTAATGAAAAAGTGACGCTATAGAGCACAGGTACAGTCCAGGCTTGTATTTCAGTTGCTTTTGTTATGTTTTACAATAAGGCAGTGCGGTTGGATACTTACAGACGCTCTAAATGACCCTCTGGAGCCTGCTCATCATGCCGGCCGCTGGATTAAGCATACAGGAGCTGCTTTAGGATCGATACTGGCCTGAATACCTCTGGTACTTTTATACATTTGCCTGTAGTTCTGGCCATTAAGCCTGTCTTCAAATATAACTGAGATGAGGAAGCTGGGATATGTGATCAGCCTGATAGAAGAGATAATATATACCTGAACATCAATGCTTGAGAGACCAGATTCAGCTCTAATACTAATATCCAATCAAAATCATGTCCAGCGGACTGTATCTCTTACAAATACACTACCGTTTTAAAGTTTGTGTTGTGTTTGTTTTTACGTTTTCAAAGAAGCAACTTATGCTTATTTGAAAAAAAAAAAAACAATCATTAAAAGCTATTTCTATCATGTAATATAAGTATTTAAAAAGATTCTTGAATAAAAAGTTTGAAAGAATAGAATTTATTTGAAATAGAAATTTTTACATTATCTCTCTATTCCTTTGGCTTGCTCCATTTATCAGGGGTCAGGGAGTGATCCGCACATCCGATTTGAAACATATTTTACGCTGAATGCAGAAATCTTTACATTATAAATATTATAAATGATAATTAATAATATAAATGTCTTTATTGTCATTAATTGTTTAGTCAAGTGGAACACAAAATTAGATTTTATTTCCTTCTATTTTTCATATAACACTACAGACAAAAAATGTAATGCATTCTTGTCAGTGGACTCTGTCCTTGATAATTAAAAAAGAAAATTACTGACACCAAACTTTTGAATGGTAGTGTAAATACACAATATGCATTATACAGTACACAAAATATGCAATTAAGGATATGTATAAATATGTGTATAGAATGTATATTGTATATATAATATACTGAATAGGTCTCTATTAGTGTGCCAGGTGCAATTTTAATTTACAAGAATCCAGAATCAATTTGAAGTGTAAAACAAGATGTGTGTGAGTTTGTATTGCAGACATTACTGGAGCTCTTAAGAGGACCAGGGCTGTCTAAAACAGAAGGAGCGGAGCTCTTATTAAGTCTTCAGTATAGGTCAGATCTAAAGGCAGTGGTGTGAGTACATTAGCATACACGCTGGCAGAACGTTTAAGGTGACGAATAGGATAAGCTGAGAGGCCTGTGCTACCTGGCTCAGAGCTATTACCAGACCCCCTCAGGCTTGATTTATCAACTCCCCTCTCGCAGTGTTTCTGCTCTGATATGACTGTGGAAATGGACTAGTTTAAACAGAAAACCTTGATCCCACTGAACTCTTAATATGCTTATAATGATCCCATTTAACAAACAGATGTTAGGGCAGTCACGGCAAAGCCAGGCCACAACATGTGCTGTTGGCAGTAGACAGTGAGGGCGTTTGTCAGTTAGTGCACGGCATAACACATTCTTTGGCAATTACTATTTTGTACAAATCTTGTAGTATCTTGTACAAATTCTGAAATGGTAAAGCTAGTTTAGAACTGACTTGTTTGAGAATCAGTGTGTTGTCTCGAAGAGACTGAAGTATTACAGAACAATAAATGTATTATAAAAAAGGTATATAAACGAAAGTCCCTAATGACCTACTAAAAATGAATACAAACAAGCAAATATACTCCATGATTTGTTAAACACTTTCAGAATTTCTGCTACCTTTCAAAAGAGTGGGTCGGTAAGATATTATGCTCACCAAGGCTACTAATTAAAAATTGATCAGAATGTTCTTTTTAAATATATTGTAAAATGTAATTTGTTCCTGCATGGCAAAGCTGAATTTTCAGCAGCCATTACTTCAGTCTTCAGGGTCTCACAGAATAAAATATATTCCATAAGGTGTAATACATTATTTGGAAAATATTTATTTGCGCTAAAACTGAAAATGTTGTCCAAATTTATATATGCCAACTGTATTTCTCTTATGCTGTAACATGTGATCGTGACTTATGCAAAGCGAGTTATAGTTGGTACCCAATGCAGACCACTTCACTAGAGTGATAGATGTGCAAAATAAACAGGTAATGAAATATTAACAAGCCAATATATTATGCATGTGCATCACTATTTTATGGAAGCAATGAGGATCTCATTTACATATTGCACACACTTTAGCCATTCCAATCAGAGTGGTGGACACATTCCAGATGCAGTGGATCCGGTGGGTGAGAGGTGTGACGGTCAGTATTGAATGTAGTGCTGATCTTTTACAAATGTGTGAAGTTTCAAGACTTTTTGCTGATTTGTGTGACTGAACTCTTCAGATTTATCCAACTCTCTGATTAAACCCTTTTTTGAGTTTTTTTTTATTTTTACAAACAATGATATCAGGAAATGTATGTCTTTGTGGGGAAAATAGGGAAAAATCTCACCATTAATTTTGCCATGATGGAAACATTCCCAGCTTGTCTTTTATTTCTCCTCTTCTCCAGTGCAGAGAGTGAAACCCCAGCAGCTCATGTGTCTGTAGTCAAACTGCTCTGGCTCAGCTAAGCAGCTTGTCGATGGAGAGCAAGAGAGAGAAGACCGTTTGAGCTGATAAAATGTTTTTTAATTACCAGACAATGCATTCCAGCCCTCTCTCTCTCCATTCTGTTCTCATCCTCATGGTTTTAGGTCCAGTTTGATTTCTGATAATTGTGTTTGCTGATGTGGCATGTTTTTTTCCCTTTTTTTTTTGTAATACTGCACCCGACATTTACAGCAGGTCCACAGAGGGACGACAAACTGCAGTTACATCTCTATTCTAATCAGCACTTTACAGCTAGATACATTGACTCTGGTACTCCATTTCTGTCTACAATTCAGCCTCTAAGTCTGCAACAATGAGACTCAGCCATTACTTATTGTGCTGTGTGACACACAATCAATGTCATGCAGAGCAGCTGATGACTCATTCAGAAAGACCTCAGAGCGTGAAGGGTTAACCACTCATTAGGTTTGATTGTGTATTTATGAGCCACTTGTGTATTCAGCTGTTTATACAAACTGTACATTTTAGAGCTATCAAAACTATTTGGCAATCATAATACGAGTAATATAATCTGATCATTAAACAGAGCTCTTTGTATGTTTTGACTAGAGGGTTAAAGTCTGACTGTTTCAATCGTACTTTGAGACGAGAATGGTCTTCATTCAGTCAAACTCAACCCCATTGCGTATTTAAGCGTTTCGCTTTCATCCTCTTACAAAGTGAGCAAAGAAAACATTTAAGGTGGCATTCTTTCATTGCTCATTCAGACTGCGTATTTGTTCCACTGACAAGGCAGCTTTAGGGCTGATAACAGGTCATGCCATTGATAGGCTTGGATCACTATTGTTTTAAAGTTTGATGTGAGACCTGATCCTGTTTGAAAGGCAGCGATCATATCATTGTAGATTTCAGCTCGTTATGGATCAGACTTAGCTTTCATAGCTGTTTATCATTACACAATTCTATAACCCTGCCTGTGGTCCAGGGCATTAGCTGGACTCTGAGGTCAAAAGAAGCAAAACTCTACTTTGCTGAAGGATCAATGTCTGTTGAGGCTTTTGCAATCAGGCTGTGACCATGATTGAGCGAAGGAGTCGTCCCCTAAGATAAGGCTGTAATCAACAGCGCACTAAATGTTCTTTGTTGTACATTCAATTACACGCTAATGAGATGTGCAAAGTGGAAATCTTTAAATACTAATGCAATTTAAGTCTTTTATAACTAAAGCTGCAAAGAAGTAAATAATAGAGGTAAAATATGAAAAAGATAAAGTAAATAACAAAGGAAAATTATTGTATCTACATCAGTAAAAACCTTGTGACTACATTACACTTCTTATGAATATGAATTTAAATGTGTACTCGTATTTATAGTTATAAGAAATAAGCACAATATCTCTGCATCAGTTTTGATAAAGCTGTCTGTGTTTATTTTGTGATAATAACCATTTTACTGTACTTCCACTATTACTATTTAAAATAATTAATAGAAAGCAAAAATTTACTTTAATAAAAAAAACAGCTGAAAAAAATGAATTAACAGACAGCAAGAGAAAGATTTTGCAATGTGTTAATAGTTGATTTATGACTAAAATGATGTGTCTGATTAAAATTATACAAACAAATAAAAATACATAGTTTATCTAGTCTTATAGCTACTTCATCATATTTTTTTATGTAAGGATAGAATATAGAGTAGACATTTAAAAGATGTTTGTACATAATACACAAAAGTATGGACAATACACATTATGTCAATTGAAAACAAAAAGTACAAAAAGTAGGGGGAAAAAGACAAAAACATAAGAGCGTGAGGGAAAGACATTTAACCACAAATTATAACATATAAATAAAAGTCATTGCGAAAAGAATTAGTTCTATATACTTTCTTATTTTATGACAATGAAATGGTTTAGATAATGTTTAAATTCTTAAATAAAAATAATAATAAAAAAATAAAATAAAAACAGGAAAATGCGGTTTGTTGTAGGTAAATTCAATTATTAGGATCATCGAATTATTTTTAAATCACAAGCCGGCCAAAATGACGTCACGACTTAACTCTTTTATTGATAAATTAATAAATAATTGTATTTAATGACAACATTTTGAAATAAAAATAATAATTACATGCAACAATAACTGACACAGAAACGTCGCGAGTAATGTCTAGCAGTCAACTAACGTCCTGTGTGAGGCTTTTATCTGCATCGAATGGATCTTCAGCTTCCGGGTAAATGTGACAACACTTCCGCTAAACTTCCTCCGCTTTACTTTCATTGTTGACAGTTTGTTAAATACTGAAAAAAAATTAGTTATAAATCGGATTAACAGTAGTCATTACATCTCTAATGACATGTCGTTCATTTATTAGACGAGTAACGTTAATCGCTGCGTCAGTTGTGTGGGGAATACTTTCATGTTTTCTTCACTGTTAGTGAGCTAAGCAGCTAGCCGTCTAGCTTGCTGTACAGCTGCTGTGTGTCTGGGAATCTGCTCTGAAAGCCAAGATTATGTTTTTGTTATGCTTTTACTTGTTTTGAATAACCAGTGCAGCATGGAGTCCGAGGAAATCGTGATTCGGATAAAGACCCCGCTGGGAGACATGGACTCATCCGTGGACTGTCCTTCACATCTCAACTTCAGCGATCTGCTGGTGAGCTGCTATTTTAACTTTAGTTATTTGGTGTCTCAGTACATTTAAGAGACAACCCATTCATGGAGTGTGTCATTCCCTGATGAGTCGTTGTGAGAATAGTGGTGCTGATTGACAGCTGTCAGTCAAACGTGTGATGGCTCAATGATTCTCCTCTTGTTCGGCAGGGCGCGATCAAGGATGTCATGCCTGAAGCCACAGTCACCGCTTTTGAATGTGAGCATTGCTGTTATATTCTTTTTTTTATACAATTTAAAAAAATAAAAATAATAACTTATCAGTATAACCAGTATAAAAGTTTAAAACTACAAGAAAATATTAAAGAATAACTACTGTCTTTTTCTGTTTGCAATGCTGTTATCTTTATTGAACTAAAAATACAGTTGGTTATAAGGAATAAATAAATAAATATACAAATTTGCAGATGAATGATAAAAATGTTTGATTTAAATAGGCAAGCGAGTAGCTGATGATTCAGATGTGTTCTCGTTTATTTCAGATGAGGATGAAGTTGGTGATCGAATCACAGTTCGCAGTGATGAGGAACTCAAAGCCATGCTGTCATATGTGAGTATGCCTGATGTATAAATGCAGCTGAGACCTTTTGCTGTTAAATAGTATGATTTCAGCATAATGTTTTTTTGCCAGATTGGCAGTAAGGAACTACACTGCCTATCACTGTCAACAAATCTCCACCGATCAGAGAAGTCACACAAAACATTGACAAAAGGACATTACATGAAGCTTTTGAAATGATGTATTTAAAGTCGGTCTCACTGCACTTTTAAGTTACTTTGTGTACATATTAATATTGTTGAATCACACACACACACACACACACACAGACATATATATGTATATATATATATGTATATATATATATATATATGCTTTGTACTTATTATTAAAGTCAGTTGTCCTGTTGCTTTGTTCAACAACATCATTTGCAATACCATGGGATTCATTACAGTCTTGTATTTTTTTTTGTGTCAAATCATAGTTTGTGGTAGGGCTGTCATCATCATCAATATCAGATTTTCACAATTCAATAATTGCGGAGATTAGGGCTATGCAATTAATCGCATGTGATTGTCATGCGCTTCTCATCAGTAAAGTCGGTTCTGTGAGTAGTAGTAAATCACCATCACCTGTTTTCAGATTGAGCAACTTTCACTACATAGAGCCGTAGTTCACTGACAATTAGGCAAAACCGCGTTCGAAATTGAATGTGATTCATCTGCGATTATGCCTAATTGTCAGTGAACTATGTCTCTATGTACTGAAAGTCGCTCAATCTGAAAACAGGTGATGGTGATTTACTACACGGGGCCGGCTTTACTGATGAGATGCCATGCGAGTCTGCCATGTCTGTAATTTGTAAAGTAAAAATTCCCTTGCAAAAAACATATTTTGCCGAACACCGAGGCCCTGCGATAATATTAGTCCCGTGTGAATTGACATCTCTGTATTTTGACGGTCGTATATTATTTTTCGAAGTTTTACGATAAAGTATTATAATGCTTGCCTTTATATTACTATTAATATAAAAGCAATTGTTATAATACTTTTTGTATACATTAATTCCTTTGTTTAACTGTTCTGTCTGATTATTAGACAGACTTCTATCCGTATTAGACAGAACTGTTAACAATGACAGTAAACAAGAGTGAGAATGTGAGCTGTTTGCACTCAGGCGCTGCCACTCTCAGCTCCGTCAAAACAAAAGTCCTGCCTCAAACACATCGGTCAAGCAGAAAAACTTATCAGCCAATGCCGATATTTGTAAAATGCCAAATATTGACCAATATATTAGCCTTGGCAATATATCAGTCGACCACTAGTATTAGCACAATATTTTTGAAACACCACAGTTATCGGCGATATATTGCAATACCTCATCCCGGAGCAGGTTGGTTCATAAGACTGTTTAATCACAATGCTGTACTGAAATGCCTATGGAGAAAACAGACAAAGAAAAGTACTTCCGGAACCAAGGCTGCTGAAAAGTGTGTGGTCACTGTTGCGCTCTATTACAGTCTGTTGTATTAAACTTTTGAATGCTGAGTGTTTTCGTTGGAAGGGAAAAGCTATTACAAATCTATTATTCCAGATCCGTTCACCCTTAGGGAAAGTGTTCTCATTACTTTGCTGATTGGCAAGGATGACAAGTAGCTACATATTTTCTTTTTTTCTCATCAATTTCTTCATCTATTTCCCTTTTCTGGCTGCACATCTTGATGTTTCCATGGCAACGTGCATATCTGGCTTGAACCCCCTTTTAAATTATACAGGTGTTAACCAAGCAAGATTAGCAAAGGGAAAACTGTAATAATAAAATCCTGTGTATTTTTTTGTTATTCATTATTTTTGTGTTGACTCAGGCAGCGGCCTCCCCCTGTGACCAGGCACAAATTGAAAACGCTGAAAATATTTGTGTCTCACGTGTTTAATAAGAAGCCATCGTAAACTTTTGCCTTTCTTTTCAGGTTCAGGAATGTTGTTGGCAACTCCTGTTTCCTCTCTTCTTCATCTCTCTCAGATTTCGGTTTGTTGTTTTTAACGTTCTTCTTTCGAGACCGCCATAGAAGTGCTTTCAATACTTACTGCTCACATTGTGGACACCAAGCGTAATGACTCGTAATAGTTTTTCCCCCTGTGAAGTACAGTGGAAGTTAAATGAACTATCAGCTTTTATTATT
This sequence comes from Carassius carassius, assembly GCF_963082965.1. Taxonomy (NCBI): domain Eukaryota; kingdom Metazoa; phylum Chordata; class Actinopteri; order Cypriniformes; family Cyprinidae; genus Carassius; species Carassius carassius. Next base: position 16,065,539 of record NC_081757.1, on the reverse strand, counting down.
TATTATTCAATACTTAAAGTTTCGCCTCATTAGAAGCACAGCCCTCCTGGGTAGAGGAATTTTTCAAAATCCACTTTCAGCTGGTGTTGTCTTTTACCCCCCATCAGCTCTCAATGACTCTCGAGTAGCCATGGGCTTCAAAACCACCGCTTCTGCAGGAAATGAAATCACTTAGATTTGATATTTATTTATTTTTAGATGCTTTATCAAAGTGGTACCTCTCAAGGCCATTGCAGTCATTAGCCAGATTAGGCCAGAAGGTGACACACTGACAATGATGTCTCGCGGGTGTCCTGCACTGCCTGAGTGTAATTCAACTTTTTTTCATGTCTTGATTAATTCTGCGGTCTCCATGTGGCTGGCTTTGAAACACACATTTTGACATTGGAGATGTCTGCGGGAATGCAAGTATTCGCGACAATCTGCATTAATGCTTATGTACTCATGTTCCTCCTAAGGAATGTGCCATTGCACATCACCAAAGAATTCTTTGAGGCCATATTTCTCTGACAGTGAATATTACCGCGCGTTGCAGATTGCCTCCCCGTCGCATTTTGGTTAACAGCACAACCGAGTCCACTTTGTCTGAAAATGAGTTTTTCTTCCCATGATGCTGTTTGCTCCTCTGGGGAGAGCGCAAGCTGCTGAGAAGGGGGAATTTAATATGCGTGTAACATGTTCGGAAGCTTGTGTCTACATTTAACCGATCATTGTGGACATATTTCAAGTGTTTGCCCTTTGCCTTGGTGGCTCTTGGGGTCTCTGTGGGGACCTTTATAAATTTGCTTCAATTAATTCCATGTGAAGGGATCTGCCGTTATGTAGACTTAATAGGAATTAAGAGATGACTTCTTGCTTTACAGGTGCGTAAGCTAATTCGCTGAGCTCTCTGGTGGAAGCCGACCTTCAAACTTTCTTCTCGCAGGTTTTTTTTTTTTTTTTTACTTCAGCAGCGATCATCAGTGTGAGGTCTCTGAGATGTTCTGGCTCCCCGGTGAGCTGCTTCTTACCGTCAGCCTTTCCAGGATGTTAGTTCAAAGTTAAAGACTGACCCATGTCAGATGTAGCATCGCTAACACACTCACACACACACACACAGGCACTGATCTCCCAGGCTGGGCCGGCTAATTATGGAGCGTTTTACTCGGGGTGTGTTAATGATCGAGGTCCAACAGAGCGGAGGTCCGACTCGTCTGTTCCCTCCAGCTCTCATGCTGCCTTCCTGTGATCAAACTGCCTTTAGTTATTGTCCAACAAAGGGAGGTTTCTTTTAATACACTGTTACAGATTAGTTAGGTAATTGCAGCCCTGATCGATAAAGCAACCGAGTGGAAAATTAAAGGTGTGTGTTTTGGTAGAGCTACATGGTTTCAGCGCCTGCAGGCAGTGCAGAGAGGTGACAGTGATAAATAGGGTATTTAATAACAGCTGCTCTAACACTGCTTCCTCTGCATGTCCTCGTGCACGCCCCGGCATATTCATCACGCATTTGCACGCGGCGGAGGGACGGCGCTGTACCGCCGGCCCCTCGGTTTGGCTTGCTTTTGACCTTTGTCTTGTTCTGCCTTTGTTTCTCGGTTTCTGTCTTTCTTTTAAACACTGACATTCTCCCCTCCTCTCTTGTCCATCTGGATCTGTGGTTTTTAATGGCTTTATTGTGTGTGATGGGGCTCTGTGTTTGGACACAAAGGTCTCGGGCTGGACTGAGAGAAGAGGACGATTGGCCAGATGGTTCTGTTAACCGAAACATCAATTGAATTTTTTTTGGCAGGAGACAAAAATCTCTGCACAGGTTCGAAAGAGAGTGGAGTTCTTTTGAAATAGAATCAGTAAAAGTGAAAGATGACTCCTCAATTGCAAAATCACCTTAAAAATATTGCATTTTTATACAATAATATATAAAATAATTTATAAAATATATTTGTGTGTGTGTGTGTATATAATCCCATGTAAAATACACATATTAGACAAGTTTCTGAAAAGTTTTCACTTCACAATTTTCTTTACAAGATCAATTTGTAATTAATATTGAATATTTATTATAAGTATAGTATAGATTTTCATTATAAATAAATATAAACTAACAAATAATATAATTTGTAGTTAATGTTTTTTTCTTGTGTGTGTGTGTGTGTGTGTGTGTATTAGTGCTGTCAAACAATTAATCATGATTTAATGCATGCAAAATAAACGTTTTTGTTTACATAATATTTGTGTGTGTGCTGTGCAGATTTACTATGCATATGTAAATACACACACATGCATGTATATATTTAAGGAAATATTTTGTTTATGATAATATAGATTACATGAATATAAATATATACATGTAAATACAGTACATAAAAGTGTTTTCCAAATTTACACTGTATGTGTGTATTTATATATAAATAATGAATATACACAGATATATATATATATATATATATATATATATATATATATATAATGTAATTTTTTTTAATGAGATTAATCATAATTAATCTTTTGACAGCAATAAATATGTACACACACATTTATATATAATATCACAAAGTCTCATTTAAGTAAATGTACAGTGTCATTACAAAAAGAGTCTTTACAATTTCTTTATAAATGGCACAATTAGATAAATTAAATTCATTATCATTGGATTAAGTCAAGTAAAAAATAATCACACAAAAAGCTTGCCATGACATTAATAATATCAGAATATAAGGTTTATAAATGCCAGACTCCATTTCAGCCTATTATGCAGTGTAATTAATTAATGGGCAGCCATTACTGGCAGATTGCTTTTACGTCAGACTGAAATGAGGAAAATGTAGTGATTGGTCTGCGTCTGGCAGCCATTACAACGGATGAATTGATACAGAGGGTGACTGGTGTTTCAAAAAGCTTACCTGAGCAGGGTGCCCGATTCATTTAGCATCTTTTCTTTTCCTCCCAAAATGCAAGTGACTCTGAGAGAAAGAGAATGTGTTTTTTGACATAAGATTGCTTTTATGTAATCCATGGGACTTTTTTCTGGAAGACCGTCATTGAGCATAATATAGATTCTGTGTTTAATATACTAAAACCGGGCTGTTTTTAATATTTATTTTGTATTTTTTTATCCACTTTATTCTCTGCAGTATTGCAACACAGTGATGGAGCAACGCATCAATGGACTGTTACCTGAGCCTTTACAGATATTTCCACGAGGTGTGTATTGTGTGTGTAAGTGTGCTGGTCCAATTTACAGTTCAACACTGCAACAGTAAATGTGCCCGAGGCCCACCTAGAGCCTAGATCACAGTTTAAAACCTCATACTCAGCAATGGCCTGCTCACATCTGTTTGTGTATGGGCATTTTCTGTTAGCAAAATCCCACTTTACTTTCTCCTCAGTGGCCTCTGTGAGAAGAATAAGTATCAGTTTGGTTTAGTGAAGCAATTTCTTTTTGAATATATATGAATTCACACACACACAATATTCTTTATGATAGTTAAAGGCTCCCTAAGCTGTGTCTCAGTATGTCTGTTTTGCAGTGATGCAGATAGAATCATTCTGTCATTTTAAACATTTAATATATTCTGCTCATGTTCTTTTTCTCTGGCCTCACGTGATCTACAATCTAGTCAATTTTCTTTTCAGCCGGTAAGACCCCAGGGATCCGCAATATACATGGCCTGAAGGTATGTGTCTCAATGATTGTTTCAGCAGAGTTGGGCATGGATTGGTTATGCTGTGTACCACTTATTGAAATGTCAATTGAAGTCAAGAATCTCTGTCTATCTGTCCCTTATTTTCTACCCCCTCACTGCTTCCATTTGTATTTTATTATCTTCTAAAATAAGAATTATTTGTTCCACTTTCTATGTTACACAATTAGAAAACATTATACAAAATTATGCAATGCTAAAACAAAAACATATTTAAAGCTTGCATGAAGATTCCAAAGTTTAGGGTTTGTGCGATTAAAAAAAATGTATGTTATTTTTATTTATTTATCGTTTTTCAAGTCTTTTATGCACAACACAGCATTTTATGCTTCTTATGCTCTTTTTATGTTCTTGTGCATCACCACGGAAATATTATTAACTGTTATTGCAATTTAAAAATGCCTGTTTTGTATTTTATTGCAGTGTAATTTACACCTGTGATGTCAAAGCTGAATTTTCAGCAGTCATTACTCCAGTCTTTAGAAATTATTCTAATATACTGATGTGGTGATCAAGAAACATTTATTAATATTGAAAACACTTATGCTGCTTAATATTTTTGTGCTTAATATATTTTATTTTGTTTTTCAAGATTCTTTGATTTATAGAACGTTGTTTGGGTGATACAAAAGAAAATTATTTATCTGAAATAGTAATTTTTTTGCAACACTGTAAATTTCTTTACTCTTACTTTTAAATGATGAATGCGTCCTTGCTGAATACAACTATTAATTTGTTTTAAAAAACCTTAGTAACCCCAGGCTTAGGGAGATGTAGTTTCTGTTTATTTAAATAGTATGATAGGGACCATCTTAGTCAATGGTTTTTTGTTTAATTCTGGATTAATTGACTTGAAGAGAATAAAAAAAAAACATGATAAACCGATCTAAATGAGGTCTTCATAGACACTAATTAAGAAGAGAATCACTGCTTTACTGCACATTTTTTCCACAGTTTTGCCTGATAGATGAAGTGACCCCTTTCCTCAAACCTCTCGCTTTATTTCTCTCTGCCTCCCTCACAAAAGCCAATTAACCTTGCGGCCAAACCAGGCAGTTTGCTGTTGAATCACAGGTTAATTAGCACAGGGCTCTGATTGTCTTTGTTTGCCCGCAGGTGAACACGCGGCCCGAATCCTCGTGTGGCAGGGGCTCCTCTGCGGCTGATTCCCGGTCCAGTGATAGGTGAGTGATCCCAGATCATGCCTGCCCTCATTGAGAGAGAAATCGTATTCGGAATCGATTTTTGATTGTAAATACAGATATATTTACAGTAAAGTAACTGCATTTATGATTCATTAGAAATGCCTTTACGAAATCAATAGTTGACTATAAAATCTATTTGGTTCTGTTCTAGATATTAATGCCTCAAGTTTTCCATATTTCTTGGTCAACAGCTTACAGTTATGAAGTATATTTCTAAGCAGTGGAATCTGATATTTGTAGCAATGTTTTTTTAACATTTATAATAAAATATTAGAATGTTTCTGATGGATCGGGTGACCATGTTCAGTCTAAGCTGCGCACTTCTTCCACTAATATTTTAAAAACAGTAATATTGTGAAATATTATAGCAATTTCTAATATTGGTTTCCTATTTTAATGCACTTTAAAATATAGGCTAATTTATTCCTGTGAAGCAAAGCTGAATTTTCAGCATCATCACTCCAGTCTTCAGTATCACATGATCCTTCAGAAATCATTCTAGCATGCTGATTTATTATCAGTGTTGAAACTGTTGTGCTGCTTAATGTTTTTTGGAACCTGTGAAATTTTTTTCTTTGATTATTTGATTAATAAAAAGTTAAAAAGAACAGCATTTATTCAAAATAGAAATCGTTTCTAACAATAGAAGTCTTTACTAACACTTTTTATCCATTTAACACGTCCTTGCTGAATAAAATGATTAATTTCTTTAAAGAAAGAAAGAAAATAATTAACTGACCCCAAACCTTTGAATAGTAGTGTATATTGTTACACAACATTTCTAATTTTTTTTCAAGAATCCTGAAAAATTGTCACAGGTCCCAAAAAACATTAAACAGCACAACTGCTTCAAACATTTTATAAATCAGCTTATTAGGATGATTTCTGAAGGATCATGTGACACTGAAGACTGGAGTAATGCTGAAAATTCAGCTTTGCTTCACAGGAATAAATTGTATTTTAAAGTTCATTCAAATAGAAAACTTTTGTTTTAAATTGCTGTATTTCAAAAAGATACAGCCTTGATGAGCATAAGAAACTTCTGCAAAAAAACGTTACTGATCCCAAACTTTTGGACGGCAGTGTATTATTATACTGTATAAAATGTTTCCTCGGGTAACCTAAAATGTACATCATTTAGTGACATCAAGGGTCAGATCAAATATAAGATTAGCACATTAAAGTTAAAAGTTACACACTTTTTTGTGTGTGCGCTGTACAGGTCTGCAGGGTATAAAGAAATGTCTGCCCGACAGAGAAAAGTTATGCTCAGCAGAAAAATTTAGAGGGAACACTGCATGTGAAACTGTAGACTGGAATAATAGCTGCTAAGAAAATTCAGCTTTGCCATCACATCAATCAATATAATTTATGTTTAAAAAATAATTTTTAAATAGGTATTTTTAGTTGTACAAATATTTAACATTATTACTGTTTGTACTGTATTTTCAATCAAACAAATGCAGCCATTGTGAGCCTAAGATCATCTTTTAAAGGATCATCAAAAAAATCTTACTGAACCCAAACATTTGAGCTTTAGTGTATGTTAGCAATGCAATTCTTGTTTATTTATTAATGGTTTTGCCCCATTTTTGTGTCTTTTGAGCTTTGGAAATCAGTCATGATATAAGTAGAAGTATATATTTTTTCAGGAAAACAGATATATTAATCAATAGGGCCTTGTTGTGAACAGTTGCGGTTTGGCTTTTGAAAATATTTTTGAAGCCTAATTAAAAGTGATATTCATTTATTTCATTATAAGAGTCTCAATAATGCCATTCTCTGTACAAGAGAAAGAGAAATGCTAACAGGAGTTTGCAGTCTTCATGCCCTCAAACACAGTAAAAACATTTTTTTTAGTATTAATTGGATTCTGTCTAAGAGAAAGAAATCCCCGGCACAGTACAAAGACCTGCATTCTGAAGGCCAGTGTGTGTTATTTGGCAGTAATGTAGGGAAATGAAATGCAGCAGCTCATACTAGACAAATTATTCTCATCTGATATTTCTAATGTGAAGTAACTGCTCTAAACAATTCACTCATCATGTCAGATTTTGCAAAGCATTATTGAGCCTTTACAAAATGTCATTCCTTGTCTTTTCACTTCAGCAGTTTAAAGAAATCTTCAGCTGAGCTTAAGAAGATTTTGACGAATGGACAGGTATAGTAGCCCTCCCCTCACAACACACACTTTTACTTCTTACACACACACACACATAAATATACCGCACTGTATTCCCACTTCAATCGAATCGGATTATCTTATTAGTGATGCTGCTACCACTCATCCAGTGATGCTTGATATCACTCATCCCATTTAATTTGTCACCATGTGTGTTAATGCGCAAAAGCATCTATTGATTGCCCCTAAAGGGCTTTCTGACCCTTTCTCTGTGGTATGGTTGAGATCTTTATCTTGAGTGATCAGAGCTGTATCTGTGTGTCCTTCTGCTCACCCCTCCCCATTTCCCTGTCACCCTTTCTCCTCCCTCCACAGGCCCCCAGCAGGCCAGTCTGTCAACCAAAGTGTGTCATATAGACAATTAAGACCTATAATATGCACAGTTAATGGAGCACTAGCATCCTCCCTCATGCATTCACACACACATACACACACACACACACACACACACACACACACACACACTGCAGCCTAATCAGATGTCCTGCACTGGGCCCCAGTAGTCAGCAGAGCTTTGACTTCACAAGAGAATTACTGTACTTCCTAGGGTTGTGCCGATAGACGATAGTATCGTGTACCTACGATAGTCAGAGATATCGACATAAGCAGATTTCTCTGTCGATAATCAAGACAATATTAGGCTCATTTTCCTATTAATGTAAGATATAATAGATATAATAATATAATATAAGATTATAATAATAATAACTATTATTTTTATTAGGCTGTTTATCATAATTCGGCTATCAAACTGCCCAGCTATTACACACACACACACACACACACACACACACAGACACACACACACACGAGCGCAGGAGGATTAGAGCCTGTAGTCGCTGAAGTTGTCCGCTTTGACTCGGATAACTCGTTAAATCCATGAAATGAAAGAGATAGAAAACAAGGAGTTGGTGTCCCACACATTTAATGGCTGCTACACGACAACGCGCTCTTCTCATTCATGAGAGATTAAATCTTTCTTGGCGTTACAAATTAAGTAAAGACAAAATAATAACAAGGCTGCAGAGCGAACCTATCAATAGTGGTTCTCACGTAGTCTTAAAGGGTTAGTTCACCTAGATAGCAAAATTATGTAATTAATAACTTGCCCTCATGTTGTTTCAAACCAGTAAGACCTCCGTTTATCTTCAGAACACAGTTTAAGATATTTTAGATTTAGTCCGAGAGCTCTCAGTCCCTCCATTGAAGCTGTGTGTACGATATACTGTCCATGTCCAGAAAGGTAAGAAAAACATCATCAAAGTAGTCCATGTGACATCAGAGGGTCAGTTAGAATTTTTTGAAGCATCAAAAATACATTTTGGTCCAAAAATAGCAAAAAAGACGACTTTATACAGCATTGTCTTTTCTTCCGTGTCTGTTGTGTGAGAGAGTTCAAAACAAAGCAGTCTGGATATCCGGTTCGCGAACGAATCATTCAGTTCACCAAATCGAACTGAATCGTTTGAAATGGTTCGCATCTCTAATACGCATTAATCCACAAATGACTTAAGCTGTTAACTTTTTTAATGTGGCTGACACTCCCTCTGAGTTCAAACAAACCAATATCCCGGAGTAATGCATGCACTCAAACAGTACACTGACTGAACTGATGTGAAGAGAGAACTGAAGATGAACACCGGGCCGAGCCAGATATGATCCGGATATCCAGACTGCTTTGTTTTGAACTCTCTCACACAACAGATACGGAAGAGAACACAATGCTGAATAAAGTCGTAGTTTTTGCTATTTTTGGACCAAAATGTATTTTCGATGCTTCAAAAAATTCTAACCGACCCTCTGATGTCACATGGACTACTTTGATGATGTTTTTCTTACCTTTCTGGACATGGACAGTATACCGTACACACAGCTTCAATGGAGGGACTGAGAGCTCTCGGACTAGATCTAAAATATCTTAAACTGTGTTACAAAGATAAACGGAGGTCTTACGGGTTTGGAACAACATGAGGGTAAGTTATTAATTACATAATTTTGCTATCTGGGTGAACTAACCCTTTAAAGACTGATCACTTGACTTATAACACTCACTATGTGGTGATGACGTACGACTTGAGAAACACTATGGATGATAAGTTCGTTCTGCCTCCTTGTTATTATTTTCATGTACTCCGCACTATAATATGATGCATGCAAAATACATAGTTTTGGCCATTACAAAATCTCCATCCACAAACAGACGTACATCATCTGCAGATATAATGTATTTCAATGCACTTTAACAAGTAATCTAAACGGCCTATATATGTGCAATATTTTAAACGAGCCCTTACTAACTGAGTTTAATGCCACAGTTATGTCAGAATGCATCTCATTCTTGTTTCTGTGACGCTCCCGAGTGCTGTATGACTGATGCATCAGTTAAATTCAACTTTACTCCAAATATATGAACTTACCTGTTTTAAATACTTTATATTTAACGTGTTTGTGTATGTCCAATATTAGTGTTAAACTGCTGGACTTTAAATGAAATCTACTATTGATTTTCACCGTTGACTGATTTTGCAGAATATAAGTTTGATAACTTCCGTGCGCAGATGTGGCAAATTTGTCACAGGATGCGCGATATGACAGTTGCGTCCGACTATATATGAACTAGCTGTTTTAAATACAGTATTTTTATATTTAACATTAGTTTATCAGTATGTTTTAAAGTATATTTTTTTCGAATATTGGTGATTCCATAGGATCTCTCTCGCGCACCTGCGCGGTTTAAAACACAACAAAGAGTCTCTCTCTTTTGCTCCACCCATGCACCATAATATAGTGTATTGTCGATCTCACGGACTGACGATATGACGATTTGAAAAATGACCATATCGCCCAACACTAGTACTTCCCCTACAATAACACGTACTTGTTAAGGCATATAGTTCTTCATATGTGGAAATGATATCATATTACTTGGTAGAAGATTAAATTATAATTAAATGTAATAATATACTAATGAAAAAATGCTGCTGTTGATAATATTAAATAATAGGGTCATTATTATTCAAAAATGTTTAATTTATTTGAATACAGGTAAATATAAGTAATTTATATATCCACCGTATTCTTCAACGCGGAAGAAAGCCTATGGGCGAGACTTGCGGTTCGTTAGCCTCAAGTAGAGAAACTACGAGAAAAATAGCAAAGTGCAGTAAACAATAGAACTGTTTGCATTACAAACAAGTATGTTTATAATTAAGGTAAAACATTAAAATAATAAGGTAAGACACACCAATTTGCAATATCAAGCAAAAAAAAAAAACTGTTATTTGCAAGATAAAGTTGGATATAATATTATCTCATGGCTTTAATGTGATTCAAAAACATATGATTCAATAGAAAACAGAGTTGTTCGGAACTCTGTTCAAGTAGGAGCTGATTTGTTACCTGGATGTGGATAAGTTCAAAGCTGGATCTGAAAATAGTCCTTCGTAGCTGGAATTAGCAACTGCATTTACAGGTCAGGTCAGAAGATTACAAGAGTGATCTTCGTCAGCCACAGAGACACTCAGCTTCTGGTTTTACAGACCCCTTAAGTTCTGAAAATCTATAGTGGTTAAACCATTTTGAGGGGTTTGTTGTAATTGGCCACTGACTTTTAGTCTTACTTGAAGGTCTGAGGATTATGACCTACAGCATGTATTTAATTTTATATTCAAATCAAGAGGCTGAAATAAAGATGGAGGTCATTCCGACGTCCCTAAAACTGACTGAATGTGAAAGTCATACCAGTCCTTCTGGCCATTTTGCCAGCTTTTATAAAAGCACAAGCCATGCCGCTTTCACACTACACATCATGTTCTCACGCAGTGAAAAATACATCACGGAGCAAAGAGGAAACTGACAAAATGCGGACTGACTTTTTTTACAACTCAAACTGTAAATACATAACATTTTGTGGCTCTTTAATATGTCATGACATCACTGTAGCACCTCAGTTCAAGCAGCAAGCAAACTGAACATCTTTTCATATTTACTTTAAGCATGAAATACACAAGACAGAATGTATTTTAACCACAGAAAGACATCAGTACACACCATTTTTAATCACCTGTCAATCAAGCTCTTTGCCAAAGATCAGTTTGACCGTACACTGGAATTTCAGTTTTTATTGGCCTAAGTAGGGTTTTTTTCAACTTGGTGTTGCTGTTACAATTGTGGGGTCTCTTTTGTCTCTGTCTTGCTTTCTCTTTTCTGTCTTCTTATGTTTCTGTCTCTCAATTTATCAGCTCACTTTAGTTTATTTTACTGTTTACATGTATTGAGCTAAAGAAAGAATAGAACACTGCTGTAGTGGTAATCTCATAGACATGTCTATGAATGCATGCATACACATTTCACCGCCCCCCTTGATTATTTAGATTCTGTCCTCTTTGGATAACTGCAGAGTCTTTCTCTCTTTTTTTTCCCTGTGTTTGTTTAGATAAATGAACATGACCTCCAGTACCAGGAGCAGCTTGGCCATGGAAATGGCGGAACAGTTTACAAGTGAGTGTTGCTCTCGTGGTTTTTACCTTGAGATTTAATTAGACTGATTGTGGTCAGCCTCTTCAAAGGCCTTCTTTACCCTTTAGTGCAATCTATAGGTTTTAACCAGAGCCAGCAAATTGAACCATGAGAATGAAACTGAAAAGGAAAAAGTGTTTTGTTGCCTGCACTCATGTTCTGATTAATTTTACATTGGTCTCACATGTGCTCATGTTTTTTTTTAGACGTCCTTCAAATACCCCCCAATATTATGATTCAAGAAACGTCTTGAGACATGCGACTTAAAGACGATGCTGATTTAGTGAAGTTGAAGTGACTCTTTTTGATCTTTCTAAAGCTTTCCGTGCCAAAGCTATGTACCACAGCCTATACAGGAAAGGGCAAGGTCATCATCTTGCACACACAAATCATTTCATTAATTTCTTGAACCTAGTGACTGTTGAAAAGGCTCTGTGTGCTTTTGTGGCTCACACAGACTTTCATCATGTGCTTCTCTTACTTGGAGGAGCACCTCTGGGTTGTTGGAAATTGTTCAACCATTTTAAAAAAGCCAATACTGCAACCCAGACAAGAATGCAGTCTGGCGAGCTCAGCACTAAATGTGTTTGCCTAGAATTATTTTTTCCCCTCAAACAAAAGAAACTGCTGAATTTCGCATTCATCTTCTAATTCAAAACCTTTTTTTCCCTGTGTTCTTTTTCTTTAAAGAGTTAGATCGAGAAATACAGCCGTTCTGAGCACAGGAAGTCGGTTGGCACTAAAAACCAGTGCAAAATTGTAATACCAAGAATCTTTATTTTTTATTTCTATTTTGTTCAGTACATATTCATGATCTTAAAAGAAGAGGGTAACATTTAGTGTTATTGTGTTTCCTGCTTAGACTGACAGCGGCAGTGCAGTACAGGTAGCGGCAGGTGAAATGTAATATAATCTCTGATGTTGCTAGTAGGGAAATTTAGGTCAGTCTCCCATCCATCTCCACAACTGTCCTCGGTCACCTCTACTGTGCTCGCTCTCATACACGCACTCTCCTTTATGCAAAACACAAACCTTTGTGACCATCAGACTGCATACAGGATGGCGCCGAGGGTATTCACTTAAATTGCTTTTCTTAGGAATAAATCAATATTATTTTTTCTGTAAGCCTTTCACCTAACCTGCACCCCTTGATGTTGTGTTACTGTGTTTATAAGCATGTTTCTTGCACACAAATCAGAGAAAAGATTTAGTAAACAAAAACATTCTTAAATTCATACTCTACAATTCTGAACGAATATATGCATACTGTAGATACAAGAATATACAGATGGATACAAGAATAACGCATTAATTGATTAACGCCGATAATTATTTTATCACATTAACCAGTTTTTTATTATTATGAAAGTCCATTGCTCACTGGCTCTGAATACACATACAAACAAATCATAGGCCACAGGGGGGGATGCTTCTGATCAAATTATTTCGGTGGAGCATCAGCATTTACTGTCCACTGTTATTTTTAACAGAAAATGATGCAATGAGCTCATAATCATGACTTCATAAATGGGAAATAGGAAGTTTCCGATAGCATGTGAAGACAGCAGAGAACCGCTTGCTCAGCACATTGGAGTGCATTGTTTTGTTAACGTTGTGGTTTATCTGGTTTATCTAACGTTGTGGTGGATCTATCACTTTTGCTGCTCAGAAATATTCACGCAATCATGCAGCACGTATCAGAAGACCTGCACTCTGGCGCAGTTAGCGCTCACACTCTGATCTATATATAACTGAACCGCCCACTTGCCCACCTCTTCCAGCCTAGCCAGGGACAGTTAAACGGAGCGATCACACTTGTCAAATGAACCAGGCTTTTTGGGGGTTAGGATTGCCTAGTGTGAGCACACCCTAATTATTCTCTAAAAATTATTCAAATTTTTTGAGATTAAATAAATAAGCTTTCCATTGATGTATGGTTTATTAGGATCGGACAATATTTGGTCGAGATACAACTATTTGAAAATCTGGAATCTGAGGTAGGGCTGGGCGATATATCTAACAATATGACTGACAAGCTATGCAATATCGAAGGCGATTCATCTGGGATAATGAACGCGATATTGCGTAGCTTGTCAGTAATCTACGGCTCTGTCTATTAAATGCCGCTCCATTTGAAAGCAGGTGATGGCGATTTAGCGCTAATCACTGAACCAGATTTACAGACTAAATGCACATGATTATATCATTAGATATATCGCCCAGCCCTAATCTGAGGGTGCAAAAAAACCTAAATAGTGAGAAAATCACCTTTAAAGTTGTCCAAAGGAATTCTTAGGAATGCATATATATATGTGTGTGTGTGTACACACACACACACACATACATATACATGCTATATATTTTATCATATTATATTTACCTTTAACATTGTTTTTTCCCCCTACAATTTGTGAACCCATTAGAACTAACCTGCAAATAATTTTTGGGTCACGACCCACCGGGTGAGAACCAAAGCTGTAGGCTTTGTTTCTTCTCGTGCACATCGCTTTGTGGCTTTCTTTCAGGTGAGGTGATCATCTGGTCATCTCAGGTTAGATGGCATTGAGAAAGAGACTGAGAGAACTGTCTGGTCTGCATTGGCCACTGTAATCGAAACCTGTTTGTGTGGTTGCATGCGTGTGTGTTCGTCTGCAAACGCACATGCATGGGATGGCTGTCTCTGAGAGATCCATGAATACTGCATGACAGAGCTTTTATTACCTCGGGCTCTGGAGTGTAAATAACAAACAGAGAATAGGGACACATTTACGGGGGTCAGGACCACACGTCACTACGTCACCTCATCCTGACCACACGTCTGTCAGTCTTAAGTCATTGCTGCATGACTTACTCAGCAGGGTCAAAGTTCAAGGACTTTATCTGAACTTTGCGAATGGGCTTAGTAGGATACATTACTGTTCAGAATGTCCTGAAGCGACCATTCAGACAACTAAATTGGTTGAGTTGGCAGTAGTAAGTAGTCATTAAGCAGATGCTTTTATCCAAAGCAACTTATAGCATACATATTACACAGGCAATCCCTATGGAGAGACCTGGAGTTAAATGTCTTGCTCAAGGGCACAATAGTAATGCTTATGACTCGCTACATGCATGAAGTGAAACTAGCAACCATCCTATAGTCAGCCCTGAGCTGGACCCATCACGCCGTACCACCTCCAACAGATAGTCTTTTTTCAGTGTTTCTTTACAATTACTTGAACACTTTAAGATTTAATTTTCAGTACATATTTTTTTGTGTGTTAACAATAAGCAAACATATCGCTGAGCATCTGTGTACCTTGTATGGCTCAGAATCTTCCAAAGTGTAAAGTGTACCTGCAGAGGACACTGAGGTGAGATGGAATCAAGTGTCCTCATCCTAAATGAGGGAAGTTAGCCGTCGCGTCACTTAGTGCGACATTAATTAAAGGCTTGCCGGAGTTACAAGGTGTCTAGAGCTGTAACCAGATCAGCCATCTATTTCCCATAAATCACATGCACTGTCTCAAACACAAACCACTGCCAATTTGTATATTGCAGGCGTATACGCACATACATACAGAGATTCATAATCAAATCAGTCTTTTTCTTCTTCTGTCGTTTCTTTTCTCATTCTCTTCACAAACACACATACCGTGCTTCTGTGTTGTTGAATCCACCCTCGTTTGGCAGCTGTCTGTTGTTATAGTATATTATCTGGTGGAATGGACCGTGTCGTGGGTTATTGTAACCCAACCCCTCTTCAGCACCTACTGCAGTAACCAGATCCACTGCTCAGAATGAGCAAGGATCATAATTAAATAATTGTGGCTTTGCCGTTAATTCGACCTGTAACAGGAGGCCTGTCTGGGAGAGCTCACGCTGAAACAGGAACGGAGCTGATAACGCTCCACAGCTCAGAATGTCTGAGGTTTCGCAGGTGACTGACTCAGGGTTGACCTCACCTGCATTTGACACTTAGGATGAGGACACCCCTCCTCTGAGCTCTTTTTCATAGCGATTAAGCCGCTGATAATCTGTAAATAAATACAAATGTTTAAAAAGCACCTGGGTGTCTTACTTGGTCATATGGATGTACATCTTAGGTTGCTCTGACTTAAACAAAACCTTTAACATAGTTTCCATCCTTAAACGTCAATCATTGAATGTCTGTCCCTAATTTTGTTTTATTGTGTGTGTATGTTGGCTAAAAAAAGTGTTTGGATGCATAAGCAGTGTTTAAAATGTTTAAATGCATAAGATAAAAATACAGACACGTGTGTCTGTGTGTGTTTATGTCACACAGTTTGGGGTCCGTAAGATATTGTAATATGCCTACCAATGCTGCAGTTTAAAAATGAACACAAATAGTAAAAAAATGTTATATTGTGAAAAATATTGTTAAATTAAACATGTTCTGTTCTAGTGATAAATGTAATTTATTCCTGTGATGGCAAAGCTATTACTGAACTATTACTCCTGTCTTCAGTTTACACATGATCCTTCAGAAATCAGTCTAATTTGTTGATCTGGTGCTTAAGAAATATTTCTTATGATTAATGTTGAAGACACTTGTGCTCCTTTTTTTTGTGAAAACCATGAGTTTTAAGGATTCTTTGATGAATAGACAGTTCAAAAGAACAGCATTTATTTAAAATGGAAATCTTTTGTATAATCTTTCACTTTTTTTAAATCAATTTAATGCATCGTTGCGGAATATAAGTAAGGCACCCAAGCTTTTAAAGAGTAGTGTACATACACATTTTGATTTGTTTGTTTTTTACATTTTACAAAATTAAGGTACTGCTAAGAAAATTTGCATTGCCATTTATTCTAACTTTTTTTCCATTTTGACAGAGCTTACCACTTGCTTGGGAAGAGAATTGTAGCAGTGAAGGTAAGAACAATACATATGTCTCTCTGTATGCTTTAGAACCTCAAGCTCTGGAACTGAAAGCGACCCCTCAATCATTACATTAAATTATAGGAATTTACAGTTTTTTCTTTAGTACACTTAATACAACTTATACATATTGTTGATTACGTATTGGTAGAGCTATTTGGCTCACGTAGAAAAAACATG
Organism: Carassius carassius; assembly: GCF_963082965.1. Lineage (NCBI taxonomy): Eukaryota > Metazoa > Chordata > Actinopteri > Cypriniformes > Cyprinidae > Carassius > Carassius carassius. The sequence goes on along the minus strand of NC_081757.1, from coordinate 16,048,889 downwards.
AAAACGCACACAAAAACCCAACATATGAAATTATAGCACATATTCAACTAATGGGTTAAAAAAAAAAATCATACAGCCAGTTTGCTTTTTAAATAGATATAGAACCCTCAGAGCAAAAGAGGTCTCACACCTTTTACAGGTGGACTTCACTGCGGCATGATGCAATGAATAACCACTGGAGATTTTAATAGTGCTCTAATTGAAGAGCACAAAAGAGCAAATCCAGCACTCCTACACACATTGCCTCAGCTGAGCATGATTGAGAACCTGTGGTACCTCATACGCCAGAGTGGCTTTATTTTTCTATCTTAACTGGTCTCTGTTCTGCAATTTCTTTCACTTTTTTCTTACATATTTTTTTCTCTTTCTCCCCTTTCCCATCGTCGTCATTGACATCTGTTTAGTTTACTTTTATCCTCTCACTTCTCTTCTGTCTTATCTCCTATCTGTCCTCCTCTCCTCTCGTTTCTGCTGTCTGCTCATCTTTCCGTCTGCGCTCTGCCTGGGTCTGCTCGAGCAGGGCTATCTATTTGGCTACGGCTGTAAGTGATCTCTGCTGAGCTTTAACTGCGTGGCCTTGCCTTACTGCCTTACCTGTAATCAATTATTTCAGTAGGAGGCTGATAATCTAACCTTAACTAAAGAAGCATTTTAGCTAGTCACTGCTTCATGACAAAAGTGGAAAAGAGAGATCAAACACCTAGGTTGCAACAAAAGTATACGTGAATGACTGCTTATGTTTGCAAGTTCAATTTACCTGATGTAAAATTGTTGGAAAAGAGAAGGTGAAGTGTCTAGCATTGCATATGTGAGTTTGATATAACAAACTTTGCTTAAGTGTTCTGTTTGGGTGTAAATGGATTTCATTTGAGATTTCAATTTCTCAATTGATAGTTCAGAAACGTCAACATGGATGTGTTTTTTTTTTTTTTTAATGCTGGCCTTATGCTTCTTTTGCAGGTTATTCCTCTCGACATCACCGTGGAGCTGCAGAAGCAGATCATGTCAGAGCTTGAGATCCTTTATAAGGTCTGAATCTCTTTTTAAGTCTGCTTGATTACTTAATCCATATCTATGGGATAGTACTATTTGTGTATTTCAGTGTATTTTTTTACTATTTGTGTATTTTTCAACTATGACCAGTTTCTTACCTTCCTCTCAATAACTAAACTTGTGTCTACAATAACTACGTGTTACTCTGTTATCCTTGAGAGTGTCTGTAAAAAGGAACACCTGAATACTCTCAATGTTTTGTTCTTGGTAAAGTTTGAAGCCACTTTCCAGTTAAAAACCAAATTCATTTAGAGCTGTGTGTGGTTTCAGCTTTCAGATTAGGTTTATGACTGTGATAAGTAAAGAAGTGTCATGAATTATTCAGGGATCAGTGCCTATGTAGTTCAGTCCACCTGTTCCTGTAACCTGCTCTGACAACAGCTGCAGGATAGACTTTAATTTATTACAAATCACCCTTTGCAACAATGAGCCAGTCACATAGAACAATCAGCCAATTTCACATTCTGAATAAATTGCTACCGCATTAGCATTACATGACTTTCTACAAATAACTACCAGCCAAAGTCTTAATGAAACACATCATTGAGAACCATTCAGATCATACAAAATTTCTCAATAAACTGTATAACTAAATATCCCATCAAGCATTTTCATCAAGCCATGTTCATATCAAAGAATCTTAAAAACTGTTTTACAGTTTCCACAAAAATATTAAACCGCACAGTCTTTGTGAGCTTTAAAAAAAAAAACAAACAAAAAAAAAAAATTCTTACAGAGCCCAAAGTTTCCAGTGGTAGTCTACATTAATGTTAAAGTGCTAAATGTGTTATGGCATACAGTATAAAGGTTTTACCATAGTTTTGATATATTGTGTTGTTTACAGTGTGATTCTCCATACATCATAAAGTTCTACAGTGCTTTCTTTGTGGAGAACAGAATATCGATATGCACTGAGTTTATGGATGGTAAGTCTCATCTGTTTTGACGTTTGTGAGGCAACAGTCACAAAAGAAAGCGTCACTCACAATATGTGAAATTTAAATGTATTTGTTTTTAATGTAGGTGGCTCTCTGGATGTCTACTGGAGAATCCCAGAGCATGTCTTGGGCAGAATTGCTGTTGCGGTACGTCCTTTTCAAGTCATGAAACTGTTATCGAATAAGTGTATCAGGGAATTTTCAAAGCTCGGTGTAACGAATTCAACCTTCATAATCATCGGGAAGAAGGAGGCGGGAACCGGCGGACAATCAAATAAAGACTTTAATAACAAAATAAACACAAAACAGCGCAACAGCCCCTCGTGGACGACTGTTGCGCACAAATAAAAAGCAAAACACAAACTAAAACCCAGGCCTGGTCCTCTCTCTCCTCCTTCACTGTTGTCGCTCCAGTTTTATATCCTTCCATCTCCTCCGTGGGACTCGAGACCGGTGGGTCGAACAGGTGTCGCTCATCTCCAATCACTCCACCGGTCTCTCGGCCCCGCCCCACTCGTCACACTCGGATTTTAGAGTTTTCGGCATTTCCAAGTTACAGCTCAGACAAGTGTGTGTATGTGTGCTTTGTCTTTGTAACATTTTATTAGTGCTGAATTGTCATTGCTCACGGTTCTGACCCTCATTACCCTCTCCCTCACCCTTTCTCACTATAATCAAAGATACGCCACTGTTCAGATAATTTACAGCTCTGTTCTCTACAGACGTAGCTCTCATACCCCTTTTGAGTCTCTTCTGAGTTTGTTTTCAATAAGTGTGGCAGTTTGTGTGTGTTTTTAGGTGGTGAAAGGATTAACGTACCTCTGGAGTTTAAAGATTTTACACAGAGGTGAGAAAACTACTGTTATGTAACTTGTAAAATTTTAACTATTAATGAAAGGACTGTTCATTTGTACTTGATGCACAGGTTATTTGTTAAATTGGCCTATTAAAATATGCAATAAATAATAAAAGTCGAACTCTCCTCCATATTACACTGCAGTAATCTAGCGACATCTGTAATATTAAATGCAGGGATATATAATTTTGAGTCTCTGTGTAAATGCATTGTATCTCTGTGCAGATGTGAAACCCTCCAACATGCTGGTTAACACACGGGGTCAGGTTAAACTGTGTGACTTTGGAGTCAGCACACAGGTACATATTAATTTGTATTTGGGTGCCTGTTTGTTTGTCTGCATGAATGCATATACTCACACAAGTGCTTCTCATGTGTATGTATGTTGTGAGCACAGTCAGCTCAGATCAGCCATTGTCCCATCAGTCTCAATGTCTCTGTTCTCTTCTCTATCTTCTCTATCTTGTTCCTCCAGGGACATTTGCTCCCTAACCCCCAGATACCCCCTAGATTGCTCCTCTCCTCTCATTTTCAGCTCTTTGTAATTACCACATTGACCAGATATTCGGTATGTATGAGTGATGGCGTGTGCGTGCGTGTGGTTGGAGACAATAGCTCAGACTGAGAAAGTCAGCATCAGTCTCTCCACCTCTAATACACTTAGGAGTCCAACAATGGGACCCAATCACTCCAAACGGCCCTCTTTTAATTAATATTCATACCCACGATCCCTGAAGAGATTCAAGCTGAAGCTGACCCCTGGATGAGGTGAGTGTGTGTGTGTTCTCCTCTGTGCCCGTCCAGACCATGACACTGTGTAGTAAACCAATGTCTCTCTTATTCACTTACACACTCGCGCACACAGACGCACGTCAATCCACGGGGGAACGCTCTCATTATGATTTGTCCTGTCATTGCTGACATGTGCCATTGTGCCCGGATCTCACTGTCTCTTCCCTGTGAGAGTACAGACTAAAATTAAACCAGGCTGGCATTTCAATATCACTCCACATTAACACACTCTTTTCAGTAGATTTAAATCAGTTCCTCTTGCTGTGTCCTTTAGCTTATGGAAGAGAGCTCAGGTCACCTGCTGTCACATCTGTGCTGAATTTCACTGTTTAAACAGAGATATTTGTGTTTCTTCTATCAGAGGGCTGAATGTGTTGGCTTCTCTATATTATTTTTGGCTGTGTACATACAGACGGGGTAATGTTTCACCTTTGAGGTTAAGGTGTGATTGTACTAGATATCCAGTACTGTCACAGCTAAGATCAGTTATTAGGATTGGCAAGAGGAATCTATTTGTTATTTGGTTTTGAAGACAGCACTTCAAAACTAACAGGTTTGATTAGTTAGGTTTAGTTAATGCATTATTTTACAGAATGTATTAATGCACTGTAGGTTAATGATGATTTCTGTATGTAACATTTACTGTGATTTTAATTAATATTGTCAAACCAATATTTTTTTTGTCTACTTATCCTTTTAATTGATTATTATTACTGTTCATGCTTGAGATTTAATGCATTTAATGCACTTCGTTTAAAAATAAAATTGGCTGCTTAAAGGGATAGTCATCATTTACTCATCCTGACCTTGTTACAAACAAAAATGACTTATTTTTTTTCTGTAAAACAACTACAACAAAAATAATCTTTAGAAGATTATCTTGGCAACCAAACCATTATCTTTATATATATTTATATATATCTTTTTTTCCTTAATCTTGCTTTGAAATGAAGTGATTGACAGCCTCAGTGATTATAAAGGGAACACTCTTTGCTTGTTATCTGTAGGATTTATTAAAGTGAGAATTAAAGTCCTGTTTTTCATGCTGCACACAAAGCTAAGTTTTTTGAGTAACACCCACATTTAAATGCATGGTAGAATCCTAAATTTTCATGATTGACAAAAATCAACATCGATCTGTGAAGGCCACACTAATGTATCATTCACATATAATTATTAATTTTTTATTATGTTTCTCCTGCTTTCTTCCACAGTTGGTGAACTCCATTGCTAAAACATACGTTGGAACCAATGCATACATGGCGGTAAGCTGCATTCATACGTGTAATGGTTTTTCTGTTCAGATGCTTTCTAGTTATTTTACATGAATACTGAATAGAGAATGCATAGGTTATGCATATTTGATTGAAAAGGCTGCCAGCCAAGTATGTACATGTAATGAACAGAATACCATCAAATGCTTTTTATGGATAAACACAAATGCTTTCAGAAGTACGATTTACACTCATGCACCCACACATTTACACAACAGAGCTTGTTAAATAGTTCACACAGGAATCAGGAATTCATGTTTGTGTGGCCTTTATTGCCACAGTCCTACTCTAAGTACAATTCATATGTAGAATTGTACACTGCATTGCAATGATTCTTCCATTTGTCTTTGCCTCTATAGCCTGAGCGAATATCAGGTGAACAGTATGGTATTCACTCAGATGTGTGGAGCGTTGGAATCTCTTTCATGGAGGTAAAAAAGCCACTTAATAATTTCTTATAAACCCATGTATACACACAGCCCAGCGTTCCTAGTTCGGGTGGACTGGTGTCAGTGTTTCTGCTGAGTGCAGTTGATAGTCCCTGCAGGCAGCCTGTCCAAACAGATGTTGGCCTACAGCTATGCATGGATCACACTCAAGATCTCCCACTGACTGCCACACACACACACACACACACACGCACACAAACAGACTCTGCTCTGCTATCGTTTTGGACCTTCTCCCTTCAAATTCCCATGTGAGCATAAAGTAAAGAATTAGATTTTGTGTGCATGCATGTGGTTTCTATATATATAAAAATTGGATTAATAAATTAAGAAATAATATTAAGGACAACATTTGTGTGTAGTGAAACATTAAAGAAAATGAGTGAGTATGTGTATATGCAAAGCCCCCTTCACACTGAGATTCTCTAATACACAGGTAATGTGTACCGGCAATTGTCACTGGATCATTTGATTTTGGTTCATTCACACTGCCAGTGATTTCCCGGGTTCACACATAACCCGTAAAGTTCCTGTAATGACACGTAACATCAGGATGTGACGTGTAATGTACGAGTCGAAACGCTAGGCACATTAACTTTCACTTAACCACATCAACTCTGGGGACCCACCGGTGGGTCCAATATTGCATATGCCTAATTCTCAAAAAATCAAAATAACAGCTGAAGTGGTTAAGCTGGCGAACGATCTCAGCTTTAGCGCAGATAGTGAGGAGCTAACTGATCTCTGCTTCATTACAGTTTGCACATATTTTTTCATCATGAATGTTGATCTGCCTTCAAAACACCCAGTAATCATTACAACTCACCTTTACGGCATTGGTTCTGGCTTTTGTTCGCACGGAGCTCGTTCTGGGACTGAATCCGGCAATCCCGGAATAAATCCCGGGACGTGTATGCGTTCACACAGAAGGCAGCCCGGCAATTATCCGGCAATTTTCTGAGACCAATGTGCAGTGTGGAAGGGGCTTAAGAGTGAAAGATTTGGAGTCAGTGTGGCAAAACGCTATCAATCACTCAGCCAGCAGAACGTCCAGTAATTAGAGTGCTGTTTTTTCTGTTCCAGAGGTGTGTGTGTGTGTGTGTGTGTGTGTGTGTGTGTTTGTTCCTGAATAAGATAAGATAGGTGTATGATTATAGTGAATTTTTTGTAGTGGATGTTTTTCTAGAATTGTATATAAATGAATGGATTAGATTTTAATATGGTGGTTTGCCTCGTGTACTGAAAATGCCGTGCTGGTAGTTCTCATTGGCTTTATTGATTCCCATTTTGTAATTGTCAGCGCTTCTCATTGGCTGTGATGAATTGTTATTGTATCCCTCTACTCAATCCCTTGATTGTATTTATCAATACTGGTAGACATTATCAGTGAGATGTTTAGGGATGGAAATATCAAGGGTCATGTGGATTGACATTATCATGAGTTGATGAACAGTGTATTGATTTGATTATGATTTAGTGTCGACCTTACCATGTTGTTAGTGACGTGATCGATTCGACTCGGCTGCTGGAATGTCTTAGCAGTTTCGGTGAATTACCTCTATGTTCTGTTGGCAGATTTCTTAACTAATGAACTGAACTCACCTCCTGAACTGAGATGGGTATGTTAGATTTAATAAATGAATGCACTGTGGTTTGACTTGGATTAATTTTCTAAATGTAACTGGAATGTAATTAAAGTAAGGTTTGAAAATAGTCTTATTTTTAGTTTGACTTTTGCTTCTGGGTTTGCTGCTTTTTCCACATCTGTTCTTTATTCCAGCATGTGCTGTACTGTACTTTACAGAATAACACCTGCTGAAGTACACACACCTGCTGTGATACTGGGATGTAGGCAGAATTATGGATATAACTGCCCAAAAACAACTGCACTTAAAGGGTTAGTGCACCAAAAATGAAAATTAGGGCATAAATTACTCATCCTAGGTTTATATCACATTCTTCTTTCAGACAAATCCAGCCGGAGTTATATAAAAATTGTCTTTGACCATTCAAGCTGTTTCATGGCACACAGTGGGTGTTGCAGTGCATAAGTCCAAAAGAAGTTAAATAAAAAATGCCCTTCCATAAAAAAGGAGGGATGCACCGATATGAAAATAGCCGATACAGATAGCTGATAATTCCTTAAATATGAAAACCGATATGTTGGCTGATAAATCTAAATCCAAATTTTTACATAATTTTTGAGAGCCTGATTACCAAAAAAGTGGGCCTGATGATAAGACGATGGAGTGTGTTGAAATAGGACAATTATGTAAGGACTATAGCCAGAGATATTGTCAGAATCATTAAATATTGTCATTATTAAGAGTATTTGGCATTTCCAATTAATGTAGGCCTGTCTGGATATTATTATTAGGTTACTTTTATTATTAAATTAATATTACAATTAATGTTCTTCGCAACATTTTCATAGCGCATCACTGTCATGCTATGACTCGCAGCCTGTGAGGAGAAAAAAATTAGGCTATTAGCTTAGGCTACTCCTCACTGAAAATGTTTTAAAAATGTCTTTTAAAACATGTCTATTATAGCCTACAATGAATTATAGGCCTATAGCCTAAATAAAATTGTTATACTTCAGTAACACTTTATCAATGAAGCAAAAGATCAGTTTTATTTTATCTTCTCATTATGTTCTCACATAGTTTTCACTATGTTCGGGCCACAAGAGAAACATTAAAAAAAAAAACAAGAAAAACACATATTTGGAGATTCGTCTCTCATTCGGCTCTTCCTGTAAATAACCCAAATAAACCCAAATAATTCACAACTTTTTATTACGGTAATATTCTCTTTATAATATTATGTTTATGACATTCCCAATTATAGTTATTAATGTTGTGCATTGCTGTTCAAGCTGCATGTGCTGAAGCTGAAGAGCTGAAAGAACACCGGTCAACTGAAGTTTAATGGATGGGCGCTTTTTATTGAACTTTTTTTGGACTGAAGCACTGCAACACCCACTGAGTGCCATTAAACAGCTTGAAAGATCAAAGACAATTTTTAATACAACTTCGACTGGATTCCTCTGAAAGAAGTTAGTCATAATCACCTAGGATGTCTTGGGGGGGGGGGGGGTAATTTATGGCCTAATTTTCATTTTTGGGTGAACAAACCCTTTAATTGTATTGAATGTGCACTCGTATTATACTGTGCTTTTTTGGAAAGCTTTGTATCTCAAGTGCCCTTTTATTTGATCTAATATTAATGAAATAAAAAATAATTTGAGAGAGTGTTTTAATAATCTTTTGTCATGCTTTAAAGAAGTACTGTACACTTATTCTGATTTGTTGACTAAGACACTAAAACATATGTAAAGTACTTGACTATAATTTTAACTGTCGCATGTCCATATTACATACACATTTCAAAAGAAATGCCTTTGAAGATTTATTTTTTTTCATTTTCAGTTAACAAATTATTCTTAGTGCATTCGGCAATACAGTTTAACCACATCTTGAAGAGTTTATAAAATTCTGAAAAAACTGAAAAAATAAGTGAGTAAAAAAATAAAGGTATAACGTGCATTCAATGTACATTTATTAATTGTATATACGTTCTAATTTAGTTGCAGTTAATATGCAGTGAAATGGCTAAAAACATGAGTGTAATGTATTATTAAGAAATAAATTTTAGTATGTTCATGTTAAGCAGCTTTGATTGAGACTTCGTCCATCAGAGCTGTATTGGTAAAAGCTTATGTGCTTATGCAGGTGTGTGGGAATGAGTGTGCATGTGATTTATTTCTCTGTGCTTCATTATAACTTAACGTTCCCTCTGTTATTTCATTGGCAGTTGGCGCTGGGCTCTTTTCCATATCCACAGGTGAGTGTACTACATCAAATCAGATTTTAACCAGTTTAACTTTCAGGTCTTAAATATTCAACAGTTCTACGCCCTAGAGGTACGGCAGGCACCCACTTCCTCTTGATTTTAAAGAGTTCCTATAATGCCATTTTTAAGGTAGCTAATATTGTTTTTTTGAGTCTCCTGCATGTTTACATGCATGCAAGGTTAAAAAAACACATTAGTTTTCATCAAAAAAATAGATTTTGACCTCTTCTAAATTATACGTTAACAACAAAATGCGAAGCAGTTCAAAGAATCAGCCTCTCTAAACCCCTCCTTTCCGTGAACTCTCGCTGCTGTGATTGGTCAGATGACACAGTCCTTTGTGATTGGTCTACCATGTACAGGGCGTGTTAGAAATGAAACGCCCATTGCCATAACAGAATGACAGCCCTGGAGACTTGTCAATACATAGAAAAGATGGTAGAAATGGTGGAAGTGGCTGATCGACAAGAAACTGATTCACAAGCACGACTGGAGCAGGACGTTAAAAGTTGAAAAGACTTGCAGACCTGCTCCATTCCTCAATCCCAGCCACCCTGTAATCAGATTTAATTCAGGGACTTATCAAGATTATCCCATTTTAAGAATGACAAACCCAGATAATAATCCGGATTCATTTGGAGGATTCCCAGTTTAAGAACCACATGGTACCCAATGCACAAAGAATGTTATTTTATGACATTTTATTTAATTTTATGTTGTATGACATTGTGTAGATGTATAGTGTGTTTAATTTTCTTTATACATGTTTAATTAGACAGTGTCAAAAATTGAGTTGTTTTTGGGGCAAGTATGGCCTTACTTTCAAAATTACATACATTTTTTTCAATGCTAAGGAATATGCTACATAGAAACAGCAGAGTTTCTGATTCCTCTCTAGTTTTTTTGGAAACTCTTTTTTTCTAAATCAATTTATACATGGTGACACTTTACAGAATTGTTTAATTTATTGACGAGGACATTGATTGACATTATTACAGTAATGAAAGATAAGTAATACTTTTACAATACTTTTTCAACCCTGTGTATATACTCTAGAAATAACCAAATCTGATTCAGTGCCTTAGTTTTCTCTAATCAGACTGTCTGCTTTTAAGTTTTTACACTGCATGTAAGAGTGCAGTGAGTTTAATGAGGGAAATGTTGACTAATGCTCAATAAATTACTCCCAGCATGCCTGTTGGGTTAATTAGCATATTAAAACAAAGCAGCCACTCAGGGCATGCAGAGGAAATCAGAAAGGAACATTTTGAGGCTGCATCTAGAGCCAAAGCCTTGAGCATCGAACGGTCACGGAGGCTGGGCTTGGCACTGGTGTGTGTTTGTACTTTATCTCACACATCAGTTGATGCAGAGCTATTGTGGGCAATGGCGAAAGTTATAAAATTGACATGCAATGCGAGAATTGAAAGGATATTATCAGGAGTGCTTGGATTAATCCTAAATCCTGATCCATTTTTAGTGTACCTTTTTCTAACAGAAGAGAAATACAAAATATAGGATGAACAAACTGTGTGAGATGATGAACATTAGACGTTAGAACACGAGAAGGCTAGAGGCCAGGGTGGTTTCTGTGTAAGAGTGCATTCGTGCATTTGTGTGTGTGCATTATCCTGTGGCCTGGAGGCTTGTCTCGTTTGAAATTGTTTTCCTCTGCTCTCCAGCATTATCTATTAACAGTGCCATTATCATGTTAATACACAGAGTATTATTACATAAACTAATGTATTCACATGTACACACAAACACTCCCTCATACACACAGTGTCTGGAACCGTGATTTGATCTGTTGTATTGTACAGCATTTCTCTTCCTCACAGGATTGCAGAACTAAACGTGTCCTTTTTATGTTGGTCTGAATCTAACCCTAAAAAACAAAAATCCTCTTTGACAATGACGTGGGATTGTATGAAATCCAATCAGATTCTTCTCATCATGCAGTATATCATGATCCGATAAAGTGATAGGAATTGGAACCAGTGAATGGCAAAACTTTTGTTCTTGGCCCGTAGAGCCAAAGGCATTATACTGAAGCATTTCATGTATACACACCCCATTAATTTATTACTTCATCCTTTAATCTTCCTTATTCTCCCTTTCCCTGTTCCTGCATTTGTGAATTCGTATGGAATGGAAATAGAGAGAGAGAGAGAGAGAGGCATGAAGGAGAAAGAGGGAGGGGGTTAGTCAGTAAGAAAAAGAGGGAGAGCTAAACCTCCCACTGCTAGAGCGTTTTTGCTCTTGATGTTAATTTTCACAGCTCCATATGGTGCTGCAGACTCTTCACCTGCAGGCATCGCACACACACACGTACACACGCCACCCTGCCAGCACACACACTACCTCGGGCCTGGCCTGTCACTCACATCAGCCCGGGCATCTGTCTGTTTTCTCTCTCTCATACACACATACACATGCTAAAAGAGTCATTGTCCATTGTGCTCAGATCTTGAGAGAAGCCTGTTGTATTTCTGCATTGACTTCTGATGCCCTTCCCCCTCTCCACTCGCACTCAGTCTCAGAGCCACAAATCTGCTGCTGTTTTGTGTGTGTGAGTGCATGGGTGTGTGTTTATGTGTGTTTTCTATGTGTTATCTTGTCATTGATTATAAAAGGCTCTTTAATTTCGTCTCACCCCATGTTGGGATTAATTTGCATTCTTTGTCAGGAGTTAATGGCGTCTCCCGATGGCTCGCTCGGAAAATCTTTGAAGACTGCAGACTGGCTGGCGTGTGTATACAGCCTCCAGCGCTTTTCCTCCTGATTGATTTATTGTTGCCTTTTCTGTTTTCGGCTGTTTTGGTTTCAGCTCATTTTAAGCCTTGTATTCGTCTGAATATACTGTATGATTTTGCTCTCCCAGTGCTTTAATGCTATATTTAAGCAATTTCACCCTAGCAAGCATGTTGTTTCTATTGAGGCCGCAGGTAATCACAGTCTTGACAATATATAGTATAACAGCACAGTTTTGAGTGTGATATTACTTTTGTACAACAGTTATGTAAACAAGAAGTTAAAAAGGAGTAACTTGCAGTTCAGAGAAAATTTGGCCAAAGCATTGTGAATTCATTTCACTCCAGCTCCACTCTAGGTTTTTTAGTTCTTCTCACTCACTTACTGGTGAAACTGGTCTGAGGGCTGATAGATTGAGAGAAAACATTGGCTCCATCTTTCTCCTTCTTAGGTATGAAACAAAGTCTCTGATTTCAAATTTTATATGACATTTTTCTTTTGAAATCATCTCGTCCTCTTTACTAATTATAACATGAAATTAACATGAATGAACATCAGAAGCTGTGTTTTTTTAAACCATGGAAATACATCAATATACACCATTTTCAAGTTCAAGTCCACCGCGTCTGGTTTCTTTGTTGGGCATATTTGGTGTTATGATTTGTCAAATTGCCTGTCAATCGAAGCCGAGTTGATGTGTTTAAAGTGGTCTTGATTGTTCAGTAGAACAATCTAACTCCAGTGGTTTAATTGCAAAATGGTGCATACAACAAATATTTATGCCTTTAATTGTCCTGTGATTGCCGTTCTTTGCAGTTTTAGCCAGTGCTGAGTTCCTACATTATAGGTCCAGTGTCTCCAGGTATTTAAAGAGAGCTGGGCCATGTTTAATTGAGAAGAGAGAATCAATGACTAGCGTAATATGTCATCAGAGTGGTCTCACATCGTTAGCTGTTAGTTGAAACTATAAGGTCCAGGCAGGAGGTTTAAGCCAAACTGTGTAAGCACAGTTGCCCTTTAAATAACATTTCAGTTCGGACAAAATATGTGGAAAAAGTTCTCAGTCTATCTCCATCTAAGCTAAACCCTCTGTCAGATGATTACTTAGATCCAGCAAGTGGAAATTGCAAGGCAGAAAAGGACTGAAATGTTTTTTTTATTACCTGAAACTGGGACTCTCCTTTCCAACAGAAATGCTATGTAGAAACTATATGTATTTTATTGTTATTACATTGTTAAAGATATAAAATAATTCCCATGAAACAAGGTATGTTATTATCAAATAAAAACAACAACCTTTATTTTATTTTTTTATCCCTAGACTGTGATACTTTTTGAGAAGTACAGCATGAGTATACTTTTAGAGTCAAACATATAAACCTGGAGGTGAATTAAATGCAGGAGATGTGAAATTGATGGAAAAAATGCTTGGTGAAGCTTATCCTAATTGAGGATCAGACTATTAACGGCTGTGTTTTCATTATGTAAACGATGTTACCACATCATGCCCATATCTTGCCATCAGGGTTTTCCTGATCTTCCCCCAGTAATCATAAACATGTCTTGGTGCAATGCTTGTGATTGTAACATGCTAATTGCATGTTTTTGCTCTTGTTTACTCATTCTCACCTAAATCCCTTTTTCTCCTCGCAGATTCAAAAGAACCAGGGCTCCTTAATGGTAAGTGCTTTTCATGTATTTTCAGAGATGTAGGCGGCTCCTCTCGCAACCCCTTGCAGTTTTCTCCTCACCTCGCATGGTTGCCTCCCTCTGAAGTTAATACCAGACAATAATACACTCTGTCTTAACAGCCTGTATTCAGATTAGGTGCCATTAGAAATAAGAAAACATTACAGATCAAATGGCTTTTCCCGAGTCAGAGTGCATTTGATTAAGCTGTATTGCTACCTGTTTTATTGCATTAATGATTTTATTTCCTTTGCACTGTAAGGACGTTGTATGGGGTCTAATCTCTTTTTCTTCTACCCCCCTCCGTCGCAGCCTCTTCAGTTATTGCAGTGCATTGTTGATGAGGTGAGTTTGTGTCCCATGTACGAAACCGTCCCTAATGGGGTGGAAAGCTGATATTTTGTTTCCTAATGAAGCGAGGTGCATTATCAGCCCTGCTCAGGGTTTGAGCTCTGAAGAGCTGGAGCTGTCGAGGGCTCGGCCGTGCTGATGTCAAGGCCTTGAAAGGAACAATTGGCTTAACTCTGGATTTGGAAATTAGACTAAACTTGAAAAATACATTGAAGAAGGTTGGGCAGCAAATTGTAGTTGTTTCAGACTAACAGTAAAACAATCACAGTTTAAGAAAAATTACATTTCTTTTTTTTTTTGTACAAACAAATTTAAAGCTTATATATATTCTATGCATTTCTTTCTCATTCTGTCTCGGTCTTGCACATGTGTAAACATGCGCGCACACACGGTTTGCTGGTTTAATGTAGCATGACAGGGCTCTGGACAACTGAGGGTTGTGGACCACAGAGTTGTTGCATTAACCTTGACATCCGTTAGGCGCTAAAATACACCCAGCTAAACCCTGACATATTTTCTCACCCTTATCTCTCTGAGGAGTTGAGTCAGGGTCAGTTAAACCCAGATATTCCTTGAAATAGATACAGCTCTTGTGTTATATATCACTGCTCTGATATACACACCTTTCTGGTATAAATCAGGGGCTGGATTCACAAAACATTCTTAAGAAGAAATTTATTTTTTACTGCCGTTTTCTTTTTCTTTTTTAACTGTAGAAAAAAGTTAAGAATATTTTTTATTCCCAAAAATACATCTTAAGAATATTCTTATCTTTTTTCTTAAGATTGTTCTTAAGACAAAACCTAAGAAGAATTCAAATTCATGAAAAGAATCTTCTTAAAAATCATCATAAATAACTTCTTAAATTTAGGACAGCCCCAGACTTGTCTTAAATCCCAAACAATAATAATTATTTAATTAATTTATTGGGATATTTCAAATGAATTGTTATATTTAAGCATTACAACAACAGCTACATATAATACACAGAAGAACTAGGGATGTACATGAGTTTTCTGAAGGTGCAGCGATGACTGTTAATGTCAACATGATCGCTCATGTTTAGCCTGTGTGTGACACTGCTTTTTGCTGACTTCAAAAGTCATTAGCAATTCTAAAACGAGTCAGAATGAGAGCTTTAATTGAACGCGTTAATTTGAGTTTATAAATACATAAGCTTTGGCAGTGCATATTAGGGGTGTGCACGGATAGTCGAATATTCGTTCTGCTCTAATTATTCAAGAAGTAAAAATGATATTAGAATTTCGCAAAAAAAAAAAAAAAAGTTCACAATAAAACCTAATTTGGTCACTTTCTGTGATTCTCCACGGCATATTTGAAGATGTATGCAAGTAAAAAATAATTAATAAATAAGGGGCCGTTCACATATCGCACCTAAAAACGCATGGAAAACGCTAGGCGCGCCGCTTTCTCCTTCTTTCCAAGGGCGCTCGGGCAGAAGCGCTCCTGGGGCGTCTGCAAATGACGCGCTCTCTCCATGAGGACGCAGAAATTTCAGCAAAGGATAAATGGATTTGCAGCACAAAAAATCGCTTTTAGTAGCTCTGCTACTAAATTTATTTGAAAATGGCAATCCATATACAGCTATGATCAGCTGTTCCTTCATCTTGGCTGAGCTTTCAACGTTGTTACAGGAAAGGATGAAGCTGAATGTTTAGTTCTTGTCACATGACCCGCGGTGCGCTTGCGGCATTCTGAAAAGTGGAGATATTTTTAACTCGATGCAGTGCGGACGCACCTGAAAAAAACGGGCGGGTCGCACCGTGAGCGCATCGCAACTGCGTCACTTCCGTTATGAGCACACATACCGCGCGCCTACATTGGAAATAACGAACTTGAGCGCGCAAAAGACGGGATAAGTGAACGGCCCCTAAGAATTGCGGTCTTCTACAGTACTTCAGATATGCCGTGGAGAATCACAGAAAGTGACCGAATTCAAGAACATTGTTGCGGCATCTCTCAAGCAACAAATAAACACCGCTAACTTGGAGAATGCAGTGAAAACTCCTCTTCTCGCATCTGCCCTAGACCCTCGGCACAAACATCTCAGGTTCTTCGACGAAAACATGAGAGAAGTAAGAAAAAAACTTTTTGAAAATTATCAGAACATTTTCCTTAAAACGCCCATCCCTACTGCATATGAATGCGCAGGATGCATTTGCTGTAGAAGCGCGGACTCACATACCGGAAGCGTTCACTCAGATGAGAGTGCAATAACACGGCATAAAAATTAATGAAACATATCGCTGCAGCTTGAGACAGGCTATTTTAAAAGTAACTGTTCAAAAACAGGCCGTATTAAAAACGTGAAGCTGAGCACCAGTCAAAGTCGCAATGAAAATATACAGTCTATGGAGCTTATTATGATTATTAGGGTAATCTACCGGAAGCGCAAAAAGACAATAGTGTGAGTTTAGCAGTGCGTCATGTAAAAAGAAACAAGAAAAAGATTAAGATGTAAGATTCTTAAGAATATATTTGAGAACTTAAGATTTTTTCAAGAATTGCACGTAAGAACATTCTTAAAAAACTTGGTGGACTTTATCTTAAGAAATTTCTTAATTTTTTTTTCTTAAGAAGATTTTCGTGAATCCGGGCCCTGGTGTGTATATAGAGTTTTATGCTTAGTGATTTCAGATTTGTACTGGCCCTGAGGCAGTTGTTTGCAGTGTGCGTGTAGGTATGTATGTACATATATGCCCACCAAGGCTGCATTTATTTGATCAAATACAGTAAAATCTGTGATATTATGAATTAGTATTATTACAGTGTAAAATTACTGATTTATATGTTGAGATATTTTAAAATGTTTAAAATGTATTCCTGTGATGACTGCTGATTTTTCACCATCTCCAGTCTTCACTGTGACGTGATTCTTCAGAAGTCATTTTATCTAATGTTCAAGCCAAACTTTAGTTTTTCTTATCATTTATAAGTGTTGAAAATTATTCATATAAGTATTGCAAAATGATTCTTGAGCAGCAAATCAACATTTTGGAGTAATTTCTGAAGGAACACATAAATTGGAGTAATGGCTATGAAAATTCAGTTTTACCATTTTAAGAATCTCACAATCTTTCCCATTGTGTTGTGTTATGTATAGGTATTTTAAATTCACTGTTGTCTGCTCACTAAGCAGCTGTACACATTCTTCCCTGGGACACAGGGCCATCCATATTGGGGTTTTTTTTCTACTTAAAAAGTAAGATGACAACATCTGTGTTAAAACTGTTGGATCTGAATGGCTGTACCTTAGCAAACCTCAGCAGATCTGTTCCTTAAATCTTAAGAGTTACGAGGTTATCTTTTACCACACTCTGCATTTAGACAATCCACAAATTTGCATCAATCTCCTCAGCATTCAGTTAAAGCACGTAGGCCATGGTAACTCCGACATTTAAATGCGCTTTCCACCACTATGTGAGTAATTAATAAGTAATTGTGTTAATTGTGTGTGTGGGGGGAGTCTCTCCCTTCTCTTCTCTGCTTGAGCTACTCACTGACACATGCTAATAACAGAACGCCACAGAGAGATGAAGGAGAGGGAAGCATAAACACACATTAAACATACCCAACGTGTCCTGTCTGCTATAGATTGCTGCATGTAATTAATAATTAAACGGCCGCTCGTGTAATGAGTTGACCTGCTTGACCTGTTCATTACTCATCCGGCAGAGGCATCACTCAAACTATTTTCTGCCATGCCCTTCGCTCCGTCTCCCTCAGGCCAAAGAGTGCGCTGCCATGCTGCTGCCGACTGCATTCAGCTGACCAAGGCCTTATTACTCACTGCCACTGATTTACAACCTTCAGAGAGAGACGGTGAGAGAGAGCTTGAGACGGGAGTTGTGGGTACTCCCCAGGACCTACTTTAAAGAGTAATCTAGTGCACAGACTGAGAAAGAGACAGAGTCAGTGTGATGGACTGAAAGAGCAGGAGAAACGAGAACATTTAGAAACTATACCTGAGAGAATATGAGAAACAGGCTGATTAAAGAGGATATCTGCTCAAGAAGAACATCAAGACCAGTCAATTAGAAAAATGGGAATGAATATACTGTGATGTGAATGTACAATCTGAGACCCATTAAATGTGACTTCATCATCAGTAATGTTGAAAAGTCACTAGAAGGAAAAAAAAAGGGTCATGGGAGAAATTCAGGAAGGTCACAGGCAGTTGATGTAATAATCTGACCAATTTGACTTCAAGAGGATGCTGGTAATGATAGTCTGGCTAGTTTTGTCCAGTTTTATAGTACTTTTGAATTTTAAAAAACTCGAGAACCCCACATTCTTTCGCTCTATTTTGATTCGTTTGTTGTCTGCTCACTTGAAAGCAGCTCTACACGTTCACCTCTGGGCCACCTGGACATCCTTAGTGTTTTTTCTAGTAAAACCAAAATTAGATTGTCAAGAAAAGCAAAATATCTAAGTGACTGTACCTCAACAAACCTCATATGAATCATTCCCTAAATTAGCAATTCTAAGAGTTTGTTCATAAAGAATTATTTTTTTCCTCCATTTTACTGCACTACTTCCAGTGTTTTTCTTTGTAAACATGCCAGAATGACATGTTTGACTGTTACAATCACATCTCACATCTATTGCAGAATCTTATGCCTGACACAGCTTTCAAAAAAATTCAACTTTGTGTTGGGCGATATGCTCCATATTCTCATCATCCTGTCGTCATCCTATGAGATTGCCAATTTATGATATTATCATGCTAATTTATTTAATTATTTGTTTATTGTTTCGTAGCAACTCCAGAGTATGGCTAAAAGCAGCCTAATGTTAGTGTAATCTAGTAACTACACATTTTATCTTTATAGCCAAGTAGCATATGGATGTCATGTCATAATATTTTGATATGACAGAATTTATCTGTCGTTTTCTTTAGTTATTCGAACAGCATTTTGCATTATCAAAGAACATCATCACTGATTTCAGTCTAGCGTGAATTAATGCACTTTATAACACTCTTATTATAATCAGTGAAGCTATATACACGAAGAATCAATCTCGTATACTTACATTGCATATACATCTGCACTCTGTTGTTTATGATGAGAGAATTCGCAAGAGAACTGAATTCAGTCTCAACAACAAAACTCATCTGAACGCCTCTGATTGGCCATTTAACATGCAACACTGTAAAAACGTACAAAAAAATATTATTGGACAAATAAGCACTAATATTAATTAGATAATAATACTATATTAATAATAATCATCTTTATCGTCAAAGGCATCAGCCACAGGCGATATCGCTGTCTGTCATCGATACAAGATACTCGTCTATCGGCACAACCCTAGTTCAACTTTTATAAAACTCGTCTCAAGACTTTACTTCTTATTTCCCCCATTCCACTACCTGCGTCTCACATTTTTAAAAGCAAAAACGTGTTCTGTGTAAATGGCACCTAAGGAGGTTCCAGATCTTTTGCGTCATTCTGCACAATCCCCAAATTTGTCTCCTTAGCACTTCTTTTAAACCTGTAGTCCATGGTGCGATTACCATTGGTAATGACGAGCATTAGCTTACCATTGGAAATGATGAAAAGCCACTAAAAAACAAAGAAGTCTCATGAAGTATATGAGAGAAATTCAGAAAGGTCACAGGTCGTTGATTTAATAATCTGACCACTTGGACTGTAATGACAGTCTAGCTTGTTTGAAGGGCATTGTGTGTGAATGTGTATGGCTGGTTTCCATGGTGACCCCGGTATAAATAATCAGCCGCAAGGCCTCGCAGGGCTCATGGGAAGGGTGAATAAATGGCTAAATGAGGTGAAGCACCAAAGTTTTTTTTTTATGGGGGGGGGGGGGTTGTCCTCTCGTTTTCTCTTTCACCTCTTTTATTTCTCTCCAAATCCCTCGATCAGGTCCAGCTCTACTTTGCATCTAATAGTTGTTACACACTTGTCCATCTGCACAGCGGCCCGTCTTTAATTGTCCCTATCCAGTCGCGTATTGAAACAACCCTGAAGCTTCTAATAAGACTCGGCTTAAATTCACCTCTGTAATTACTGATCTAATTTTGCCTGATAATTGCTGCTGGGCAATTACATGTATATTTACTGCTGGTATTGTGGAGGAAGACGGGCCATGGTCTGGCTCTGTTTGTAGTGTTGGATAATGGCAGCAGGCTGCATAATATTAACAGTGCTTTCATCATCATCATCCTCATCATGCAGCCGCCACATCAAAGACCCCCAAATGAAGGTGTTTGTGCATCCTCAAGTGTACATGCATCTGTTAGTGTACGTGTGTGAGGCTGTGTGCATGTGGCTGTATTTACATGTGGGTTATGAGTTTTGCTCTGAATGAGTTTTTTTTGGTCCAGACTTGTGACATGTATGTGTACTGTGACCTCCGGGCTGTGTAATGATGTATAGCTGCACTTGTGCACCTCTGGCTTTATCTTCATTGAACAGGTGTTTCCCAAACTCTCTAGATTGCAATAAAAAATGACTAGTGAGACGATGGCTTATAAAAATAAACATTTAGGAGAAAAATGCATTTTTAGTTGTCAAATTACAGATTTTCTCAGACACTGACAAGTTCTTAGTGCATTATACAGACGACAACATGATTATATTATAAACTGTTAAAGATTATATGTTTTTCTAGTTTAATTTAATATAATTTAGTTCCAGTTTTGTCTTGATTGTGTTTTTGCCAGTTAAGTATCATTCTGTTTTGAAGGAATATTTCTGTCTGTGTGGGGAAATTGATTATAATTTAAACCTGGGCTTGAAAATCTTCTATTACAGTTGATTCAACTTGACAATTGAACCACATGTAAAAAAGTAACATATTATGTATTTTTTTTTATTTATTTGATTTAAGTATTTTTTTCCCTTTTTTAGAATACCAAATGTTGAAATGGCATTTATATATAATTACATGTTGTTGCACATGAATAAGCATGAACCTAAAATATACATCACACTAACAATATTTCTTTTTGAAAAATGTATCTGATAAATGACTTGTGTTCAGTCAGTTATGAACTCCTGAATCAGGAAGGAGTGAACGTGATTCAAACCACTAACTCTTTAGTGAGTTTGAGACAGTTTTGTGAATGAGACTTGTTTATTACACGATTTTTGTTTTTTGTTGCATGTGCAACTTTTTTAGTCCCCTCATAACCTTGGATCAGATCATTACTTTCTGTCGTCCTGCTATCCATGTGTATGTGTGTGTTTTAAAACTGCAACAAGATTGCTAGTACTGTGCAGTTTTTTTATTGAATTCCTACAGGCTGTTAAAGCAGTTTTTACATTCTCTTTGTCCCTCACAAACAGACATTTCCTAAAAGAAAATCTATTCACTTTCCCTTCCAATACATCAGTCCTTCCTAAACACCTTGAATCTCAATTTTGTCTTTAACATCAAGGCTTTTGTGTCTGTGTTACATATTGATGTCCTCATTTCTTTCCCCTGAGGTCATATTAATTCAAATTATGGTTGGAATACAAATAATCCTTTTCTCTTCTCTAGTCTTAGATAAAACAGGGACTCTAATTTCCAGAAAGATATATTACACTGAATATGTCATGGTTTGGTCTCAGAGGTGTCTGAATACATGCAAGAAAGCTTCAATTACACCGTTAGAAATAGATCTAGAATTTGACTTTATTTCACTTGTTCTATTTGCTTTCAATGTGTCTGTTCTTTAGAAGTTTCTGATTTAATTTTCTTACCTTGTTAACATTAAATGGAGGTTGAGGTCATAACTAAATGTTCTTGTCAGCTGTATGCCTTCCACCTTATGAGCACATGAATGGCTGTCTTTCTCTGAGAGTGTACGCTTTTTGTCTGTGAGTGTTTGTCACACGTACAACATGTTCGTCCACTGTCCAACAAAAGAGGGGTTCAGGTGCTTCGAAAATTGAATATACACGGTTGCTTTTGAATGTCCACACATAGAATACCTCATTATGGACTGTAACCCTTCTGCAAACTAGTCAAGGCCACACAGAAACTACAGTTATACATCATTTTAAAGTTATACATCAATTTTTAAAAAATTTTTTGGAAAGTATAAACATCTTTTCGATCTTTTTATTCCATTGTGGATATTTTTGTCAATTATAATTTTTACAATGTGTACATATGTTTATTTTTTAGGATCCTCCGGTGCTTCCAATTGGTCAGTTCAGTGAGAAATTTGTCCACTTCATTACACAATGGTGAGTATTTCCAGTACCAACTGAACACCTGTTTCCTCTCGTCTGTTTCTCAGAAAGAAAGAAATCCTTATAACATTGTAATGAATTTGCATTGATAACCCACAACACAAACTATAAAAGCATTTTATTTAAAAACAAAAAAGAATACATTTAGAACATGAAAAATGCTGGGGCTGATCAAAGCTGCCAAATGTCTGACTGTGAAAATTATGTAATAACGTGATAGCTGAAAGTTACTTTATGCATTTGTGCCAAGACATTATGAGGATTTCTTGTTCAAACCCCTGCTTTAAAACCTTTGTGTGTCTAAATATGTTTGTCTGTGTTTATGTAGTATATACTAGACTTTATATTCATCAATGAATCTTAGATATCAAAGTATTTTGACGCAAATAATAAGCAGCAGAACTGGCTTCAGCATTGAAAATAAGAAATGTTTCTTGAGCGCCAAGTCCGCATATAAGAATGATTTCCAAAGACTCATGTGACACTGAATACTAGAGTAATGGTTGTTGAAAATTCAGCTTGGCATCATTAAAATATATTAAAATAGAAGAGTTATTTAAGTTGTAATAATATTGCTTAATGTTACTGTTTCACTGTATTCTTGATCTAATAATTGCAGCCTTGCCATTCTTTAAAAAAAAATTTTTTTTTAAAAATCTCCAACAAGTCGTTATGTAAAACATGTAACATGTCGTGGCCTAACACACAATCGCCTTTCCTGGGTCTACACACCGGACAGTACAGGAGTTAGACTAGCTATACACAACAGTAAATATTTACCCAACATCCGTCCCTGGTTTGCTGACCTTGCTTTCTCAAACACAACCGCACTCAAAATTGCCTTCCACAGGTCATGCCCCAAGAAACTAATTCCCCACCAACCTCTTTTGCCCGAGGGCACGGTGGGTGAAGCCAGATGTTATGGGATTTGTTTAGCAGCTGATGTTTACCTGCAACGCACTTTATTTACACAAACAGGCCACCCCTGCCTGGCACTGCTCTTCTAACATCCTCTTCTATTATTAGCCTGCTCTGAGTGTGTGTGTCATTCATCATGGTCCAAATGGGCCCCTCTGTAGGCCGCTCTGTCCCTATAATCCCTCCCATTTCTTATCTGGGTCAGCTTGACTAATTTACTTGCACTTAGGTGTGATCTGTGCCAAGGAGAATTGATAATTACTTACCTCTCCCTTTATCACTTTGAGATGCTGTAATATTAACCTCAACACTGCAATGATAAAGAGGATGTGACGATAAAAATGGTGTGGAAGATATACTGGATGCATAATCTACATTTATTAAAAAAATATGGGATTTATGATTGCGTATTATATTCATAATATTAAGAAAACATATGGTAAACTTCCACTGTATTGACACTAAACTACAAATCGGCTTGTTGTCTTATTCTAGGATTTCTGATATCCGAAACCTAAATGCAGGAACATGTGATGTGATTTACATGTTAATTATGCTTATTCAGTGAGCAGACATGTGACCTTCATAGTCATAGTTTTAGCAGTTTTTTTTTTTTTTTCAGCATTATAGAATAATCGTTATCAAAAATCGTGATTATAATTTTAGTCAAAATAATCGTGATTATCAGTTTAACCATTCTTGTGCAGTCCTAAATTATAGGGTTTACACGCTTTTGAAAGTATTTTCGGACATGGATTCAAGAACTGGAAAGTCCTTGAAAGTAATTGAATGTGCTGTCAGTTTGAAAACCAAACTTAGATGACATTCGGACTAAATTTTGAAGAGCATCTGATGTTCTTGACAACCACATTGTCTGGGTTTTTTCACTTAGTTATTTTGTCGTCATTTTTAGTAATTATTATTTTATTCCTATTTATTAGTTCAACATATCAATATTACACAGGTGCAGACTGACAGAAGACATGACTTTTTATTTGATAGAAACAACTGTGTGAGGTCAGTCAATCCATGTGGGTCAAAATTTCAGATTCATTCTTTTGCAGGCTATTGCACAACAACTCCAGAAAACCTTGACAAATTGTAAGCATTAAGATTGCTATACTGAGCTTGCATGTTCACAAATTAATTGTTATACTTGATGTGTTATAAGGGCCTTCAGTTACAACATGTATACTGAAACAGGTTTAGGGTAGTGCGGAAATGGCAGATACTTGAAAAGGTCCTTGCATCTAGTGTTCATTAAGGACAGGGAACCCTGAAGTTGTCAAATCTTGTGCTGTTTCTGGCTGACTATGTGCAGCACCTGCTGCTATAAAGTCCTTTGCTTTATGCTTTCAAATGGAGTGACTGAAGTTTGTTTTTTACAAGGTCCCTGATCACTTCAGTCTGACCTTAACAGTTTCAGTGGCACATTTCATCATTAATTGTTTTGTGAACTTAAGAGGTTGGTATTGAAGAGTATGTGCAGAGCAAAATATAATGAACACTGATTGTACATGCATAGACACTGTCTATATGAGAAGCCTTAAAAGCACTGCAGCAAAAATAGGTCCATTTAATTATTGATCCATTTAAAAGGTCAGAATGAAGTTGAATAAAAAGTCAGGAAATCATCCTGTCTGATGTCATGAGTATTGAAGAGTGGAAAATAAAATGACAGTATATTTTATATCATTTTATACCTTTAAAAGCCTATAAAATCTATTTAAACCTTGCTGACTTGTTATTATGACAACGAGATGATATTTTCAGTAAATTGTCAGATAAATTGGCCAATATTTGATGAAAAACAATTAGTGTAAAAAAAAATGTGCCCCTTAACATTAGCTTGTCTATTATTTTTCTATTCTGTCTGTTTTCTTTTTATTTATTATATAATAAAAAAGTGAACTGCTTTAAGCTAACATATACTTGATTTTGATTGCTTCCACTGTCCTCATTTGTAAGTCGCTTTGGATATAAGTGTCAGCTAAATGACTAACATATCACATAGCAAGTATAATTGAAGCAACATATCACATAGCAAGTATAATTGAAGCAACATATCACATAGCAAGTATAATTGAAGCTTAACTAATAAACCCTTGCTTTTTTAATATTGGGTTAAAAAGAAGTCCTCAAAGGGGTGAATTACTTCAATCCTCATTTGATGAGCAAAGCAGGTAAGTCAAGGTTTGGTCTCCTCAATCAAACCTTAAGGAGTTCTGATATGCTTCTTTTGCGTTCATCCTTTTGAATTAACAGAGGCCAATTAATTACTGTTTGTGGAATCACATATAATGACCTCTTCTGCTTTTGTTCCCACAGTATGAGGAAGCAACCCAAAGAAAGACCAGCTCCAAATAATCTTATGGTGAGTCTCTTTTCCACATTTTCCCCCTTAAGTCCAAATCAGCCTTCAAGAGGATTAGAACATGAAATGGCAATTATTCCATGGATGGAGTAAGTGAATGGGTATATTCAGTGGTAAGAAGGCTTTTGTTGGGACTCTGTGTAAGGGTTTGGGTAAAACCTTGTGTAACCTTTGAGTCCTCTGCTGTGGATTCGGCCGAGGAAGAACAAAAAAGCAGTAGGATGCTATATGTGTTTGTGAAGGGCACATGCCTATTAGTTATTATCAGATAAAAAGGTGCTTGAGCATTTTGAGGTGTTAAACACCTCTAAATGTTTACATTTTAACATCTTTAAAGGATGTGTATACATTTGAATGTTTTTGATAATCTAAGCACCTCTTGGAAGCTTCTCCCATTAGTAGATATAAAAGGGACAATACAATGTCATCAGTTTCATGAAGGGAGTTTTCATACACTGGCGAAAATATGGTTTAAAAAATATATTTTATTTAAAATTGCTAATAAATTTCACATGTCAAGTAACATGTTAAATTAAATGACATTTTGAAGTAGGAAGACTTTAAAGCATAATTAAAACATAATTGTCATTTTTTACAACCTCGAATGCAACCTTTCCCCCAGTGTATAGCATAATGTATTATTATTATTGATTCATTGTGTCCTCATCCAAAAAAAAAACTTTTAAATATTTTGTCTTAATATTTTTGTCTAAGACTTAAATGACATATTATCCATTGGAATTCTGAGTCTCAGCCCAGGCTACATCTGTGTCTGGGAAATCAGTCCACACAGGCTCTAATGCTTTTAAACTCAAAAACTAAGTTTAGAAATGTTGCAACAACACTTGAGGCCATCTATACTGTACTCAACAAAGCGATCATTGCAGATAATTTGAATTTGGAGTCAGTATGGCATAAATAGAGCAAAGCATTTGTTTACTGTCAGGGATTTGTCATGTTGTGTCACGCCACATACACTGTAGACAGCATCAATGATTATAATGGCTTCTTCTGTATTGTCGCGCCTGGTGTAGATGTGGTGTTAATTCTACTTCTGTGCCATTTGGAACAACTCAAATTCCTCCAGTGGCTGGGCTGACTAGGTTGTGTGTCGGCTAACACTGTCACAGAAGTTGCACTCGGAGCCTTTAAAAGCTGTGAGCACAGCAGCTGGATTTTCTCAGCACCACGGACAGCGCAGTCCACAGAGATCTGACTGCTGATGCAGATAGCATGAGTGTGATACCTGCGCTTCAGTGTTTGCTCACTCACTGTCGAGATGAACTCTATCAGGACGGTCGGTGATTGAGAGACAGTCTCCACTTCCAATAATGCTTAGCATTTAACTCATTGCTCTGAGAACAAGTGAAAAAATGTCTTTATCCTTTAATATAAGATGTCTTGATATTTGCACTATTATTAAAACATATACTTTGTCTTTTTTGACTGGTGTAATACAGTCGTGGCCAATAGTTTTGAGAATTACATAAATATTAGTTTTCAAAATGTTTGCTGCTAAACTGCTTTTAGATCTTTGTTTCAGTTTCTGTGATGTACTGAAATATAATTACAAGCACTTCATACGTTTCAAAGGCTTTTATCGACAATTACATGACATTTATGCAAATAGTCAGTATTTGCAGTGTTGGCCCTTCTTTTTCAGGACCTCTGCAATTCGACTGGGCATGCTCTCAATCAACTTCTGGGCCAAATCCTGACTGATAGCAACCCATTCTTTCATAATCACTTCTTGGAGTTTGTCAGAATTAGTGGGTTTTTGTTTGTCCACCCGCCTCTTGAGGATTGACCACAAGTTCTCAATGGGATTAAGATCTGGGGAGTTTCCAGGCCATGGACCCAAAATTTCAACATTCTGGTCCCCTAGCCACTTAGTTATCACTTTTGCCTTATGGCACGGTGCTCCATCGTGCTGGAAAATGCATTGTTCTTTACCAAACTGTTGTTGGATTGTTGGAAGAAGTTGCTGTTGGAGGGTGTTTTGGTACCTTTCTTTATTCATGGCTGTGTTTTGGGCAGAATTGTGAGTGAGCCCACTCCCTTGGATGAGAAGCAACCCCACACATGAATGGTGTCATGATGCTTTACTGTTGGCATGACACAGGACTGATGGTAGCGCTCACCTTTTCTTCTCCAGACAAGCCTTTTTCCAGATGCCCCAAACAATCGGAAAGGGGCTTCATCGGAGAATATGACTTTGCCCCAGTCCTCAGCAGTCCATTCACTATACTTTCTGCAGAAGATCAATCTGTCCCTGATGTTTTTTTTGGAGAGAAGAGGCTTCTTTGCTGCCCTTCTTGACACCAGGCCATCTTCCAAAAGTCTTGGCCTCACTGTGCGTGCAGATGCGCTCACACCTGCCTGCTGCCATTCCTGAGCAAGCTCTGCACTGGTGGCATTCCGATCCCGCAGCTGAATCCTTTTTAGGAGACGATCCTGGCGCTTGCTGGACTTTCTTGGACGCCCTGAAGCCTTCTTTACAAGAATTGAACCTCTTTCCTGGAAGTTCTTGATGATCCTATAAATTGTTGATTTAGGTGCAATCTTAGTAGCGACAAGATCCTTGCCTGTAAAGTCATTTTTATGCAACGCAATGATGGCTGCACACGTTTCTTTGCAGGTCACCATGGTTAACAATGGAAGAACAATGATTTCAAGCATCACCCTCCTTTTAACATGTCAAGTCTGCCATTCTAACCCAATCAGCCTGACATAATGATCTCCAGCCTTGTGCTCGTCAACATTCTCACCTGAGTTAACAAGACGATTACTGAAATGATCTCAGAAGGTCCTTTAATGACAGAAATGAAATGCAGTGGAAAGGTTTTTTTGGGATTAAGTTAATTTTCATGGCAAAGAAGGACTATGCAATTCATCTGATCACTCTTCATAACATTCTGGAGTATATGCAAATTGCTATTATAAAAACTTAATCAGCAACTTTTCCAATTTCCAATATTTATGTAATTCTCAAAACTTTTGGCCACGACTGTACACTGATGTGTTTTTTTTTTTTTTTTATAATTTTTTATCAGTGCTTATTTATTTAGCAGGGATTGCATTAAACAGATTAAGTGACATTTATAATTTTACAAAATATTTGAAATAAAAAAAGATATTGAAAATAAATGATGTTATTTTGAAAAAACATGGATAATAATAATGATGTTTCTTGAGCACCAAATCAGCATATTAATATTTCTGAAGCTCATGTCACACTGAAGACTAGAGTAATGTATGCTGGTAATTCAGCTTTGGTATTACAGGAATAAATTACATTTTAAAAATATATTTAAATTATATATTTAATATATTTAAAAATATCACCTAGTGGCAGACAGAACCTCACATTTTAGCCTTTAAATTATTTTTAAGAAATAAAGAAAAGGGATGAGTCAAAGGTGTAAATAATTTATTTTAATTTAAAGCAAACACACATCTTACTGTCTATATAGATTTTTGAAGGCACATTAGCTTATTGTTCTGAACAAAATCAGCAGATGGGCTTATTGAAAATGCAATTCTTTCTTTCTTTCTTTCATTCTTTCTTCATTTCTTTTATAATTTATATAAGCTCCAATGCTATATGCAATACAGGCCGGTGATTTTTAATAGCACAATCTGATTTAAAGTAAAAAAAAAAAAAAAAAACTCAAGTGTGTGTAAACGTGTTGCTGTAAAAGCTTGAAAACGCAACATGAAAGTGCTTGAATTTGAATTTGGAAAAGGTGTAAGAACTGTTGATTAATCAAATGCAGCCTTGGGAGGTGTAAGACACATAAAAAAAAAATTAAAAAAAAAGACAAAATCTTACAGATCCCAAATTTTGATTCATTGTGTGTGTGTGTGTGTGTGTGTGTGTGTGTGTGTGTGGGGGTGAGGTTGTGTGTTTAATTATTTTTAGGGTCTTAAGATCAGAAAAAAACATATATAAGTTAGTTTTAGTTAGGCTCAGTGCAGTGATTGACATCTTTCTCTTTCATTGCCACTCAGCCTTTTAGCACCTTTTGTCCCCTCCTGGCCTCTGCCATCCCCCCTTTCCCTGTGGGCTGTCCAGGGGGCTCAGCTGCAACAGATATGAGGCTGAGCCAGGAACAAAAAGCTGAAAGAGTCCCACTAGCTCGCCGAATCTGTCACAGCGCTCCTGTAGCCACCCCCACGTTTCCTGATTATGTGGGCTGATGAGCTAAGGAGCGATTGCTTATGTTCATGTGTTTTAAGACCCATGGGAGCAGCCCTTAAAAAGACGCACAGTCTCGCTGAATGCCAGCGGCCCGTGCTGTGGGGATTTGGATGAGAACAGGCTTTGAAAGCCCTCTGACACCGCTCTGATGACTTGTTTACACATTAGGACGCTCAGGAGCTTCTTGAACTCCCCCGAGGGTAGTCCTACCTTTTAGTTCTCTGACACTGTGTCTGTCTGCCATTTCTCCCTCTCGCCCACCCCCCTGAGAATGGGGGTCTTCAAAGCTGCCGGACTCTTTTTGCCACAAATACTTGTTCAGATGTTAGAAATCAGATCGTCAGAATAAATCGGTCAATTTGATTTTAATTTGGCTTGGGCAGTTATCGGAGTTTGATAAAAGTCACTTTACATGTGGTTGTCTTTATAAAGAAATATAAGAAATGGGAGTTTTAAAGAATTGAACAGTTTCTCTTCGATTCCTCTAAATGATTCCAGTTTACATTCATGTAATCCAGTTACATTAACGATTAATGGAAGGGATCTACTGACAAAATCTATATTATATACACTATCATTCAAATATTGTTCTGTAATATTTTTGAAAGCAAGGTCTTATGCTCACCAAGAAATCATTCTAATTTGCCAATTTGGTGCTCAAGAAACATTTCTTCTTCTCATCAATGTTTAAAAACAGTTGTGCTGCCTAATGTTTTTGTGAAAATCGTGATACTCTTTTTTTTTTCCGAATTCTTTTCAGAATATATATTTTTTGCATTTATTATAAACGTCTTTACGGTCACCTTTGGTCAGTTTAATGCATCCTTTCTAAATAAAAGTATTGTTATTATTATTTTTTTAACCTTAGTAGTTCAAAAGTAGCTTTTAACTTTCTTTACCAATGCTGATTTCAACCACAGAGTTATACTCTGTATGTTTTACTAGAGTCAAGCAGCATTGAGTATTCAGCTTTCTGAAAACGTTGAGTTTGAAACACAGACCCGTTTTGGAGATCTGTCTGAGAAATGACTGGCTGTTTTTGAGATGTTTTTTTTCAGCCCTCCCTTCTCACTCACAGATGTAGTGTTAGCTTAACAATAATTAAAGTAGGCTTACCCTACAGCTTTTAAATCCAGATAGATGGTCTGTCCCATGGTGCCTAGTGAATTAAAAGATCAGCAGTTATGAAATCTTGAAAATCTATGAAATCTTAACAAGCAGGTCGTTAGTATGCAAATCTGAAAAGACCTAGTTATTACTCTGACTTCTTCACCTTCCTTAGTCTGTTTCTCTCTCTCTCTCTCTCTCATGTTTTCTCTCAGCTTCAATATTGGCTTTGTGCATGCACACACACACGCACACACACACACACACACACACAGACACACATTACGCAGAGCTGTCGCTGTTCGCCAACACATTCTAATGAGGTGATGACCAACCACTTATTATAATTGCTTTTAATTTCCAAGCTTATTAATCATATGTAGAGTTATTTAAAATTGCATAAATTAATCTTAGATTAAAAAGCCTTTAACAGACTCAAAACAATTAAAGAGAGAGGTGAGATTTCCCCTGGGTTCGGCTGTTTTACTTTAATAGAGAATTCAGGTGATTATCACACTTTGATATGGGGCTGTGATTAATGTAGCCACACTTTTAAATGAGATTTTCCCATTTATTTATTTTTTTGTTCACGTGTTAGAAAGGTAAAGCTGGGAGATGATAATGACCTATTTATACTAGTATTTATACGGCCTCTCCACTCTGCAAGTGTGCTAAGTTAGCAGCAGGTGGGTTAATTAATGGAGGTCCTGTTTCTGGCATGCTCCAGCACACACACACACACACACCCAACAGAGGGACACACAGGTGTTGTGGTTTGTGTGTTTGTGATCCGTCTCAGCACAGCCAAACAAACAGGTGATCATCTAGGCTCTGATTTATTACAGGTCAGCAGAGACACATCCTACTGTATGTGTGTTTGCATTAGTTAGCAGACCTGCATATCCTATCAATATACTTTCTGCTAGATACATGGTTACTATAGCGAAATAAAGTTTTTTTTTTTATTTACCTGAAAGAAATAACTTAGCTTAAAAAATTGCATATAATGGTAAAATGTATGTATATATATATGTTATATATACATACACACACATATATATATATATATATATATATATATATATATATATATATATATATATATATATATACATACACGTATATATATATATATATACACACATATATATATATATATATATATATATATATGTGTGTATGTGTATGTATATATATATATATATATATATATATATATGTGTGTGTGTGTGTGTGTGTGTGTGTATGTATATATAACATATATACATACACACACACATATATATATATATATATATATATATATATACATACACATACACATATACATATATATATAAATATATAAATGTTATGTTACATAGAAATGAGTTATTGTGTTATAAGTGTAATGTTACAAAACTATTCAATATATAATAATATCTAAACAAATTAAATATTGAAATAAACCATTTTGATATTTATTTTGTGAAAATAATTTATATATATAAAAAAAGACTTCCACAGCTGTGGTATCATTTTCAATAAACAGCAATTTTGGCCTTAATAAAATTTTTGGAACAGTTATTGTATTTGATTAACAAGGAGACAGCATTTCTGAAGAGTCTTGTTGAATATTTAGTCCAATACTTTTTACTTTAATGTTGTGCATTTAGGGCACACTCATTGAAATTAAAATGATAGAACCTCTGCTGGGATGCATGTATTTGACGTCGATGGACAGACAAACATAACAACGGAAGTATAAAAAGTGTGTTTTAAGAGACTTCATTTCCAAGTCCAGACTTGGGCCAAAATTGCCCATAGTAGAAGACTTCCGAGATGAACTCTCTGCTCTTGTCTATCGCTGGGGTCTGTCAGAGCCTCACCTGAGCAGGCAGGCTCAACATGCATATGACTGCAGCAGGTCCGCTTGAGAAGCTGGCAGCAAGGCCGTGTGATTGATGAGATGGGTGGCTGCCCCTCAGGACTGCCCTATCCAGCACTCCAGCACTGAGAGTGATTAACCTCACTGTGGCACAGGCAGAGCTCACCATTAAGAGGACAGAACGATTGATGGTAGAGCGTTGTCCTCATTGAGAGAGAAAGAAGGAAAGAATGCAAGAGGATGCTGTAGTGGTGAAAGGGTATGAGAAGATCATCAGAGGTGTTGATTCTGCGTCAAATGAACATCAGATTAAGAAACAGTTGTTGACTAATGAGAAGTCTGATTTTTCAGCTGCTTTTCAGTTCAGCTTGAATTTCTTTACAATTAAGGCTTCCAATGATTTTGTATTTGGATCACTGTCCTTCAATTGTAAGTTGAACTATTTAATGTCAAGTTGGTACTTGAGAAGCTCATTTATGCTGCTCATTCTGTTACTGTTTATCTCATCACCTTTATGGCATCACCTTGACATGAACATAACTAAAATCTGTAAACTGTATCTGTCTTAATTTTTATGCCACACCAGATTTATGGTTTCAGAATGATGTGCTTCCTCTATAATTTTGATGTCTTTGAACAAGAGCATAATTGTTGTTCAGTCTCCATTACTAATTTATATTGCTGTTATGTATCAGTGAAGAATCATTTGCCTCATTCTGTTTTTTTCCCCCTCCCTTCAGGACCACCCCTTTATCATGCAATATAACGATGGCAACACGGAGGTCGTGTCCATGTGGGTGTGTCGTAGTCTAGAGGATCGCAAAAGCCAGCAAGCACAGAGACACATGTGAACAGCAGCGGCACCGGATGGAATTCTGGGATAATATGGTGTCCTCATTTCCTCACTTAACTCTTCCACTAAACCTAGAGAAGCAGCGGCTGATCTTGAAGCACCTCCTCCCAATATTGAGTTAAATGGTGCATGGTGAGAGAACTGCTTCAAGTCCAATGCAGATTATGCTAGCATCGTGCAAATGAGGATTTTAACCGTGTATGTTGGTTTGCATTAATGCAAATCTTTAACTTTATTTTTCTGCCGTGGGTTTCTTTTCACTTTCTGTGCAGATTCCAAAGTAAATGTTTTTGCAGAAGATCCCTGCGGGGGGCTGTTGCTTGCTTGACTCAGATTTAGTTCCTGTGGGTTTGGATTTGAGAGAAAATACTGTCTCTGTACTTAAAGCAACAATCTGGTTTTGCCAAAACATTGTAGGCATGTCATAAATCATTTTGGTTTTTAAATATATGGGCTTGTGTCGAGCATTGCCCCCTGCTGCAGTCCAAGTCATGCTGCTGTTGTTTTAAAAGCCACTTTTTGTTGAGTTTCATAAATGGCCTGCCACTTGTGGCAATACACCATTGAAGATGGAAAAATGTGATGCCTTGTTGTGGTGGAAGGCTTGTGTATGATATTTTACATAGTCCAGCAGCAGCCGACTGTAATGATACATGAGAGGCCAGTTGTTTTGGTCAAGCATAAACCCAAGGGGTTCATGGGAATGGGTTACTTTGATTTGGGCATTGCCTTAATCTCTCTTTTAAGGTCATTTTATACACTTTTATCTCTATGTACACAACTGTTTAAAAGTTTGTAATCGGTAAGTTTATATTATAAAAATATGAAGCGGCCCAACTGTTTTCAACACATGTTGAAAATGTGATTTCTTGACCATCAAATGTTTCTTGAGCACCAAATCAGGATGATTTCTGAAGAATCATGTGACACTGAAGTAATGACTGCTGTAAATTCAGCTCTGCCATTGCAGGAATAGGTATAAAAATATAAATTAGTTATTTTAAATAGTAATAATATTTAACTTTTTTACTATATTTGTAATCAAATAAATGATTGGTGAGCATAAGAGACCGCTTTCAAAAATGTTAAAAAAATCTTACTGACCACAAACTTCTGAGGGGTAGTGATGTTTTAATATTATACAGCAAATCGAACAAGTCTAGTTAATATTTTCCCTTAAGTCTTTGATGAAAGAAAATCTCTAAAATGAACTTTCTTAACCTGTGTATTCTTAGATCACATTAGCAGATGCAGATTAGCACAGCAGGTGCTAGAATGGCAAGAGTGACTCATAGCACCATTTAAACCCTGAATTCCTGTTTCTCTTATACTTTAAACTAGAAACTAATAAAAGTAGTAAACAGAGTCCTTATACAATGTATGCATCTAAATTCACTGACTTAACTTACTGTTAAAGGGTTAATTCACCCAAATATTAAAATGATGTCATTAATGACTCACCCTCATGTTGTTCCAAACTCGTAAGACCTCAGCTCATCTTCGGAACACAGTTTAAGATATTTTAGATTTAGTCAGAGAGCTTTCTGTCCCTCCATTGAAGCTGTGTGTACGGTATACTGTCCATGTCCAGAAAGGTAATAAAAACATCATCAAAGTAGTCCATTTGACATCAGAGGGTCAGTTAGAATTTTTTGAAGCATCGAAAAATACATTTTGGTCCAAAAATAACAAAAACTTTACGACTTTCTCTTCTGTGTCTGTTGTATATTTGGGTGAAATAACCCTTTAAGTCTTCCTTCACTTAGGATTTTATCAAAGCAAATCAGCAAGCTCCTGACATTAACCACATCAGGTCATCACATCTGCCGTCTTTTCTTATATTTATGTGCAATTTTAATGTCTCATCAGTATTACTTTTTTTAATGCAAGTGCCAGGTATTTTAATTCAATATTGTATTTCATCCCTGCCTGTGTTTTGAAAAATATCAGAATTATTACACCAGTTGATATGACTGCAATCACACAGTGGAAGAAGAGCATTTCATGTAACAAAGAATGTGTATAGTTCTGAAAATGTAGTTGTCACGTACCAAAGCCAAATGCATTATTACATTGTTGGGATTTTTAAGATGGATTGTAAGTTATATTATTTGTCACTGTCTCAAAATAATTTCTTAAATTTAAAAGTGCCCCTATTATGGATTTTTGAAAATTACCTTTCATGCAGTAACACAGCTCTCAAGGTTTCAAGTGAATGAAGACATCCTGCAAAGTTTTAAAACTGAAAGTACACCATGTATAAAGTCATTGTCTCTCAAAAGAAAGAGTCGACTCTGAATCATTGAAACAAGTTGTTTTTAAAACGAATCCCAAGCAGTTGACGTCAACATGAAACATTAGCATATTGTCCGCCCACTTGTTGGTCTTTTCCTTTGGTCTGAATGAAAATGCTAATTCATTCTTTGCCACTAGGTGCTGCTTTTGGAGCGGTAAAAATACATTGTAAAAAAAAATCTGTGACATTTACGGTAAAATACTGGCAGCGGTGGTTGCCAGAACTTCATCGTGATAAATATGGTAGCAACATTTTAGGTTTTACAGACTTAACTTAAATTCACAATAAAAAAAACGTATTTAATTAACTGATGTAATGTTAATAAACAAGCATATTAAAGTACTAATATCTGTTTTGAACCATTGTAATACTGATAACCACCAAAAAAAGGTGGTGATGAGAAAGTCACAAGATGAATCAAAGCTCATCACAAACAGCTCTTCCACAAGCTGAGAAGGGATATATATATATATATATATATATATATATATATATATATATATATATATATATATATATATATATATAGGTGCACAGTGTTTTTCAAAGAAACACTAAACACCATCAGGATATCACACATGATACTGAAATAATGCAATAAACATTCATTTGACAACTTTAGATGTAAGATAAAACCTTAATGTACACAACTGATAAGAAAAATACTAAAAAGGAAAACATAAACACAAAAACAAAACACTGGGAGTGTCAATTTACGTTTTTTTACTGTAAATTATACAATTGCTTTTTCTTTTTCACTTCCAAAAACTGTGATTTTGACAGTATTTTACTGTAAAATTAGATTTTATGTAATCACAGTTATTCACCGTTTATAGTATGGAAACTTACTGATAACCAATTAACAGATTTTTACTATAGCATTTTTACAGTCTTTTACTATTAAAATCAATCATTTTTTACAGTGTTGCGTTTTCCCCAGTAACTGAGTTTGGGAAAATTAATCGTTGAGCAAATCGTTTGAGAGTCGTTGACCAAGTTAGGTAAAGATAAATGCTTATTATAAGACAGTGAAAGTGTTTTTTGACCTTACATGTTGGGAACGTCCAAAACCAAAATATGAACCTTTCATTACCCATAATAGGGGCACTTTAATGACAACTGGCCAAAACTAAATCTATGAGGAACAAAAAACCACGATGTGACTGCCTGAAGCAATTGAGGTTTGCACATAACGGTGATTTTTCCCAATAAAACCTTTCAGATCTTATTCATTTGTCTGTATTTCATGTTTCTATGATTCTCAAGACAATCCAAACTAGATTAAATTATTTGTAAAGACAATATGTGATGCTGGTGCTCATATAGCACACTTCCCTGAACCATTTGCAGGATCATTTAGGTCCAAAGCAAAAGCATGCATGCAATATGAGTTATGTTCTCGTAATAAAATCCAACAATACAAGACTGTATGGATTTAACCATGCAGTCTTTGCGTAAATGTATTTAGATGTAGCTGTCTGTATTCTGAGACCTGCTAAAGTTATTTATAAGATAAATAATTGAGTATATGGTATTATAAACCTACTTTCATCTTCAAAAGACGCTATTCATTTAAGATACTCCTCTGGATTAGGTTTAGGCTTATCCCTCAGATGATTAGCATTACATAGTTTAAACTTTGTGTGTTTGAAAGGATGGTATCTGATTACACATAATTCATTAGTGGTCATGGGATGCAGTTTTGGTCCAGCGTTTTCAGAGTGTTGGGGTGCGTACAGGATGACTACAATGGGGAGGACAGGAATCTGATACAGAGGTCGGAGTCACTCTCCTCTCCAGATGAGAGCATATTGAACCGGATCACTGTTAGTGTTCACTTACACAATCCAACCTTAATGTTTACAATAACACTGTGCATCGGAAGTAACATTATGGTGATCAATACAAAAAGCATAATGAATATCCACACACACACATTTTATATATATTTTATATAAGGTGATGGAAGCATATATATATATATATATATATATATATATATATATATATATATATATATACACACATTTTGTTGGACCTTGTTTAAATAAAAAAAGTAAGTTAATTGTTTTTGATATATGGATCTTTAATTTGATAAATAGTCCTTGTCGATGGAAAAATAACCAATCAACTGTAAGTCATATTGAACCACGTTTGCATTTTAGGGTCAAACAACAGTCCAATCCAAAGGTCTCATTAGAGCATCAGTCTATGGGCCCCAGCAGGTAAAGGCCCTCAGTATTCCTCCTCCTTCAGCTGTTGGGGCCCATATACCAGTGCTCTAATGCGACCTTTCTCCTGCAGTCCAGTTTGATTAGCGCGAGGGCCGGACGAGCACTGAAAGACCTGTTCACAGCCATTAGCGAGATTCCTTTATCAATGTCTAGTAATTAAAATGTCACCACTTAATTTTCAGGCCATGGCGAACCTCTTGTAGCAATCTTTTCCTAATAAAACAGTAATCGAAACGCTATTTTCACTCGAAACAAAAAGGTTGCGGCAGGCGACTCGGGGGTGTCAAGGCGACAGAGATCAATATGAGAGAAGCAGATTGATCTCGCGCTAAAGTGAAATTTATTGGGGTCGCGCTTTTATACTGAGCGGATATAACGGTGACTGTAGAACACTGCTTTTCAGCTGATGCGTTTATTAAACGTCTCTTGGTGAATTAGTCTGCCTTTGATTTATGTGCCAATCTTCGCAATGACCTCCAGGACAGCATCTCGTATTTTTCTAAAACACACTGGTTTAAATCTAAAAGGTTTCCGTCTTTGTTGTCATCAGCAATAGAATGAGCTTCTTAGTCAAATAAAATATTTAAAAAAAAGTTGGCATTTTATATTATCTTATTATTATTCGCGTCAACATGCTGTGGTTTAAATAAAATTGGTTATTTTAATATTAACCCAGACCAATATGCGAAATAAAAAATTAAGACATAAAAAATATAGATTTGCCTGGTCTCTTGCCATTGTCTTTAGTCCTCTAAAACGACACCCAGAGGGCATCAGTTCAAACTGTCCTGCAGGTCAGCTGATGATGGCATTAACCAATTTTTGTTTTTATTTTTAAGTGCCTTAAATATATTTCCGCCTGACTCATTCCGATATTACTGACTACTATAATCAGGTTGGTTGGTTTATTTATTTAGCCTATTCTGTTGTCCGAACCATTTGTCACTGACAGATTCAAAATAAAAGGAGACAAGTTGTGCGGTTACATAGTAAATATTAAACTAAATTAAAGTCATTTTATTGCAACTTTATGTGTGATGCAACTAATTATATTTTAAGAACATGTTTTTAATCCTAATTGTATGCAAAATAACATCTACAGTGCACTATTTAATGAAGACGTTTTGTTTTCTCGATCCTTTCTTCCACAGTCAGCAACTGGCCTATATAAAGTTTCTTTAATTAGTTTACTCATGCTCGTGTAATATAATAGCTTGTATATTAATGAGCCAATAATGGCATATGTCGTCCTGAAACACAATATTTATCGTATTGATTCAACCGTTATGTAAAAACAATCATTGATTATTTAATAGCATGTCAGAGAGGTTACCAAGAACATCAAGTTAAACACAAAACGGTAGTCAAATTAATAGTGATAAGTTTAGTCTATGCAACCATTAAATGACTACAAATGCATTTTTGTCAGAATGATTGCAGTATTTCGAGGTGGTAGATGAACGTGCAATAAGGTATATTAATCTCAAAGGTCTGACTAAATGATGGCAGGGTAGCTTGTTTAAAGACGGCTGTTGTGTAGCTGTACCTGCTCGTGGGAGGATCCACGCCTGTAGGACACGTGAGCCCCTGTCTCCCCGCCATAAACACAATGCTGCTTTGAGTCGGAGCTCTAAATAATTAACACGAAAGGAATAATTACAGAATAAAATTGTAATTATTGTTGGGCCAGAACGAAGCTTCTTAGTTGTGAAAGGAGACACGTCCAGGCAGATCTGGTTAAAGTTTCCCTTCCTATTAATATTGAATTAGGTTAAGCCGCTGGCCCCTTGGTCACAGGGCATACTGAGCATCGCTCGACAG
Source organism: Carassius carassius (assembly GCF_963082965.1). Classification (NCBI taxonomy): domain Eukaryota; kingdom Metazoa; phylum Chordata; class Actinopteri; order Cypriniformes; family Cyprinidae; genus Carassius; species Carassius carassius. The sequence continues at coordinate 16,008,988 of NC_081757.1, read as the reverse complement.
ATTTTTAAACTTTCCCATTCGTTTTCAACTCTGAGGATATAAGCTAAGTATGATATTTTATTTATATCGTTTTATTATACTAAATAAATACATTTTAAAAAGCATAACGTATACTTAAAGTATGCTTTATTCTTTTAAAATTTATTTATTTATTTACTTATTTTTTGCTCAAACATTTTGGAAGAATTTATATAAAAACTCATCACTTTAGTCTACTTGTGTCAAATGCCCAATGATGCAGCCTATCCATATACTAGATACATGTTCACTTAACGAAAAACACAGTTTAGCTTGAAGGCAGTTTTGATGTAATGGCTCTGCCAAGAAGAATAATCGCTCTAAGGGATTTTTTGGACATTATTAACTAATTGATTCTGGGTAATTGTTAACATGTTATATAATTAACTACCGTTTAATCAGGTCTGTTTTGACACCTCAGCGAATGACGGGAGGTAGCCTATTAGTCTATTAGCCTAATAGACGGTTGCTGTAATAATTAAATGGGATGGGAAAATTTAAGACAGATATTTCGCTTGTTTAAAACAGACTCCAGTGATTTTTTTTAATCCAACGTCTGTCTTCCTAAGTGAGAGACGCATGCACTGAAACGCGTGGCTGGTGACGCCTGCACACATCGCCAAAACATTTCCGAGAGAATGACGATTTTCCACTGTCGTATTTCAGAGTGGACCGCACAACTTTGCCCTGTTCGATATTGATATCTTTAGGTCAAGACTTAGTGGGGTTAACTGAAGGTCATTGATCAGGTTTTAAATAGTTAATACGGCCATATAAGGTTGCACCACTTACCTCAGTCCGTTGCTCTGATATATCACTGTTTGTACACACTAGCCGCTCTCACTGCCTGGTGTGTTTAACAAATGTGCATCATTCACCGGGAGACGTGATGTAAAATGCGATGACCACGAGCCTCTAATAGCAGTTCAGATGCCCTGCGGACATGTAGCCTACAGGAAATATTCAGTGCAAATTCATAATGATATATTAGTTGGTTTCCGACGTGTCACTCAAACATAAACATTAAGTTCACAGGAAACGTATTATTCCAAAACAATAAGACGCAGGTGTACATGATATCAGTGGGGGGAAATTACAAATCATCAAAAGTACCGTTGTTCATTGTTCTTCGTCTCCCTGTAGTTACATGCGCAATCGCACAAAACCGCTAACTTACTTGATTTAATAATATCTATCTATCTATCTATCTATCTATCTATCTATCTATCTATCTATCTATCTATCTATCTATCTATCTATCTATCTATCTATCTATCTATCTATCTATCTATCTATCTATCTTCTGTAGAAGGAGCTCAATTATAAATTGGCAGTGATCTTTGTTTTGGAGTAGTGGAAACAAACGGTTAATACCAGAATCGGATTTGATCTCGGTGGGTGTGCCTTCTTATTCTTTTTGGCGTTCCCTCTCTTCAAGCAGATCGCGCACAACCTATTAAGAAGAGGCACGAGCTCCGGGATTGCCATGTGGTCACTCGGCTCGCGCTCCCGTCACCACGCACGAGAGCTGAGTGGAATGGAAACTCTAAAGTGTTTTTGAGAGGAGAGAGTCTATATAACCTCGCAGTTCTCATCACGCACTACAGACGGACGTTCTGTCCTTGTTTTAGGCCTGTTAATTTGACGCAAACTCACTCGCTCATCTGACTTCGTTTCCTGATAAAAAGGTAAGTTTATTTTTATATTAACAAGTTAATATCAAAATAATAATCAGCGAGTGTATTTTCTTGAACTGACGCGCTTATTATTGTCAAAATTATTTTAGAAGAAAAGCTAGCCTGGCCAATGTTTAAAAAAATATGCTGATACTTTATTACGAAAGAAAATTTATTGCACCTAAATCACTTGATGCAAAATAATATGACAAATCTATAGAATAATTGTGCATCGTAAAGATGTAAGGATTAGGCTACGGGTACATATAGCAAACGAATATATGTGTAGGACTGAAATATAACTGCTCCATGCGCAATGTTTTAATTATAAATGATAAGAGTTTTATTAACAGATCAAAGTCGAACAACACAGGCTGTGTAATTACACAGAAAGCTGCTTACTGCTTCTTTTCCTTGTTGCTAAGCTCATTGGAGTAGCTAAAAGATTCTTCCCTTCTGCCTCTTTGCGTATTAGAGCCGTAAGAGGCCTTTAAGTAAATCGCTCCGGCTTCTGAGCCGATTTGATGCAGGCTCTCAGGTCAGAGAATGCGAGCTTTTAGGGATAGCGTTAGAGCCGGGAATATTCTCAACCTAAAAAACGAGGTATTATTTGCAAATATTAATTAGCAGGCCTAAAGCTGTCATTTAAAATGTAAAGTGTTAACTTAAAATACTAACAGTATAGTCTGTAATATAATGCTAAAATAATTATTCAAATGACTGTAAAAATTGACATTTTTAAATATAATTTCTTATTTTGCACATGTAATTTTATCGAGGATGAAACTTAATATAAAAATATGACAGACACAATTGTAGACAGAAAGGAGACATTTAAAAAAAGAATATAGCTGCCAAATACTGCCTTTTTTCATTTTGCCTTTTATACTATTGTAGACCTATACTATTAAAACTACATCAAATAATATTAAAATTCTAATAAAAAACACAGTAATAGTAATACCTCTTATGATAAAAAAAGTGTTTATATTAGGACAATGCTTGAGGCTACAGAAAGCACACATTAATAATTCCAGATCATCTCTCAGAAGTTGCATTAAAAAAACAGTTCTTGAACCTAAATGCAATGTAACATTTCTGACTCGTTCTTCACAGACTTCCAGGAATGGAGTCGATACCCAGTCAGCTTTCCACGGGACGAGATGTTTGCTCTTCCCCCAACTCAAAGCAAGAACTGCAGCCTTACTCCAGCAGCATCTCGCTGAAGCCAAATCAAGTGAGTGAGACTGTGCTGTACGGAGTGCCCATCGTCTCTTTGGTCATCGATGGTCAGGAGAGGCTGTGCCTGGCGCAGATTTCCAACACTTTATTGAAGAACTACAGCTATAACGAAATCCACAACAGACGCGTGGCGCTTGGAATAACGTGTGTGCAGTGCACGCCGGTGCAGCTTGAGATCCTGAGGCGCGCGGGGGCAATGCCCATCTCCTCGCGCCGCTGCGGCATGATCACCAAACGCGAGGCCGAGCGCCTCTGCAAGTCCTTCCTCGGCGCTCACAACCCTCCCAAATTACCCGAGAATTTTGCATTCGACGTTTCCCACGAGTGCTCCTGGGGCTGCCGAGGGAGCTTCATACCTGCGAGGTACAACAGCTCCAGGGCGAAATGCATCAAGTGCACCTACTGCAATATGTATTTTTCACCCAACAAATTCATATTTCATTCGCACCGCACACCTGAGTCGAAATACACCCAGCCGGACGCGGCCAATTTTAATTCATGGAGACGCCATCTAAAACTCACCGACAAAAGCTTGTCTGATGACCTTTGTCACGCGTGGGAGGACGTCAAGGCCATGTTTAACGGCGGGAGTCGGAAACGCGCAATGCCAGGGAGTGGATCAGATATGTCCTCCCCGCTCAAACAGCAGGCCTCCGGAAACATCACGCAGACCGCTTCCTCTGACATTCCTCACAAAACTTTGCGCTGCGATGACGACCGTGGGAACCTCAGCTTAACCAGCAGCGTGCGTAACTACCCGGTCATCCCCGTGCCTAGTAAGAGTTTCGGCATGCTTCAGAAGATCCCGCCACCCATCTTCCCGCATCCATATAGTTTCCCAGCATTTGGACTGTGTCAAAAGAAGGACGATGGAGTTGGTGAGCAGAATAAGGCCAATTTACCTGGCGTGTTTTGGCCAGGTGCGAAGGACGGTATCTATCCATCGTTCCCCATGTTCTGGCCCACCGCGGGCAGCCTGCCGCTCTCATCCTATCAACCAGCACAACCAAAACCCCACACGGAGCTCCTGGGCGGCCGGCAAACCGAAACAGACATGTCAGAAAGTGAGCGGGGAGGAAACAAACCTAGAGACAGTCTGTTCGAGAACGAGCGCTGTTCTAGTTCGCAGTCCCTCAGGAACGACGAGGACAAGTCTGGGGACGAGGCCAGGTCAAGTGAGGGTCAACCCAGCACCCCCAGAAAACTGAGCTATATTTCTGCGTTCAGACCCGTCGTTAAAGACGCAGAGAGCATAGCTAAGCTCTACGGGAACAGGGACGCGTACAGCGGAGCTCATCCTGGACATTTGTCGCCAGACTTTGTGAGTGAGAGCTCCAGCTACAGATCCGCCTCTCCGTGTGTGGACAGCGGGGAAGAACCGGATGTCGACGTGGAGACTCACAGAATTCCGGAGGACGAGGAGTCTATACAACTTTCCGTGGACGACCGAGAAAGTCCCGTTAGGGAACACAGTCCAACTCCGCAGCCGGATGATGACCAGATAGCCACTCTCAGTGACGGGAGCTCCCCTGATCAAAAGCAGAACAAGCAGGTGGCAAAGAAAAGTGATGCCATTACTTACGAAGTGAGTCACACAAACTGTCATATTCGGTAGCACCGTAACTGTTTGAATCTATATCCAGTGTTAAAACGTAAAATAAAATATCTCCCTCTTATTGTCAAATTATTTTAAATCAACAAAATGGCAGACCGTATTAAAAAAGTCATTGTTTAAAATAGCACTTGCCTGATACAGCAGTCTTTCAGCTCTAATAGCAAGTAATGACGCATAATTGCCTATGGACTCTACATTCAGTTTTCTATTTGTGAACAATTTGCAATTTATGTTGTTATGGATACAGATCGTTTATATTCTATTTGTTAAGGTATAACGATCTTAATAAAAGAACCCAGCGGCGCGTAATTATAGTAAATTAAATGTTAAGAATGAATGGTCATTTCTCCCGCCGCCCGTGGGCTATTGGTGCGTTTTGTGTAAGGGCTCCCCTGTGGATACTGTGCGATTTATTCCTTTGTCAGTCCATCTGACCGAATTTACCTTGTAATAGGAGTAATTTGGCTTGATGTTGCCAAATATTCGTAGATCATTAGAAGTAGTATAAACTGTTTTCTGAAGCATGGTTGCGTAAGAAAAGAAGAAAATAATGCATAATTGGGGTTGCAATTATTTTTTAAACGCTTGGTTAATTTTTGCAGGTGTACTCACATGAAAAGGAGGGCGAATCTGTTCCGAGCACACTGCCCTGCTCGTCCCCTAAACCTCCTCGCTGCGCACCGGAAACAAACGGTAAGACAGTTTAACATTTAAATAAGTGAATTTGGGTAAATTTGGACAATTTTTGCTATTGAGATGACTGGGAAGAATGTCCCCCAATTTACATTGCATCAGTAGCCTATTATTAAGCGTATACTTTAGAATTTTTTATTTTTTTAGAACTTTTATTTAGTCGATTTTAGAAGAAATGATAGGATTTAATTATTTACTTCTGAATACGTGGCCTGCTAACAAGACTATTTTCCTTTAGATTCACGCATTTCAAACAACAGCCCTACTGACGACGAATGTGAATCACAGAAATCCTGTTCGGATCATATCAGTGTTAGCAAAGAGACCCCACGTGAGTAGCAATTAAAAATAATGTCCTGTTCTTATGTGTGTTTTAAAACACCATTATACATTTATATTAAATAAATACTTTTTTGATGCAGTGTGATAAAACATTTCTTCATTATTTTGTGGCAGGCGACGCTACATTGAGAAATACTGATAACAGATTCAATTTCGAGAAAGACATCGAGAATATGGCGAAAGGTAATTATTTGGATATTTTATTGTCAATTCTGAGCAGTGTTATTCCATTGTCAGCTAAGCAAATGTGTTAGGGTGTTGAAATAACAGTTTATACACAAAATAACGAGACAAATTACAAAACAGAGGCAGCCACAAGAAGAAGATGTAAGTCTGTTTTAAAGGGAAATAGCTCTTTGTGTGCAATGTTTCTCTATTTTACACGCATTATGCATTTAAAAATCCGTGTGATCACTACGCAATTGTGTATAGGCTAACTGAGAATTGTCCTTGAACTGCAGACGATCCACATTGCAGGCTCGTTTTCCACACACCCCTCAGGCAACTGTCCTAATTATTTTGCAATGTCATGCTTGAGAACACGGGGACCGTGTGTTTAGCCTTAGTAACCTAAATAGCGCCATTAGACAAGAAAACCAAACAGAGAGTGAAATACATGATACAAAAAAAAAAAGAAAATTTGTAAAATAATTCTCTGAAAGACTGTAGCTTACTCAAAAGCTATTGGGATATGTGTGGTGATTAAAAGTCACAGTGATGTGATAAATGATGTGATTTCTTTCGGTTTCCACAGAGGAGCTCCAAAAGCAGCTCTTGGAGCAAGTGGAGCTAAGAAAAAAACTGGAACGGGAATTTCAAAGTTTGAAAGGTAATTAAGAGATGGATATATTCACACCATGCTTGAATTTGCTATATCATTTCTTTTATTTATAACTTAAGTTAATATAACACCTGTTGACTCTAACAGATCATTTTCAGGATCAAATGAAGAGGGAACTGTCTTATCGAGAGGAGATGGTCCAGCAGCTGCAGATTGTACGAGGTAAAACATATTCTGCACTAATGAAAGAAAAATGGACAGCTTCGAAAAAGTAACACTTGCATATATTTTCAGACAGACAGAATAATTAAAGGAAATATTAGGTCACAGGGATTCTAAAAACATTTAATGTTTGTGACCCGCGCCGAATGATTTATGAATTTTTTTATTTTTATTTTATTTAGACACATTGTGCAACGAGTTGGATCAGGAGAGAAAGGCTCGTTATGCAATTCAGCAGAAGCTTAAAGGTAATTAAGAGACATACACTATCAACCATAAACGTTTTTTGTTACATTATTCTAAAAGAATTACAAAAGAAATATGCAAGTGCTACTTTTTTTTTTTAAACAAATGGATGTACTTAAAAAGCACTGAAACGTCAAAATGTGCATTTGGCTAATTGTAAAGTAGTGCTGATTAGAAAGGAGTTTGATCTAATCTTCATTCACTGGACATCCAGTATGGCGTATCATTGTGTGTCACTGTGCCATTTGGAGAAAGTTGCATGACTCAGTAAAGAATTCTATAGGTTTAGCTGTAGATTTCCCTTGTGCTCTGGTTCTTGGAACTAAATCGACCTTTTCCCTAGAAGCTCACGACGCTCTTCACCATTTCTCCTGCAAAATGCTCACTCCACGCCACTGCACAGGGACCTGCACATTCAAGCCACCCCTCTTGCCACCTTAACTTAAAGCTGCATCCCAGGATCCCAGTGACATCTGTAAACCTCCCCTAAAGGAATTCTCGACTTACACTCTGTCTGAGAGGTTCAAGTTACGCACACCGAGCACTGAGGCCTGAGGACTGCTGAATCACTATCCATCCCAAGTAGGCTATTCACTGGCATCTGAACATTCCACTGCGAATGAAAGTATCTAGGATTACTTTATGAAAACTGTAAAACAAGCCAGAGGATGACGAGAAACATTCTTATAATTGTGCTGTTAATTGTGTAAATAGTTTGATTTTTTTTTTAAAACAATACAAATACATAATATGTGGCAATGTGCAATGAACACTATAATGTGAAATTTCATAAACTGGAATTGTTGATTATTATTCTTATTATTTATGTATTTATGTGTTTTTACATGTATTTGTTTTTCTCTAAATGAATTCACTGATGTGCTCTCCCAAATTAATTGTGTTTTAAGCACTTTAAATAAGCAACATTTCAGACCCATCTATCCAAAATGAATCAACCCAAAAGTGATTGAAAATCAGCTGTACTTCATATTAATGTACAGCAAACACAAGTTTGAACAAGCACTTAACCCATATTTTCCAAATAAACAATTGAGAATACCACAAAAGTTGATATTCCACATGAAAGTGCTCAAACTAAATGTCATAAGACCCCTGGAGTGTCTCTCTCTCTCTCTCTCTCTCTCTCTCTCTCTCTCTCTCTTTTAAAAAAAAAAAGAATATTATCTCTAGTCTCATCCTTCAATAAAAGTTCAATCAAAGCCACAAGTATTGACTCGTAAATTCAAAATATCTCCGTCACAAAATGTTTCGAACATAGGCTACTTTTTAATGATCACAGATTAAATTTCTATTTTAAGACACGAATTCTAAATCCAGAAACTGTATTTATCTTACCTGGAAAACATTTGCGTGATAATAATAACGCCCGGATCATTATCTTGCTGTAGGCTATCCTACAGACAAATAGCCTAAATATATAGGCTAGTCTAAATTAAACAATAATATTTTCTTATTAAAGTGTGTCGACCCCTTTTCACGAAATCGGTCTAGCCTATATTTCGCACGATATAAACGCACGAACCCGAAAATGAGTTTTGGCGTCTATTACTGTTGTACAATACAACACTGCCATCTAGTGGTAAAATCAGACATTGCACATTGCCGATGTGCTTATTCAGCGACAGAAATGTTCGTAACTGCGGACAGTCTATTCTGTTTGATCACACGCTTATTTAGACCATGTCTGGCACGTGCACACACTCAGTACCTGGCGGGGGGCATGGAAATTCCAAAAAACAAAATACAGTACAAAAATATTTCAGAAAATATTTTGTAATAATTAGTGATGATTAAACCATTGTCATTTAGAATTCTTAATAGGCCTAAGTAAAATAACGTATTTTGTATGGTATATTAAAAGGTTATTTATTAATATATATAAGTTTTTTACGTTACAGAACTATGACATTTTGCGCCAATTCATTCATTCATTCATGCATTCGTTCATTCATTTTACGATTGCGATATTTAGGGGGTCATAACACTTCTGTAAATCCAGTAACATTAAAAACGATCTTCTTCTCGATGTTTTAGCCGCAAGATTTAAAATAAAATACAGGTAATTTGGATTCTACAGCAGTTTTGTTCTTTTAATTGGACGGATGTGGACAGAGTGTAGCTATTTATTTGGATTTTAAAAAAATGTAGAAGAGTGTCAAACAAAACTGAAGCACTTAGACTGAATACTTTTAGTTAATTATGAGCCAAAACAACATTATTTTAATAGATTTGAAACCCGTTGTCATACTAAATTGAATGAATTAACTTTTGGGAGCTTTAAAAATCCTGTGCAAGTGTGCTCAGACGCGCTAAAACAGACTTAGCCTTCCTATCCATGAGTCTCTAGTGACGCCCCTGTTTTTGGGGCAGTAACCATATTAACTTTTCCAAAACATACAGGCTTTCCTCTCGAAACCGTAGAGCAACATTTCGGTCACTACTGTTAGAAAACGTGTGAACGGTTACGCCGGCAACGAGCTGCGCGTGCACACCACGTGACCCGATCGCGTCTCGCCTGCGCTAGCAGTCACAAGATGGCGGAGAGTGCGGAACTAAAGGTAAAACGCTGCCCTCAATTTCCAGTCGGATAGTGTGCAGGGAGATCTTATTGTACCGTTAGAAGTACGCGTACTACTAACCTGCTGTATTAAGAGGCCGTTAAAATGGATTTGACCTCTGTTCTTATGTCTAAAGTTGCACGAGAGATGGTTTTGCAGTGGAGGTGTTGTAGAAAGCGTCCAGCGTGTTATTGTTGATGTAGAGGGAGCTGTCTGACCAGCGCTCTCCTCAGGCTCAGGGGAATTACTAACTTTAACTCTTTCTCCCTAAAAACTCGCGTTAAGAGTGTTTGCAGAAAAAGCAGTCTCAGACTCGGGCTGTTTTGAAATATGCTGTTAGGAGACCGTGTATTTTTGATGGTTTGTGTGTGATGTAGTCGCCTGTACTTGTGGATTTGCCAGAAAGCTCCATCGCTTCGCGTGCAGGGCGCGAGCGCTGTTGACGAGCTGTCAATCAAGTGAGTGGAAGTGCACGAGCACCGTCACTCAAATTTCTGTAGATAGCAACTTATTATTGCAGCTGATCTCCAAACTTCAGGCCGATGTCTTCACTTAGACGGAACGTTTAAGCTCACCAGCCCTATGCTAAAAGACCAATGGACATCCTTCGGCTCATAGAAGGATGAAAAAGCTTTTCTTAAAATAAAAAAAAATATTATTCCAATTATTGTAAAAGTACATTGCTGTTAGTTAAAGTGTCAGTTCACTAAAGATGTTAAAACTTATGTGACAGCACCAGTCACCGTTTGCTTATTGCATGAGGGGAAAACTGAAAGTGAATGGTGACTGAGCCTATCATGCTTCATCTTTTGTTTCACAAAAAACAGTAAGTCATACCGTTTTGGAGCAATATTCATTTTTTGTTAACTAACCCTTTAAGTGTAATGTAGTGTGCTAATAACAGGTGTTGGATGACTGTGATGTTCTGATGTTGTTGAATTTCAGTTAGGGTATGTGAGCTGACATTCATAATTGTATAAGAATGGAAAATACTGATCGACAACATGCTTAAGCAGTATTTTTATTTATTTATTTATTTTTCAAGCTGATAAGGCTTTTTTATTTTTGTGTCTATGTCTATGGACTGTAGTGTCTGTGGAATTTGAAAGCCTCAGTGTCATGATAGAGAGTTGACAGCAGGACTGAAAGAAGTTCATACTGTTTTAAATAAATGTCTTTGTTTTTTTTATTTTTTTATTTGAGTGATGCTCTCTTATTTATGCTCATGCAAAGTTTCTTCTTGTATATTGCTTTCCATAAAATGTAGTCCTTTGTTCTTGTTTTGTTTTTATTACTCGTTTCTTACATATAGACGTATTGTTTGCCCTTGAACCATGTCTTTGGCAGGTCCACCAGTGCAGAAAGAAAAGCCATAATTAGATTTGGCATCTAACCTGATATTTTACACCACCTCTATTAAGCAACCACTTTGCTTGCAGAAATATTTAACAGTTACGTTAAAGGCAGTAATCAGCAACTTACAAAATGTTACTTTGGCTTGGAATGACTGTTAGTTCGATGGCAGAAGGTGTGGGTAGTGTGGATAAGAGAGATAGACTTGCCCACACGTTGCTTACTGGACTGATATGCATCGGTTCGAGGGCTCAAGGGCTTGTGATGTGAAGACTCATGTGTTCTTGGTAAACACAGTGGACTCTTTGCATGTAAACTACTTGTGTATTTTCACTGGAATCTCAGTGCTACGTGAGCTTCAGGTATAAAATAATTCCATAGCAAACTCTTTCTGTCATATTTCTATAAAATTATTAGATACTGACTATACAACAATAAATTAGACACAAACCCTGCAAATGTATTTTATCATTTGTCTGCAATGAAGCAGCTCGACTTTGTACTGCAAAGCCAATTTATATAATATATCCATAACAGTATCCCAAAAAATATTACACTTTTTTTTGTTGTTGTTGTTGATGGAGGCCTCGTACTGATGAAAGGCTAGAAACACATCTGATTAAAACATTCAGTTTAATAATGAGTTCCAGAATCTTCATTCTTTAAGCTTAAAGGTGAATCATCAATATTGCTTTGTCCTGTTGTGGAACACTTCCTCAAGATTAATTTTGTGGTTAATTTTCTCACAATTTCCATACACTGTGCTGAGTCTATGAATTCAGCAGATCACTGTTGTTGTTGTTTTTAAAGAAATTTTAATTGCAACTAAAACTTTAAGAACTTTATTGATTCCAGAAGGGAAATGTAATTAATGGATCAGATTACTTATTTATTTATTATTACACCTCTTATTTATTTATACTTCTTTACGTTTTCAGTTGCAGTGATGTGATTCCCAGAGGAGCATGGATATTTGTCTTGTCATATATTCATATCTGGTGTTGATTTATATAATGGTGTTTAGGTAAGAGATGATGTAACCTAAGCTGTTTTTGAACCATGCATGATTGATTTAAATGGTCATTTTGTTACCTGCACTAGGAAAAATCAGTGTAGGCCCAGATGTTTTATTGAATGGATGTTGCTGTTTGTTAGCACAAAGAAAAAAATAATTTGAGTGTACACGCATTCCTCATTTCATTATTTTGTGCAATTGATGAGATCTATTTAAACACACACACATGCTTATACTGATGTACTCATTCCCTCTCTCAGGCTTTAGCCAGCTATCTCCAGCCACACAAATAGCCTCCATCAACTGAGAGGTGATTAAAGTGGGGATTGTGGTTGTGTGTGTGTGTGTTTTATATCTCCCTTCAGCAGATGTTCTCTTACCTGGCTCTAGCTCCTGTACCAATTTCCTGGGGGTTTAGCTCATAATGCACATTCTCTCACATAATGCAGCACAAAAACAAATAGTAGAATAGAGGAATTTCTTCCAGAACTTTTTGGAATCATCCTACTGAACTGGGGTCATTTGCTGCTATTATGGCTTATAAATATGTGTAGACGGTTCAGCATTCTTGCTCTGTTTGGACAAGGACTATAATCTTAATCATCTATTAAAGTCTCCATGTGTCCTCTCAGCATACTTCACACTACATCACAGCATTATACATGAATGAGGTTTAGATTTAAAACACAATGAGCTCCACGTGGTCAACAAATTAGATTTTATGTTTTTGAAGCTGCCAAGAGACAGTGTTGCAATTCCAGGCTGACTGAAGAAAGAGGAGAAGCTCTCGTTCTCTCGCTCACTCTATGATTTGTTTGTAATTGAGGGTGTTGTAGGCCCTGTTTTTATATATTTAATCAAAAGAGATGAATGAGACATGGTGACATATCGGACAGTTTAAACCCCATGCCTCCACAACTGACTACAAGCTCCTATTCATTTTTTAATTCAATGGCCACATGTCAAAATCCAATCAACAACTGATTTATAGAACCAAGTCTGACTCTTTTTGTTCTCTTCTTCTGATGATTTGTTACACTCAGATTTATATTACAATACAGAAAAAAAGATCTCTTGCTCATCATGACTTTAAGGCATGTGTATGTCCATGCCAATCACATGATAAATCTTAAAGTGCGCTTATTCCTCTATGAAACTATATTCAGTGTTTTGGCATTATATAGTGGTTTGGAAATGCATTTGGTGATAAATATAATTTAATATGTTTTTCTGTGTAAACACAGGAACAACGATGACTTTCTCTTCCAGGAAATAAGGCTTAAGTGTGCTTTGGTCTCTGGTTTGCTAGTGTTTTGGATTCATGTTATGCTCTGAAGTCTGGTCTGAATTTTTCATTGTGTTTCCTGCAGAAAGTCCTCTGTAGTCTGGGTATGTCCAGGCATTAGAGCATGAAGAGAAGGGACACCTTAAGATCTGAATGTCTTGGACCCTGTAGAAAGAAAAGTTGTTGTTTGAGATACAGTTTGAGTGTGATAGAGCCGACTCTTTATGAAGAGATTACACAATGACATTCCTGCATCAGGAAAGTTCATCAACACATATGCAAAATAATGCCAGGTGGGCTCAGAAAGCTGTCGTGTCCTTGGTTTTACATGTTAGCCTGTTTTTGAGCTTGCAAATGGTAAGTGATTAACGGCAAGCCTCCTCTCTGGCAAATGTTCAAGGCCACCTGCTCCCTTCTCCTGTTTAAAACAAATTATTTGGAAGTGTTTAAAACCAAACTGATGACTGATGTATTAAACAGACGGATTATTTGACTTGGCCAAATTTTGATGCTGGTTGATAATAGTGTCCTTTTGACCTATTAACAGTAGGCTAGTGTTAGGCTAGTTCACCTTTTTATCAGTTTCTGAATCTACTAAGGATGTCATTATATAAAACTCTCATGATACAATAATATATCAATATAAAGTCCACACGGTATAATATTTATTGTGATATATAGATATATAAAAAAACTTTTATGTCAGAAAAAAGTCAGTGAATTGAACTTTAAAGGGGACTCAAACCTCTTTTTATTTGTGGTGTACTGTCTTAGTCTAAATTACATTCACTCTGCGTTTTAGGAAGCCAAACTAATTAGAATATAATAATAACTATAACAACAATTTTATAATATTTTTACTCAATATTCATATAACAGAAAGACATGTATTGTAAAAGAGTTGCACTGTAAAATAAATGAAAATATTATATTATTTTTGCTTTACACTACAGTATGGAAATTACAAAACTTATTTTCTAGTTTCTACACTTGAAAGAGATATTTTGAATTTAGACTGCAGCAACGTTACATTTAAACCAGCTGTCAGCAATTCATACTGCACTAGTGGACTTATAAAGGGATAGTTCACCTAAAAATTAAAATTCTGTCATTAATTACTCACACTCCTGTCATTCCAAACCCAAAATACCTTCGTTCATAGACAGGAAGGATATTGCCATGATCAATTCACGTAGCAAGGTCATTGGAAAAATAGTCTATGTGACATTAGGGGTTCAACCGTATTTTATGAAGCTACACGAATACTTTTTGTGTGCAAAGAAAACGATAATAACATAAATTATTTATTATAGGGTTACATAAATTATTCAACAGTTCTTCTCCCTGAGTTACCATTTTCCACCATTTTGGAGAGAGTACCCCAGAACATAATCAACGTAATCAGCATTGTTTACGATCAGTATTCGCGAACTGTCTACTGAACGTAAACAACGCTGGAAACTGCAGTAGAGCTTTTATCCTTTTATCCTGATAGAAAACTCCAGCTTCAGTAAAACATGCTTACAAAAATGTGTCTCACTACAAATCTAATGCTGTAATCATCTGCTGTGAAAATAAAGCATAACTGGTGGCTGTTGCATTCCCAAATGTGTGCTAAACTCACAGCACATGCAATAAACGAGTTCACTGCATTGTGAACAGAGCCGTTCTGAGGCGCGGAAAACACTGGATCGCGCGCGAGCTGATCGCCTTAACACAGTGCATCCTTTGCTTTGAAACATGCAGCGAAAATAGACTTGAAGGAATTAAGCCATATAGTGCTTTCAGGTTTGAGTTCGTTTGACACATACTGTGCCAAAGCATAATGGCCCAAAACACATTAAAGACACCTTTTATGTTAGAATAATAAATTTAAATATATTTCAAAAAAGTTTGCCCAGAAGACATATTGTTTCATATCGTCATGTGACCACGATGATATCGAGACAGTTTTGCTATCGCGATACCACAGTATTGATAAAACTATTAATGTAGAATCTACAAGCTTTATCGTCAATGCATACAACATTTCTATTTTTGTTCTCCGTTTTGAGCGCATTTTGTAAAAGTTTAGTTTAGTTTTGTTATGCGAGTAAAGAAAGTGCAAAGTTTTTGTAGCTAATTTTTATTTTTTTCTCTGTTTAATGAAACCAATCACTACTCATGGACCAAGTAATTCTGTCTAGATGACAAATTATAAATGTTGGAAAAACAAAAGCTTTTATCTTCACTTCTAAAGGCACATTTTCAATAATTACAGTAAATATATGAAAATGAAAGAAAAATAACTCTTCAAAATATAAAATTAGTTTAGACATAGCTACTAAAATTGTACCAGTCCATTTTTGTGAATTCAGGCTTATTTTTTCCTAATTTTTGGTCTATATGCGTGTTTAGTCAACTGCCCCTTCTTTTGTGAATGAGCTCCATTGAGTAGCACACCATTTAGTAGATAGTTTAGTGACTCTGCTGGGGACTTTGCTATTTACTGCTGCCATATCTGGAGCCTTTAGATCATGCTATGATAATATTGTTACATGGATGTGTGTGTGTGTGTGTGTGTGTGTGTGTGCGCGCGCTCGTCGCTGGAGCTGTGTTGGTGAAACACAAAGCACTGAGGTATGTGAGAGAGAGTTGATCTTCCGCCAGTGAGCTGCAGGGCTGGAGATGGTGGGGGAGGGGCGGGAGAGAGAGAGAGAGAGTTAGAGTTAGAGTTAGAGTTGGAGGAAAAGCTGGCACTAATTGTGTTCTGGGCTAGAGAGGGAGAGTGAGTGTGCATGCAAGTGAAATTGGGGGTAGGTGTGTGTGTGTGTTTGTAACCCCTCAACTGTTTGTTGGCTGTCAGTCGCAGCATCAGACAGACAGGCATGTGAAAAGATGGAGGGATTCTGTCTCTGAGTCACCTTCATCCTCTGAAATTACACTTCAGGAAAGATGATCTTCATCACAGGCTCATGTGCACCTGAGCCCCAAAGACAGACCGCAAACGCACCTACACAAATGCTTTAATTATCACGCGTTACACCTGAGCCTGAAAAACACTTCTCTGTTTCAGCAGTGGAGAAACACCAAAACACCTTCAGGTTTTGTGCTGGTGTATTTGGCATTGTATGTTCTCCTTTCTGTTTTTAATAAGTATAAATCTGCATGACCTTGAAGAATATTTGGCTGGATCACCCACATCAAGTGGAATTAGAGCATGTACCTGGCACAGATTTACCCTGAACAGCAGAAGCCGAAATATACATACACGCTTATGTATGCTGCAAAAAAGAAAAAAATCGTTTGAATGTTTTTCAGAAGAAATGAGAAGTATCCTTTCTGTTGCCCCGAGAAAAAAACATAAACCCATAAATTTGCATTAGATAAGTAAATAATTTATTTAGAGTTTTTTTGTACGCTGAGCAGTCGTAACCTTTGTGCTGTTTGTGTAATATTACACAGACCTTCACTAATGTGCACCTGTTTAATAAGCCCTTCTCTAGATGGTCATATTCCATATTCCATACGATTTGAAGTCTTTCATGAAATGGCAAGATACCCTGTTAAGTCCACTTTGTCGGGCCATATCAGGTGATTGGAATGGTCTATGATTGGAAAGAATGAGCTAGCTTTGCAGAAATATTTTTAGCACTCTTCCTATTCATAGCGGTTTATTCTATTTAAATAAAGCTGACTGATTATGGAGACATCAAGCACACCTCTTCGTTTCTCCGCTCTGTGGGTTAAGAGTGGTGGTGGTGTTGAATCACTTTGAAACTCGTATGATAGTTTGTGTGGGAAAAATTTACCAGGGTGGCCATATCTGATGTTGACTTCACACTGGTGTAACTGGCGAGCTTTACTTTCTGACCTCTGGGATTTGGTGTGTGTGAATTTGTGCTGTATTAGTTGGTTGTAAATGGCTGTGGGATAAAACATTAGAGCCTCCGGGCTGTGATGAGGGAGAGGGGGTTGAGTGTAGGAGGGAGGTATGTGGGCGGTTCACTTGGTGAGAAAAGTCAGAGGAATAAAATTCATATGAACAAAACATGAATATCATGCAGGTATACACTTGGCTGCTCACTAAGGTGTTTGGTGAATTCTGCATTTTAAGCTCATTTTTATCATGGTTTTCTATGCTTAATACTGCAAATGTCATGTGGTGTTAAATTATATGAACTGAAGGGTCTCAAAAGGATTTTCAAACAACGTTGTGAATTGTCTGAGCTGTGGTGACAGCAGGTCTTGTACACACATGACCTCCAGTTCAAACAACATCAAAATGTGGTTAAATGTACAGAATAGACACTATGTGTTAAACATCCTGCTGTCTGTTTATATATGAATGCATCAGTTTCAGGTTCAGTGTGGTTCTGCAAAATGCTTCACAGTGTGTCACGATGCTTCACACCCAATGATATCCAATTCCTGGAATGTAATTTAACCACAGCTAACTCCTTTATTATGATTGGATCTGAATTATTATTATTATTATTTCTTTCACAGTGTCTTCAGTTCTCTCATTTTTCCATTATTTGATAGTTAAAACAAGTTACTACTTTGACACCCTGGACATGTGAAAAAGCAAGTGTTTCTCAGAAAGAGAACTGACAGACATGCGAAGCATTTGACAGATGCTGTGTGCGTGCTCATGGTCATAGCCTCCATCCCTCTCTCTCTCTTTCTCTTTTTTCCCTTTCAGTCAAGCTATTCAGACTCATGAGCTCAATCATACATCTCTCATTTTGTTTCACACACACACACACACACACACACACACACACACACACACACACACACACACACACACACAACACACACATGCTGTGTGAATCTCCTGTGCTGTCAGTGTGTTGTTGTGTGAGATGTTCATGGCTGGTCTGCAGTATTTCACCTGCTTTTTTTTACTACCCCTTTTTCTGAGTGTGTTCACCAGACCGAATGATTTGTCCGTAAATGAATGTCTGCATCACTTTTAGTTCTGATTTCTCCATCCCTTCACCTGAACAGCTCAGTTATTGATTGTCTTTTCTTTATTTGTTCCAGACAGTTGTTGGAATATGATAGATCAGTAAGTGAATTAATGACTGATTGGGTTGTTATGGGTCATTATAGGGGGAAATTAGAGTCGTTCTTGTAAGCTGCAGTCACTGCACCTTTGTCGGCAGACTCTGCTTTCAAACAGCATTATGCCTGCTGAGTATTTTTACTGGAGCCGTCTCTGTGTGCATGTGTGTGTGTTTGAGTGTGTGTTCAATTTCATTTGTCTTGGAAGCCGAGCAGCTCATGTCTCTGCCCTTCCCCCATCTCTCTCTCTCTCTCTCTCTCTCTCTCTCTCTCTCATGCCCACTGTCATTCTCTTTTTCTTCCTGAACCAACCTCTCTGCTCTCCTCTCCTTATTTTAAGGCAGAAATGCATCATGTGTTTTATTCAGGAATGTCTGGCAGGCTCCTGGTTGTAAGAGCATCTGCTCTGATTTGTTCTTGTTTGCAGCAGAGGGATTGAGTTGTTAATCAGTGCATTGTTAGCTTTTTATTGTCTGGTTAATTCTCAAGTAATATCTTGTCAAAAGGAGAAGCTAATATATATTTACACAGGAAAGAATGCAAACAGACATTACTTAAGAATATTGTAGGTTCCAAATGCAAATGGTTAAACTGAAAGTTCAATCCAAAATTCCAAATTCTGTCATACATTCACCTTCATTGCATTCCAAACCTGTATAATGTTTTTTTGACTGAAACACCAGAAGGTATTTTGAAACATCATTTTAACTGTTTTTTCTTTTAGGTACATATAGTGAAAGCCAATGGAGTCTAAAACAACACTGGACCCTATTGACTAACATTATATTTTACCATTTTTTACTTCTGAATAGGTTTGGAATTACATGACTGTGAGTAAATGATGACAGGATGTTTCTCAATGTCTTATTGCTCAACTGACCATCCCAGCACATTTTAAATAGCAGGACAGCACCACCCATTGCACAATTATATACTCTGAACCAGGGATGGAAATTAGCACCCGCCACCAGCCAAATGCGGGTGATTTTGTGTTGTGGCGGGTAAACTCGCTTCACCTACCTGCCACCGTGGCGGGTAAATAAAAATAGCATACTGTTTCACCCGGCCGGTGGACAAAAAAAAAGTAAATTTTCATCCCTGGTGTGTGTACAACATGCAATAAAGTGTAATATCATCCGAAGCAGCTCCGTGGAGAAAGGCGGTGTAAACCGGGCTCGAAACGGTGGCGTTGTTTCCAGCACAGTGTTTGCAGCTGAAGTTAGTGCCGCCGGCGGAGTGATATATTTGTTGTTTATTTACAGTACGTTTTATAACACGCGCTCATGATATACAAGATCGCGTGAAGAGTTGAATTTGTTATTGCGCACAAATTTCTGCATGCTGTCTTGTCTCTATCAGACCCCGGTAAGTTCATTCTCCTCCAGCATTCTGCAACATTTTAGATTATATGGACAGTTTGTGTTTATCTTATTGTTTTTAATGGCAAAATAAGCAAACTAACAAACAGTATTATCGGTCACGTGTCTAATAACTGCTGTCCAGGGGATGCATTTTATTTCCAGTCTTCAAGTACTTTTTCAGAAGTTAGCTCTGTGGCTAGTAAGTCAACCCTCTACATTGCGAGTAAATCACTCACATATGGGACTAAATCTTCCTTCTGGCTACTAAATGGTGTCTAAAATTAGCCAATGGCTAATAAATTCTCTGATTTGAAGTTTAGCACAGATATTTTCACTCGCGAACACTCTCTGACTCTCCGTCAGACGATCTGTGCTTTTTTTCTCCTCAATGGATGCGCAACGCACCTGTATAATGTACCGTAAACTCTAGTGTTAAGGAGCACAAATCGCCGTCGCTTTCTCTCACACTCACATAGAGAAAGAGGGGGGGGGGGGGTTGACGTGCTACATTTAAACAATATTATTTGTTGTATTTTCCTGTCAAAATAACGGCATTCCTATAGAAGACTTCAGCTTTTAAGAACAGCTGGGTTTTTTTCGGTAGTGGGTGGTTAATGCATGAACGGCAATCTCATTGGCTGGTGCTCACCTATTATCGTCCCTGTTTTGATTTCAGCAAATCAGTTCGAGTGAACACACAAAACCTAATTAATATTCATGAATCCAGCAGCTCATTAATCCTTAGTAATCCTTAGTGTGTTTTATAGTTTTTATTAGTAGGAATCATATTATTATTATCTTATCAGTATTCTTGTAAGTTTTTTTTCCCAATTTGTTTTTTATTTTTATACAGAAACACTGAATGACCAAAAAAGCACCACCACCAGTCCAGTTAAAACGACTAATAAGCATTCAAACATGGTTATCAAGTTTACTTCTAATTACTAAAGTTCTATTCTTAAATGATACTTGATTATTATAAAGCTTGACTGACTGGCTAAAACTAAACTAAATTAAATTAATTACTAGCCAATGGCGATTCAATTGCCAAGGTGTCCGTAGAGGGTTGTAAGTTGTTATGTAGAAACAACATTGTATCACTACAAATGTTTGACAGCTCTGGCATGACGAGACGCGTAAAATCAATGTATTAAAAACGCTGTGTGTTCGTTTGTCAATGGTGTAAAAGTTTGCGAGCCTAAATTTCTTTCAGTGATACAGAGTTGAACAGGTGACTTTTCCCCACCGTGTTCCCTCAACCACAAAAAAAAAAAAAATACACCATACAAATACTGGTGAATCCTTTCCTTTGGAATTAAATACAACATTATTAATGCGTACGAAAACAGTGCAGTGTATCATCCGGTTGGGCTACGGAGTTGGGAGAATGAGCTGCTTCAGCAAGAGTCGGCTGTTTCAAAACCTAGTAAACTGCCTGGATAGACAGCATTCTTGAGCATCACTGAAAGAGAAAATGTCAGTATTTCACTGAGACTTGAGATTAAATAAACTGCTTAAGTATTGTAGATCTTGTAGTATTAATTTTAAACATGCAGTTACACATTGTCGGTTAAAAACAAGAAAGTGGCTGGTAAAAACATTGAGTGGCTGGTAGATTTTGAAATCCACCAGCCACAGTGGCCGGTGGACAAAAAAGTTAATTTCCATCCCTGCTCTGAACATAACATCACAGATGTCATCATAACCGATTAAAATATTTACTTAAATTATTTTATATCTTTGTATTTTACTGCATGTATTTGTAAATTGTGCTCTGGGCTTGGGCTAACAACTGTTTGAACTGTTCCTTAAAGCTTACATAATGCTGTCTATCCACAGTGTTTATTGGGATTTTTAACAGTTTGCTTAAGTGTGCATTTGCTCCATCCTCGATATCAAGAACACTTATGGGTAGTTTTATGAATGTCCTCTGTATTTGCATTCTTGAGTATTGGAATTGAACTTCAATGGTTTAGGACGATGTTCAGCAAAAACACAAGGATGCAAGGTTGCATAGGAACACGTACTGAGAAATGACAGTTCATTTTTTGGTGAACTGTCTCTTTAATCTCATCAGGAAACGCACATCAGTCAAACTGGACAGCATGTGTTCATTTGCCATTCTGGAGAAGAATGGTTTATTATTACGAATGTTAGTGTGTACATTGTCCGTCTTTGCTCTGCATTGTTTGAACTCTTCTGTTTGGTTTTTCAGTCTCGTTTTCAAGCATGTGGAATGTGACACTTCCGTTGTGTTTGTGTGTGTTTGGGGCTGCTCCTGCATATTTCATAGCTTAGACCATTACTGAACTATCCTAGCCTGAGGGAAAGCGCGTGTGTGAGAGATGTGTTTGTATTTGAGTGTGTGCCTTCAGATGTGTGTATCAGTGTCTGAGCTGCGAGTATGTGTATGTGTGTTTGCCCAGTAAACAGTTTGGCCTATGCAAATGAAGTGCGTTTGGCTTGGAAGTGTGATGTTGTCATTGAGTTGGCTCAGAATGTACTTGTTAATTTCTGCCTCTCTCGTTCTTTCCTTTTCCTGTAGCAAATGGTGATGAGCCTGCGGGTGTCAGAGCTGCAGGTTCTTCTGGGCTATGCGGGCAGAAACAAACATGGACGAAAGCACGAGCTCTTGACTAAAGCCTTACACCTCCTTAAAGCCGGCTGCAGCCCGGCTATCCAGATGAAGATCAAGGAGCTCTACAGACGACGCTTCCCCACCAAGCTGGTGTCCCCGGCAGAACTGGCCCTGCCCGGAGTCCACCCCGCCGCTGCCTCCCTGCCCCCCGGCCTCACGCAGTTGGGATTTGATGGGCACGGAGCACCCCCGTCCCCTCTGCTCCCCATCTCCCTCCTCGGGCCCAAACACGAGCTGGGCCTGCCCCACCTCCCCACGAACCTGCACCCCGTACACCCTGATGTCAAACTGCAGCGGCTGCCCTTCTACGACCTACTGGATGAGCTCATTAAACCCACGAGTCTTGGTGAGTTTCTTGAGATTTTGAGGAGTGCATGTTAATGCACATTTTTATTGGTGTATTTTTTATTATAGAACAGTGCGTATCTGTGTGTAGATCTGTGTGATGTACGGCAACCGTAGAGATGTGCGGACCCCTTTTGCCTACATTAGCATTTTAATGGTGTTGGCTGGTTTGGATCAGCATGTTCGTTTGCCTGAGGAGTGTTGTTCAAATAGACTGCCAATCCCCACAACCAACCACAGTCTCTCTCTTTTGCTAAACTGTCTCTCTCACTCTAATTTGCATACAGTGTTAAAAATCATGAGTACACACACTATGGCACCAGACACCATTACAACCCTTGCACAGAATGTTCTAGAGCACACGTTGCTGTGGTCCAAACAGCCAGTCCAAATTTAACTAGTGAATATCTATCTATCTATCTATCTATCTATCTATCTATCTATCTATCTATCTATCTATCTATCTATCTATCTATCTATCTATCTATCTATCTATCTATCTATCTATCTATCTATCTATCTATCTATCATCTATCTATCTATCTATCTATCTATCTATCTACACATTGCAGTTTTTAGAAGACATATATGATAGTCATTAAGCTTTTTGTGTGTTTACCATTGTAATTTTGCATTAATGTCACACTATTTTCCTAATTAATGCTGTACAGTTGCATTGGCACAATCTGTTTTGTTAAAAGCGCTATATAAATAAAGGTGATTTTCTTTAGCTGAATCACTAGTGTTGATTACTTCAACAATTTCTGAAAGTTCCTTTGTTCCTCAGGAACAACAGTATACTTCCACCCCACAGCTCATGTATAAAATATCAGCCTGCTGATAGATCGACTATTCAGGGTGTACTTTGCTAAAACATCGAAAGTCAGAGCAAAAGAGTCATGTTCTCAATGGTGTAAATAGGTGCATCACACACCAACTGAAACGTTTCACAGTTTGTTTTGCAGCCGTATAGGTTTTGAATTGCACATATGAAAGGTGTAATGCAGTACAGACAACACAATCCCAGCAGTACTATCATGACAGTATGGCTTTTTAAAGAGAGCAATATACTAGACTTGCTGTGTAATAAAGTAAAGTGTAAAATTAGCAGTTTTGAATAGATAAACAGGCATGTTAGATATGTAGTTAGTCATTAACGTTAACTAAATAAGCCCATACCTTCAGTCTGGGTAAAACAATGAGGTGTTTGATCAGTTTGTGCATATTTACATTTTCATTGAGCTTTATTGAATCATAGATTATATTCCAGTGGCATTCAGTTTTATTCATTGCAAGTGCTTAAGGCCATTTGGGAGTTGTGTGCTCAGTCTCTTGGAACAGATCTGTAGGTTTGGTGTTAGCATGGTTGAAGACACCATTTTTTTTTTATAGCTAATTTTTTTCAAGCTAAATGTTTGTATGATGATGATATGTCTATTTAACATGCCTGTTCTCTGTTTGTTCTTTGATAGTAGTGCATTGTGTTTTGATTCTCTAATTTCCCTTTGCTTTAAAGTAATGGTAGAATTAATGATGTTAAAACACACCCTACTAAATGCTGTGTTTAAGTCCTCTCGGGAACATCCTAATTACAAATTCGGAATATGGTTAGGTGATTTTCGTCAAAATAAAATTAACTCAGTGGACACAAAAGGTTATGGGTTCAATTTCCAGGGAACACGCATACTGGTAAAAAAAGAAAGAAATGTATAGCCTGAATGCACTGTAAGTCGCCTTAGTGTCTGCTAAATACAAAAATGTAAAGGTAAATCTTAGAAGTATTCAAATTATAAAAATTTTGCTTCAGAAATATTTCTTATTCTTATCAGTGATATAGAAAGTTCAAAAGAACAGCATTCAGAAAATAGAAAACTTTTGCAACTTTGTAAAAGTGTTTACTGCTACTCTTGACCAATTAAATGTGTCCTTGCTGAATAAAAGTAATGTCTTTAAGAAAACATCACTCCAAACGGGACAGTAATGTAGGTATGAAGCTGATGCAGCATTATTTAACTTAAAGTGCTAAATAGAATGAAAAAGAATTTAGTTGTTCAAGTTATAAATTAGTAGTATTACAAAACGTCATTGCCATTTTCATCTATACCACACAAAATGTTCACAAACTGAATTGTTAGCTTTTTATATAATGAGTTACACCTGTTATCATCATAATCATTGAGAAGTTTTTTGGGAACGGAACTTTCAAATCCATTCAGATAACTTTTTCCTGGATAATTTGTCCTTTCATGTGATCACATGTGATTCTCATTGTGCTTGAACAACATATTTATCTCTAACAGCATAGCATTGCCTTCCTGCCTCATAAGCCACAGGAAGCAAGTATTTATTTATTCGTCATAATCACATTATCATCATTATTTTGCTCTCATCGGAGCTATCCATGCACTATGCCTAGATTAGTCATTACATCAATCACTCTCTGGCATGCTGGCATATAGGAGCATTTAAAGAACTTGGATCCTTTTTAGATGTATTTTCGTCATAGAAAGGATGTCAGTGTCTTGTATTAATTAGCAGAGATGTGTCTTACTGCTGCTCGCAGCATGAATGTACTCCCACACATTGAGAGTAATGTGGTGAGCATCCTTCAGTTATGAACCAAACAATACAGTATATACACTTTCTGAATAAAGACTGCATCATAGACCATTTCAGCAATGTCAGAATAGTTTTGTAAATGAAATGAGTTAAACAGATTTAGAGCATCAGCATCAGCTCAACACTAGAAGATGCTTTGTCTCATTTATTTCAAATTGAAATTAACTTTAATTACCGCAAACAATACAACATTGCCGAAGCTAAGATCGCATTTAAACAGAAAGTAACAGATTAGTAGATAATTCAGAATTAGTTAAAGCTGTGCACAGTCTCCCTTTCTGTTTCGCTCTGTCTCTCCATTTCTTTGTGTTTAACTTTCTGTCTTAGCGTTCTGCAGAAAGACTGAGAGTAATTTTTATTGGGGTGTATGTCGGATTTAGAGTATCCTAGCAGTGTTTTCATTAAGACGAATGATCTATAGACGCTTAGTATGGGGCTGTGTGTATGTAGGCACACTAAAGTCAAACATCACTGAAATATCACAAAACATCACTGACTATGTTTACACGAATACCTAAATTGATCTCAGGCACGCTATTAGTGGGTCGAGTGTGTAAACAGATCCACTTACAGTCATGTGGGTCTCGTGGATGTTGGTTTGCATGGTTTTCAAAGTGTTTGGCTTTCCATAAAGTTCATGACTAAATAAAACCATTACTAATAGTAATATGCAGTTTGATATGCTGATGAGTGACTGCAGCTTTGCTAAAATAAGCACATGTAATATTAATTGCTCTCGTGTCGCAATCATTGCTGGGATGTTCCCCCTTTCCATTACTCCAGTCTTCAGCATCACATGATCCTTCAGAAACAATTCTGAAATGGAGATTTGGTGCTCAAGAAAAAATTCTTCATATTATCAATGTTGAAAACAGTTGTGCTGCTTAATATTGTCATGGAAAATTTAATTGAGACAGAAATCCTTTGTAAAACTATAAATGTCATACCTTTCACTTTTGAATTTGAATGCGTCCCTGATAAATGTACTAATTTCTTCCAAAAGACCAGATCATGTAACATTGAAGAAAAAGTATGCATTTCATTGACCATCCATGCTTCTAAATGAAGATAAAGTAAATGAAATGAAGCGCCTTTCATTTTTATTCCATTCCATTACCATCTTATTGGAATTTTTATGTATAATTTATATATCATTGCTGAACTGGATTATCTGGATTATTACTCATATCATGATATGAGATTTTGGTTTGTTGGTTTGATTTTGCGCCAATTCCACACAAAGTTGTGCAGCCGCAGTGAGTGTCAGTCTAACTATTACTTAACTCAGTATCCAGAATCATGACTCAGCCAGCCTCTCTGAAGAATGAAAACGCACCGACATCACTATCAATCACACAACACACAGCCAGCCATGCAGTCAACACAATAAAGAGTCTAATCCACAAGACACTCTCCTGTGAAAGAGAAAATCAAATGCTTATTTAGCTCATTCTAATCTAAATTCAGCAACAAATGACTTTACCAATGAAAAAGTATTTGTTAGGCTAAGCATAGCCTTTTGTCATACATAAAAACTCATGCATATCTTCGGGTTTTTGGTTTGGCTTCACATTTATTATCAGATGCTAAGAAAGGTGCACTCTTAGATACTGTTGCCCTGACACATGGCTACAGAGCAGGATTTATGTCTGTGTCAATTAGGCGCGTTCAGATAAACGGGAAGGTTTGTCAGAAAACAAACTGTAACACACAGGCCCTCACGTCCACTTTGCTTCCAACTGTTGAAGCAAATCGGATGATAAAGACTGCTGTGCTATTTTTAGATTAGACATGGGGGAGGGAACTTGTGCTTGTGCTCTCTCTCTCTCTCAATCTCTCTCTTTCTCTCTCTCTCTCTCTCTCATATGCCTCTGTCCGCCTCTCCCTGTCAATCTCCCTTTGTTTCCCTTCATCTCAACAATGTTATTTTCTCTGTCTCTCCCATACCCGTCTTTTTCTAGCTCTCTCATCTTTTACCTCCCCAGTGTTGATTGTGAGAATAGAGATCAGGCTAATTATGTGTCGGTGAGTTGATTTTCCAGGTTTAATTGCACCCCTGCTGTTTCATGTTAAGGAAAGCGAGAGATTTGATGAAGGTGCCAGGGAGAAAATGAGACCGATTGAATACAAGCAAAGCAGGAAAGAAAGGGCCAGAGGAAGGAACAGCCTGTGAAAATGGGTAGGTGGGTGTATAGTGGCGCTTGTTTGGGCTTTCATCACCACGGCCCTGGTCAATCTTCATAGTTAAATGGAAAGTAATTAGCTCCATAACGATGCCTCACACACTCATATTCAGAGAACACTCTCTCTTTTTGGTGTATGCTGATGAAATAGAGAAAAGTCAATAGACCTGTCAACAGGATGATGTATTGTACATGTACGAGAAGGGAAAAGACAAATGAAGGCAACAGAGAAAATAAAACTAATTGAGAATAAAAGCAGCCGGTAGGGGGACAGCGTGCAGCAAGTGTCCAGAAAGTAAAAGAGTAACAACCTGAAAAACAGCTTCACAAAGAAGCAGGAAATTAAGACATTTTGTGTAATTTTTGAAGATGCTTGTTTACATGATGACCTTTGTCAAAATAACAACATGATACCAACTGGGTATCAAATGTCTCATTAACAAATCAAGCATTCTTTTAGGAAGATATTATACAAGCAAGAGTGCTGTAGTACATAAAGTTTATTATTATTATTCAACAGTATCAATTTGCAAACTCAAATGGGGAACGATAAAGTGCATATATATATATATATATATATATATATATATATATATATATATATATATATAGTGACTTTTCCAATTATATCTTCATCATACATAAATGTCCATGTGTATATATAGATCTCTACATATAATAACAATAAACAAAACAAACATTCTTTAAACATTTCAGGGGGTTGCAAGGAGAGAGAGAGAATAAAGGACCTTACCAGTCTTAAAAGGAAAGAGACTCATGCATGGTTTTAATTTCCCAAGGGGTTGATCATCTTTGGATAAGTGCTTTAAAGATTTTGCATGAATTTTTAAAGCAATTTAAAGAGGGTATACTGTTATTCCACTTACTGTTGTATATATGATATTTACCCATTGTAATAATAATGTTTAGCATCAATGACTGACCTTTTCAAAAGATCATCAGCATAAACCAAAACTTGAAACAAATGCATTTATGGAATATCAGTGTTGATATAAATATTTAACCATCTGTAAATATCCTGCCAGAACTTCAGTATGACTGGACAAGAAATAAATAAATTTTCAATGGTTTCAGGCTCTTCTAAATAAAAAAACACAAGGATCTACCTTAAAACAGTATCTTAGACATTCCACAAAGTCGAACCATGCGGTGTGAAATTTGGAATACCATTTTCCGAAAGTACAAAATCTGTTTGTGGAATTTTGAAAGCTTAATTGGCAATTTGGAAACCTCAAAATCACATTTCAGCAAAAAATCTAACCCTTCAATTTTCTTAAATGCACACTTAGGTATGTGAAACCACATTGAGTTAGGCTGTGCTAAAAATGTTTTAATCCAATTCAGTTTAAGTACTCCAACCGTTGATTCAAATTCAGTGGCTTTCAGACCTCCACCTTTATAGTCTTTAATCATCTGAGATTTTTTAATATGATGTGTTTTGTTTTTCCATATAAAATTAAACATAATAGAGTTAACCTTTTTTATCAGTTGAGGAGAAACATAAAGACAGTAACATGAGTAAATTAGTTTAGATATGCCTTCTGCTTTGGTCAAAAGGATTCTGCCCATAATAGACAGATCTCTCATAAACCAATGATTAAGGGATTTTTTCATACTGTTAATTCTCTCTTCTATGTTTACTAATTCTCTCTTATGTATTTGTCATTTTTAAATTTAGGTATAATCCTGATGCTCTACAAAAAAACTGAAATAGTATTCATGGCTTTTTAACTATAGATTTATCTTTTGTCCTTTATTTGTGTCATCAGCAAATTGACTAATTCAATATTCATAATCAGAAATGGTTATTCCTTTTAATTGAGGATGGTTGAAAACTAAATAAGCTAACATTTGAGTGCACAATATAAACCGTTTTGGAGAGATTGGACATCCTTGTCTAATTCCGTGTAAAATTTCAATTCTAGGAGTCATACCTGGATTAAGGGATATAGAACAATGAATGTTGTTATAGAACATTTCACCAAACCCAAACATTTTAAGCATCGTAAATATAAATTCATGCTCCACTGTGTCGAATAATTATTTTAAAAAATCTATAAATAAAATTAGGCTTTCTTGTTGTATCAGTGATTGATTGTCGGGATTAGTCTAATGTGGTTTCGAATATATCTTCCCTTAATGAATGCTGACTTATACTCCTCTCCAAGTTTCCCAAGTACGTTTAAGACGATTAGCATACACCAGGGCAAGTAATTTATAAACCGTGTATAATAGAGTTATTGGTCTTCAATTATCTAATAATAGTAATTGTTTTTTTGGAGGGTTTAGATAGCAATGTTATTAGATTTCTGTTACACAGATGCATATCACTCTGTTCCACGAGCAGATTTGGGGCTGTCTTATCACTGCCTGGTTCACCTTATACCAACCTACAGGCAAAAACTTAAATCTGCCAAACCTATAGTAAAGACTGTAAAGAGATGGGCCAATGAAATAGAGTGGGCTTTAAAAGCCTGTTTTGACCTGAGTGTTTTTGAAGCTGCTACCACCATTCTGGACACACTCACAGAGACTGTAACATCCTATATTAGTTTCTGTGAGGATATATGCATTCCTTCCAGGACTTAACATTCAACAATGATAAGCCATGGTTTACAGCAAAACTCAGACATCTTCGTCAGGCCAAAGAGGATGCCTACAGAAATGGGGACAGAGTCTTTTACATTCAGGCCAGGAACACACTGAATAAAGAGATTAGAGTGGCTAAAAGGACCTACTCTAAAAAGTTGGAAGATCAGTTCAAATCCGATGACTCTACTTCAGTGTGGAAAGGTCTGAGAACCATCACAAACTACAAGACACCATTCCCTGCCCTGAGGCAAAACAACAACTTGCTAACAACCCAAATTAGTTTTATTGTAGATTTGAAACCCCCCACACCCGTTCTGACCATCTCTCTACACAACCATTAAAACCTCCTGCAATTCCCCTTAACATATTTAGCTATAGCTTGATAAAGCTTGATACTCTCAAATCAGAAGGTTATAATGACGGCAATAGCCGAGTGGGAAGTTACAGGCTAGTTCTCAAGGAGTTTGTCTGTTCTTTTACTAATTATTTTCAGGTTAAAGCATGATTTAAACAGGTACAGCACATTCACACGCAATCGCTTTCGCAATAATGCATTCAAACAAATGTACTCTGACAGTGCTACTTTATTTGTAAATGATTTTGAATAAGCAAAAATTTGAAGAAATGCATCGATCTGTAAATAAAATAACTTATGAAAATGTACTGTTATTTTCATCACAAACAAAATTTGCACAGCAAAAAGCAGCAATTATACCTTTTAATGTTGACAATCATGTTATTAGTTTGGCATGTGGTAGGAAAAAAAAAGTTTGCACACAATAGCCTAAGCCAGTGGTTCCCAACCTTTTTCAACTCGCGGCCCACACAACCAAACACATATGTTTGTGCGGCCCGCTGCAAAAAAATTAACTGAACCCGCTATTGTTGGGTAGTACTCAACTTAGTACTCAGAAGCTAGATTGTTAACTGTTTTTATTGAATGAACTAGGGCTGTGCGATATGGACAAAAAAACCTATCGCGATTTCTTTGATCAATTTTGCGATTTCGATTTTCATAAATGCATTCAGGATGAATTTGAAACATATTTCCAAAAGAAAACCAATTAGAGCTTTATCAAAAAGTTGTAACGTCTCTAGAACAGACATAAGTCAAAATAATCACTATAATAAAGGTGTAACAAAATTTCTAGACTTAATTAAAAAAAAGAAATAATAAATATATATAAAAATATAAATAAATAAATAAATAAAATATATAAATTTATAAAAAACATAAACAAATAAATCCCGTGTCCAGGGACTTTTTTCTTTTTTGCCATGCATTGTTCATAGAGCTCATTAGTTGAAGCGGTGCCTCAGGTGTTGAAATAGATTTGTTATACATTATACAGGTTCACACATAGGCCTACTCCATTATACAGTATGTGTAATGTGGTGCAAAAGCAGCAGCAAGAGCGCATTAATGTAAAGCGAAAGCACATTAAAATAATGCACGAAAACTGCGTCCTTTGCACTCACAACTCTCTCTATGCTCATGTGCTAGATATTAATTATTTTCGCATGTTTTTATTTAGCCTTTTACTGCGTGCAGTGTGAATGCGCTAATCCGTTAACATGGGCTTAGGAAAAAGGCGCATCACAGACAGTGTGTGAACCTGGAGTTACGTAGGCATTTGCCAAGTCTGTTCTTTTCTCGTGCTAGGGGTGTTGCAGTCTAATTGGATCGAATAGCATACTGTGGAAAATCGTGCTATAAAGCGATTTAGAAATCACACACGCTCAAATCGTGATTTTATGACGATTTCTATGAATTGCACAGCCCTAGAATAAACTGGCAATGAACAGAAAATAACTCGGGCTGGCACCGCCCGAAACGGGAAAACCAGATCCAGGCAGAGCTTGGCAGCAGAAATTGTTGCCGGTCCCACTTTGCTCACATACTCTGGTTTCATCCTTTTGATGTCGCCATGTCTCAGTGCTTTTATGAATAGAGCACATCTGCTCACCTCTGGGATAGCGCATCAAGAACCGGGTTGCCCAGGTAGTCGGTACCACCAGTACTTCAAAAAACCCGGTACCGTATCATTTTTAAATTTTTTTTTAGTACCGACTTGGTACCGAAGAATCAGGTCTTTTGACAACACTGGATAGACTAGGGAAATTCATGTCAAACAGCTGCTCCACCAACACTGGTGCCCCTCAGGGTTGTGTTTTCTCCCCACTGCTCTTTTCCATGTACACCAACAACTGCACCTCTAAAAACCTCTCTCTAAAGCTCCTAAAGTTTGCAGATGATACTACAGTCATCTGTCTCATCCAGGATGGTGATGAATCTGCTTACAGACAAGAGGTTGGGCAGCTGGCTGTCTCGTGAAGTCTTAACAACCTGGAGCTGAACACGCTCAAAACAGTGGAGATGATCGTGGACTTCAGGAGAAACCCCCCTGCACTCCTCCCAATCACCATCATAGACAGAACTGTGGGGGCAGTGAAGACATTCAGGTTCCTGGGCACCACCATCTCTCAGGAACTGAAGTGGGACATTCACATTGACTCCATTGTTAAAAAGGCCCAACAAAGGTTGTACTTCCTGCACCAACTGAGGAAGGTTAACCTGCCACAGGTGCTGCGAAAACAGTTCTACTCAGCCGTCATTGAGTCTGTCCTGTGTAGTTCAATAACTATCTGGTTTGGTTCAGCTACAAAATCAGACATCAGAAGACTACAGGGAACGGACTGCTGAAAGGATTATTGGTGCTCCCCTGCCCGACCTTCAAGAACTGTATACATCCAGAGTGAGGAAAAGGGCTCAGAAAATCACTCTGGATCCCTCAAATCCAAGTTATCCCCTTTTTGAACTTTTGTCATCTGGCTGGTGCTTCAGAGCTGCAAATACAAGGACAGTCAGGCACAACAACAGTTTCTTCCCCCAGGCAATCTACCTCATGAACAGTTAAATGTTCCCCACTTGTGCAATAAAAAATGCAATATTCTTATATTTATTTGTTACCACCTCCATCCTAGTACATCCCTGCATCTCACTCTATTCTATTCTATTATAATCTATAACTGTTACAACTCATACAATCTGTTTATTTTTCAATATTTGTCTGTTTATATTTACATATGTGTATTTTTTATTTTTGTCTGTGTGTTGTTAGTGTCTTTGTGTACTGGAAGCTTACCGTAATTCCTCAAATAAAAACCTGTAGTCAAATAAACGCTAGGCCTATTATAGTGGCCGGGGGCGTGGTCAACACGGACAATTAAAGGCCGGTCTTAAATAAAGGCTGGGTGAAAATTTGTGCAGCAGAGCCAGATAATGAACATACACGCCCACTGCCGGAGCGTTTCTCGTTCTCGAGTCAAGAACCGGTTGCATCGGTTTTCGGATCACCTGTGCATTGTACCAAGTACCGTTTCTGTCGGACGCGTCCGATTCGAGAACCGAGGAGCTGATGATACTGCGCATTCGGGATTCAGCATGAAGCAGACCGACACAGAGCGCGTCTGAACTGAACTGGTTCTTTTGGTGATTGATTCTGTGCTAATGTTATGATCTCCGTCCACTGGAACCTTATCGCTTTTAATTTAAAACGGGTTATTTAAAACAAATACTTACGGAGCCCCGCACATGACATGCAAGAAAAAATAAATAAATTGTGCACACGATTTACTAATTCGCTCCCTCAATTTACTAGTGCGCACGATTTAGCAAATCGAGGGAACGAATTAGTAAATCGTGTGCACAATTTATAAATCGAGTGAACGCAGTAGTAAATCGAGGGAACGCTATAGTAACCGTGTGCACGTTTTAGTAAAAAGGGAACGAATTAGTAAATTGTGCACACGATTTAGCCTTATATTTTTTCCTGCGTGTCATGTGCGAGGCTCCATAATTACTTATCGAACAGATGAAATTAGAAATAAAGGCCTTTCTGAATGCATTCTAAAAATGCCTTATACAATAATTTCCAAATATCTTTCCAAAAATGTTTTACAAGTTCAGAAGTTATACCATCTATAGCTGGTGATTTATTATTAATTTGTTTTATAGCTACATCCATTTCCTTCCAAGTAAACTCATCATAAATTTGTCTTGCTCGTTCAGCTTATGTAATTAATCCCCTATAAAAACAAATAATCACAGTCATCTTTTTTATATAAAGTTAATTATAAGCTAAATTTGATTTTGAATTACTTTTTGATCATCTGTTATAATTTCATTAATTAAGATTATAATTTTTAAGATAATAAATTTTTTTTGTCTTTGTTTTTCAAGGCTGAAAATAAATGACACATTACTTTTCCCTTTTTCAGTCCACCACACTGTTGATTGAATATGCTTTATCTGCTTTTTCTGAATGCAACTCATCTAGTTGAGATTGCAGTGACAGTAATTTTGCTGAATTTTCTAGTGATTCTTGAGTATTAACTGCCAGTGAATTTATTTCCCCAATTAGTTCCCTTTGTTTCTGTTTTCTCCCCACTGATAAAAATTTGCCTATATCAATTGCTATTTGTTTAACCTTAAATTGAAACCTTTCCCATTTAAGTTATCTATCATATTTAGCTTTTCAATCTCCTCAATGAGAGCCAACACCTGTTGATAAAATCTATGATTATTTAACAAGTCATTATTTAACTTCCAAATATTAGGATAAATTTTATATTTCTTAAGGAATGCTAAGGATTGAGCAACCATACAGTGATCTGTCAGTGAGGCAGCTGTAATTTTACATTCCAAGACTAGTTTACGTACTTCACAAGAAAAAAAACAATATTCGATCATTGTTCATTTACTGAGGGATTAAACCATGTATGCTGTATACTATTTGAGTTGGATACCCTCCAGTAATCAACAACAATTACAGTTTTACAAAAATTCTATATAGTATCATTATACACCGAATGTGAACCTCTTTGAGGTCTCCTGTCTAGCCATGAATCAGAGACTATATTAAAGTCACCTCCTTTTATCAAATGTTCTTATATTTTGTTTGTATTTATAATTTTTCCATTCATTAAGCAAATAACCAAGTTTCTCAAACATTTCTCTATTAGCCACTTTGTTATTAGAACCATAAATGAGTGATATGTAATATGTGTCAAGAATTTCTACTGTTATTAATCCGTGACCTGTGTCCCCTATATGAACAATTACAAAGCCTTCAAATCTGTTAAATAATACCATCATTCCAGCTGAATGTGAAGATCCATGTGCAAACAAGGGCCAAATCACCCCATTGAATTTTCCAAAACCTTCCATTATTTAAAGCAGAATGAGTCTCTTGGAAGAAAACAGTTAGCTTTTTGTTCCTTGCAAAAAAAAAAATCTTTAGCTAGCAATAACATCGCTGTTCTTCTGTAATTTAATGGTTAGATGCTGAACTGCCATCTATCAGCATGGCATGATTGACCCCCCCCCCCCCCCCCTCCCATTTTGCTCTCTGTCAGCTCTACACTGTCCAATCATAATAATAAAAAAGAAGCAACTTAGGGATCACTACTATCACTATTTTCTGTCATAAAAACTTTTCATCTTGTGTATGCCGTATTGATGTTTGCGCTTGTTTTTTTATTTTTTTTGTCTTTATCTGTCTTTCTGTCTTGCTTCAGTCCTTTTCTGTTTCTTCAGTCACAGAGGTTCTGATTCTCTCAGTGTTTTTGCTGTTAAATAATCAGTGTGTTCTATTGTCTAATTTTCACTCTACACATCACCAAAACAACATTACTGTAGCTAAGGCAGTGATCTTGAGGATTTTCTCTGACCTTTAGTGAAACATTGTGGGACACGTCATTTCAGCATGGCAAAATACATTAAGAATGGTGACCTATAATTAAAACGCTTTTTATAGAAAGCTGTCATAAATACAGTATCTTCACAGAAACATTATTTATTTCTTAATGAAAAATATGCAATATGCGCCGTTATGCAAGGAGTGGAACCATTGTATAAAAACAATGTTAAACTTTGCTTTTATTTGTCTATTTATTTTTGTTTTGTTATTTTTAAGTATATTACGCCTTTTGCATCACTAGGCATGATTACTCCAGCTGAGCAAGAGCTATCGAGAGGGAAATGGGCTGTGAGTGTATTGCTTGTGTTAGATTTACATGACATGAAAAACTGAACCTCTGCGCTTAGAGACATTTAAATTACTGGTGTGACGATGGTTGGCTGGCTCTGCTGAGTTTGTGTCAGTGTGTAGCAGTGAATGTTATTTTAGGGAAGATTTCTCTGGATGAGAGAGCACTTGGATTAGTTTGTGTGTAAGTGTGCAAAAGTGAAAAAATTACTGAATGACATGGTAGTTGACTTACAGAGAGAGTTTTTCTTCCTTTGTCACTTGATCGGCTTTTCTAATGTTTCTAATGTTTACCAGCTCTCTCAGAAACCTCAGGAATTCAAAATAGTTGTTATCGCAAATCTGTAGAACTAAAAAAAAAAAAAAAAAAAAACAATTGTATCAGTCAAATTCATCTTTAACTTTGTTTATTTTGTTTGATAATTTTTTGCCAATACAAGAAAATACAAGTGGTCTTACAACAGGTCCTTACCCACTTTATTCCTTTTTTTGTTGCATCAGACAGCATATCTACCTCGTTCTCCTCGATGATGTAGGATGACCCGCTGGTATTGTTAGCACAGGCCACAGAGCGCGCATTGAATGCCTTACTCCGTTCCTCCACAACATTTTCACCTTTTACATCAATGTTGCTTGATCCTCTGTTGCTAGCATTAACCACGTAGCTGCTACTACCAACGGTCGCTTCAGGTGCTTTACTCGCTTCACTCTCTTGCTCCATCTCAATCTCGATCTCCCCGTGTCATCTTTTTAAAGGAGCTTCCAATTTTTGGTAATTTATTAATTAATTTATCGTTTGCGCTTTTGAAAGCCACTTTTGTGTTTAAAATTTGACAACTCCATGTCTGTCTCAAGTTCAACGTTTTTTTAGTGTTTTGCACGCAATGCGCATGTTCACCCGGGGATTCCCCAGTTCCAATTAGAAACAAATTACACCAAATTCATCATTGTTCGTTTCAAACATTTATTTAATTATCAGTCAAATATGCTGTTATCATTATTTATTCAAATCAATTCGCAAAAAATTTAAATGCGATCCAACTAAAAGTAGTCAAATGCGATAGGGGGACCCAGCTGTCAATCAAAATCTTCCAGTAACGCGGGCGGGCCCCTGATTGGTCCGGGCCCGTAAGCAACCGCTTACCCTGCTTACCGATAGTTACGCCTGTGTCCCCAGCTCCACCAGTATAGATCTCCACCAGGGTAATTTCATGTAAGCTATATGTGAAGCAGCAGTATTTCTTAGATGCTCACAGCAGCATGTCTGTGGATGTATTGGCAGTAGTGTAGCACATCTATCCTGGCAAGACCAAAATGGACTTTTACCTTTATTTATGGACATCTCTAAATGGACTTGAAGCTTGGTGTTTTACCTTTATCAAAAAGATGCAGATCTGTGATTTGCAGTCTGCTGTTATAGCATCCTTATTGTTACTGATTGTAATTAACAGCACAGTCCCTAAAGACTTGCATGACTTGTCGCAGGCTAAATCTGGTAGTACAACAACAAATGTTTCTAACCAGTAACAATCCTCACATAATCTGTATTTAATTTTCAAACATGCACTCTGTCATAGCAACCATTTTAGAATAAGGTCTGTAACTATAATGGTTTCTGACACATTGTTTATCTTGTCTTTGAACCTTTGGAAAAAAACAGCTTGAGTCTCTCCCTTTGATGACAATGGAAATGAACTGAGTAGGAATTATATGAGCATTCCCAGAAAAAGTTTGTTTTGAAGGAATATTGATGTTATTTAAGCTGGACATGGATCAGAGTTGGGGAAGAAGACTGTAACATTACTCTTCGAGCTTTGATTGTAGCCCCCCTCACATATGGGTGGAATTATGAGGATAAGAATCTTGCTTTGCTATTGAAAATGGAACTGACTTTATCTAAATAATTAGGATTGGTTAAAATACTTTGCATATTTAAACTTGTTCAGAGATTTTTCAGAGCCCATAAAAACTTATATGAAACTTTCACTTGGCACAAAGTCATTTACAGTTCTGTTGGGTTTTGTTCACGTTAAGCATTGAATGTAAACTATGAAAAAATATGTTTTATGTGAGGTTGTTTCAGTGTAGTTACTTTTCTTCTCTGGATTTTTTTTTTCTCTCTGCAGCTTCAGACAACAGCCAGAGGTTTCAGGAGACATGTTTTGCATTTGCATTGACGCCACAGCAGGTCCAACAAGTCAGCAGCTCAATGTAAGTCTGTTTATTCATACATAACATTTCCTTCAGAAATGATATAATGATGTTAACAAAGCAAAATCCCAAAATAAGAAGAGGAGTGTCTATAAGGCACTGATTGTGTGATGTCATGTTGGACTCATTTATTATCTCGAATGAGTAGTTTTTCAAATTTCTCTCTTTATAGAGATATATCGGGGACCAAATGTGACTTTACAGTGCAAGTACAGTTACGGTAAGTTATTTATGTGTTGATACACTGAAACATTTTGCATAAATATGATACTGCATAAAACTTCAGAGCACTAGACTGCTGTTTTCTGCTTAATCCAGGTTTTGTCTATCAGAGACAAGCTGCCCTCAGGAGGACCACTTCCCCCCTAATCTTTGTGTTAAAGTCAATGGGAAACCGTGTAATCTCCCAGTAAGTTAAACTGCTACAGTCTATTTGTCCATCTGTCCATCATTCTAAACTGAGACACATGGTCAAGACACTGTTGGCGTCTACACAAAATGACATTTGTTTAAAAAACATTATTTAATTTTTTTTTTTTTAATATCTATTTTTATTTGAATGAAATGCACAAGTTCATCATTTGTTGTTTTCCTATTGTTTTTCACCAGGGATATCTGCCTCCTACCAAAAATGGCGTGGAACCAAAGAGGCCCAGCAGACCCATCAACATTACCTCATTGATCAGACTGTCCACAACTGTCCCCAACACCATCATAGTGTCCTGGACCTCAGAAATTGGACGTGTAAGTTAATAATAATCCCTCCCTCTCATGATTTGTGAATATAAATACATTTGTTTGATAATGTGTTTTTCAACTTTTATGGGAAAAGAAGAGAAGAAAGTAATTTGTGGTCTAATAAAGCAAATCAAGCAAGCCTTTTATAGGAACTCTTGTTGAAATCAACATTTATTTTTAGCTCCCCATACGTGTCTTGCAGCCATTTGCAGTCACATGATGGCCAATTATAGCATCGGCTTAATGCAGTTTGTGTGAAAAGGTCAGCATGTATGTAGTATTTTAGTATTTTCTCAGAGTGGCGTTTTGAGGCACAGCTAAAAAAAAGAATATCAAAATAAAAATCACTCTTGCAGATGGCCTTATTTCAGTCATTTTTCAGAAAAACAAAAATACTTTTCGTAGAGTATTGATGGATATGATGACGTCAAACAGAAATGTATTAACTTGCATATTAGTAAATTAAGTGCTTTATGTCTATTCTTTGTGTTGTGGTCTGTGCTGATCGTTAATATTTCCCTGCATACATTATTATATTATACATTATCTGAAATAGTTTGTGATTTTTGTGAATGCTCATTTACCTTTGATATGTTCTGGAAATGCATTTGTGATGGATGAATGCTCTTGTCCGTTAGCAGTTAATGCATATTAAGAAAAAGAAAACCTCTCTGTTTTACTTTGAGATTACTCTAGGCAGACAGGAGTTCATTACTTCATCCACAGATCCCTATATCTTATTAGCTAACATATTCATCTTCTTGCACATAATACATCACTGCACCTACATATAATATTCAGCTTCATGAATGATGTCATTCCTTATCGTATAACTTGCCTCGGCAGGCAATGAGCAATCCTGGCACTCTCTGTGGTAGATTCCTTAAATTTTTCACTCTTGCTCAAGAGTCATGAAAATTATATGAGCTGTACCTTCTCACTGAATCTTAAGGGCTCTTTATTATAGAACCTGTTCATATGGCACTGATAAAACGATGATGTAAGGTCTGACCTGAAAATATAAATAAATTATGCCCTAAAGAAGCTGCTTCTCTGCAGTAGGATTTTGCACTCTGTTATCCTAGCATTAGTATTGCATTGTCTCACTGTGATGTTATGGTTAATAAGTTATTCCATAAACTATTACATATTTCGTATGGTAACTGGCATTAAAATATATATAGACTGCATACTGTTTTAATAAGATGTTAGTATGTTACAAAATGTTGCTCAAATTGAAGTGTGGGATGCCAGTGTGTCTCTAGTAACGAATCAGTTGATGGATTGTTTTCTCAGAGTTACTCCATGGCGGTGTACCTGGTCAAACAGCTTTCATCTACAATGCTATTGCAGAGGCTACGGGCTAAAGGCTTCAGAAATCCAGATCACTCCAGAGCACTCAGTAAGCATGCACATTCCCAAGAGAAAGAAAGCTGTCCTGTTTGTTGTCCTAAAACCTGGAGAAAATGATCATTTTTGAGCTATGGCTTTCCACAGGAATTTCCACTGGGTTTTTAGTATAACAGATTTACACTTTTGATATATACTACTGTTATTTTGTTCAGCAAGGATGCATTAAATTAAAGTCAGGTAAAGACTTTGTTGCCAAAGACTTGTATCTCAAATAAATGCTGTTTTTTTTCATGTCTATTCATCAATTCTGAAAAACAAAAGGTAAATATTATTTTGAAATATATTTAACCAGTTATTTTAAATTGTAATAATTTCCTCAGATGTGGATTTTGAAACCTCTGTGTTTGAACAAGTCGTTGAAAGAGGACTTCAGTGACAGAACAGCTCTGTTAAGTTTTAATTTAGTTTTTAGTTTTTTTTTTCTTTATATCTAATCTAAAGATAGTCTAAAGAAATAGTCTCTGAGTCCTCTGGTTCCTTCCTCGCGGCAAAGATAAACTATAATTAGTTGGTGTATTATTTTATACAATTTAAAACCTTAAAAATTGTGCTCCATAGACTAGTCAATAATCATTTTCTTAAACCTATCAATTATCAAGACTAAGTAATGCTTGATTGTGTATATTTACCAGAATCTTTTATTCTGTATAGCATGGTGTGAGCTCATCTAGGGTTGATCTAATCACTGACAGAAATGGAAACATCCCAGTTTTACACAGATTGCTCTTGGTTCTTGTCTGCCCTTCAAACTTTCCATGATACTTTAATTTTATGTAGCAACCTATAAACTGTGTGAAGAGGCTTATTAATTCTGAAAGAACGCCCTGATGCCCCTGCTGTAAACAAGCTACAGCACAGCAGCCTGAGGCAGCTCAACCAAATTCTGAAGCACTAATATTTATTCACATTATTTGAGTGTTTTAAAAAATATTTTAAAGTGTAATGGTGAAGATTATGGCTGATAACCATGATAACCCATTTAATAAATACACACTACTGTTCAAAAGTTGAGGATTGTAAGATTTTTTTTTTATTATTATTATTAGCAGCACCAAGACTGCTCTTTTTATTTTTTTCCAAATTTAAATAAATCAGTAATTTTGTGAAATAATATTTCAATTTAAAATAATAATAATAATAATAATTTTCTTTTACAAATTTCTATTTTAATGTTCTGTATATTAATCGTAATTTATTCTTGTGACGGCAAAGCTGAACTTACAGCAGTCACTACTCAAGTTTTCAGTGTCACCTGATCCTTCAGAAATCAGTCTTATTTGCTGATTTGGTGCTCAAGAAACATTTCTTTTTATTTTTTAATGATGAAAACAATTGTGTTTGTGCTCCTGAATATTTTTGGGAAATTGTGATGCATTTAGATTCTTTGTTGACGTTTCAGAACAGAAAGCTTTTTTAACATTATAAATGTGTGGTTACTGTGACATTATATCAATTATATGTATCCATACTGTATAAAAATAGTAAAAAATAGTTAAGAATGGTTGTGTAGGTGTGCATATGATGTATGGAAGTGCTCAGTCCTTTAATATTGCCAGGTTAAATGTGACCGTATAG
Source organism: Carassius carassius (assembly GCF_963082965.1). Taxonomy (NCBI): domain Eukaryota; kingdom Metazoa; phylum Chordata; class Actinopteri; order Cypriniformes; family Cyprinidae; genus Carassius; species Carassius carassius. Next base: position 15,967,126 of record NC_081757.1, on the reverse strand, counting down.
TTTTTTAAATCCTCCAGTGGTATTAACAACTCAAAGTCATTTTTTAAAAGCAAAGCAGTAAAGATTTTCAGCTGCTAATGTGTGCTTTTGCTCATGTCCTGCAGTAAAGGAAAAGTTAACGGCAGACCCTGACAGTGAAATAGCAACCACCAGCCTAAGAGTTTCATTATTATGTCCGGTAAGCATCTTATTTGTCCGATCACTCGGTTAAACATGCACACACACACACACACACACACTCACAAACACTCGTATTTTTGGAGCAATTTTTGGGCTTCATGTTAGTTTAACCCCGAGGGCCAGCTGCAACAAACCTCTTAAGCTAAGAAAAATCTTAATTACAATTCAGAACTAATTATCTTAGGCTTTTTTTTTTTACTTGACAGGTCTGTTGCAACCAGCTATAGGACCTTACAAAGAGAACCAGAGCTTTATAACATATTATTATTTAAGATTCTAGTGTTTCAAAGTATGATCACACAAAGCAAAGACTGAAGTTTTTATTTTAAACTCAAAATGAAATCAGATTCAGAGTGTTTTATATATAATGATATAAATCCGTCTAAAACAATTAGGCTGTTTAATGTCAGTTGTATGTTGCCATGATTATATAAGTTTTGTTCATGTTTCTCTTTAAATTCTTTGGTCTGTGTCCAAGTCTACAACTGTTTATGTATGTATGTGTGTGTGAGTTTGCCTGGATTTTTTCCATGTGGGATGTCTGTGTGTGTTAATTCCTTCATGACTGTCTGTGCTTTTGTTTGTGTTGCACAGCTGGGAAAGATGCGGCTAATGATTCCGTGTCGGGCGTTGACGTGTTCACACCTGCAGTGTTTTGATGCTACACTCTACATCCAGATGAATGAAAAGAAGCCCACATGGGTGTGTCCTGTATGTGACAAAAAAGCACCCTATGAACATCTCATCATTGATGGGTATGCAGAACAATAACAGAACAGCACAAGAAATTAAGTTGTTTTTACAATCCTCACCCTATGTGATTTATATACGGTATATATATAAATATATATATATATATATATATATATATATATATATATATATATATATATATATATATATATATATATATATATATATATATAATATATATATATATATATATTATAATACATGTACATATATTTATATGTGACCCTGGACTACAAAACCAGAAAAAAATTGCAAAATATCTTCATGGAACATGATCTTTACTTTTTTTTTCTCATACAATGTATTGTTGGCTATTGCTACAAATATCCCCATGCTACTTATGACTGGTTTTGTGCTCCAGGGTCACATATATAGTTGTGGTCAAAATATTTATGTAACAATATAAACTCACGCATTTATTTTTTCTAATATAATTTTGATTTTGCATGAAGTTTTCGAGCTGTTTTCCATTGAGTGGATGATCCCTAAATTTACATTCTCTCTTCTCTAATCTCTCCTTTGTGTCTTCTTGCTCTCCTTTTTCCTAACCATTTCTCTGTCCATTCTTAGGTTGTTTATGGAGATTCTGAACAGCTGTTTAGATTGTGATGAAATCCAGTTCAAAGAAGATGGCAACTGGGCCCCCATGAGGTCGAAAAAGGAAGTGCAGGAGGTGTCGGCTTCATACAATGGCATTGATGGTCAGTTCTGATCATCTCCTAGTGTTGTTGAGGAAGTGCTGCAGGATGTGTTTTGGGTGGATTATTGAAAATTGAGAAGTGGTCTAAGGCATCTTGAAAGCCCTAATACAGTAATTTTGTATTTTGATTTTTTAAACCAAATTAAAAAAAAAGATCTGTGAAAGAAATGAAAACTTTTAGTATTATAACCTTATTAAAAGTGACAGTACTGTTACACTGTTACAAACATATTTAAAAATAAATGCTGTTCTTTTGAACTTTTTATTCATCAGCGTATCATGAAAAAAAGGTTTATACAAACCTGTAAAGCACTTAATTTTAATCATGAGAAGTGTTTCTTGAGAAATGCCATCCCAGCTTGCCATACAGATGCTTATATAAACTGAACATACACCCTGAAATGATTTGGCTTACAGTCTGCTGTGTGTGTGTGTGTGTGTGTGTGTGTGTGTGTGTGTAATCAGGTGGATGTCGTACAACAGTATTGGAGCAGAACTCTCAAACAAACGGCAACAGTGGAGGCAACAGCAAAAAAGTGGAGGTGATTGATTTGACTCTTGACAGCTCGTCTGAAGAAGAGGAAGATGAAGAACCTCCTCAGAAGAAAAGCTGCCCCTCGCTATCTAGCATCTCTCCTCAGATGGATAATGGGTACATTTCATTAAAACCAAACAAAATATTTTCTGCTTCTTAAATATGCTTAAATGAAATTCTAGGGTTTGGTTTTGCGAAAGGTTAACTCAAGCTAGCTTGTTTGTTGGCTTTTTCACAGGGTACTAAATCTCCACAGACAAGCGTCTCCTGTGAGTCGAACTCCCAGCATGCCTCAGGTGGATACCAATTACATTCCCCCACCTCCTCCCCTCATTCAGGACTACCGCCACTACTACTCTACACCCACTGACCTGTCAGGTACAGCACCCAAACATCATTAGGAGCTCGTTTAATGTGGAAAATGTGCTTGTTTAAGCTTCAACATTTGTGCTGATTTATCTGTTACCTCTACCTCTTACAGATCTCAACTTTTTCCCTTTTTTACAAGGAGAGAATCATCAGGTACCAATCCAAACTTTTTTTGGCCTGACTATTAAACTTGATGTAGCTACTCCAGCGACCATCTTCTGTTTGCCTTACTCTTTTTTTTTTCTTCTCTTGCTGTCTCTCCAGCACTACAACATGGTGATGGCAGCAGCCGCATCAGCCTCTGAAGATCACGACCTCCTCCTGAGTCGTTTTCTCCCGTACGGCTCGTCCCAGCTCTTCCTGGACCCTCCCTCTACCCCTGTAAACAACAACCTCCCTCCCATTAACGTCAATGGCAGCAGCACCGGCAGTAGCCTGGTGTCCTCCAACAGCCTGCGGGAAAGCCTCGGACATCCACCCGCCCCACGCCCCACCTCCGAATTGCCCCCCACGTCTGCCATCTATGGTCCCATCCCAGACGTCATCTCTTTAGACTGACCCAGGACCGAAACTGACTGAAGAGACTTCCAAACATTGGGAAGGAAACAGGACAATACAGGATGACTGAAGGGTGTTTTTGTAAACGATGATAATCGTTGCCGTGTACAGAGAACAAATATATTTTTTGTTTTACTTTTGTATATACGTATCTATCTAGCTATCTAATGTATACGTACACTTGAAAGAGTTTTTGTTTGTCCCCTCTGGCTTGCTAAAATTACTTTAGATTTTGTCTCCTGGGAAACTGACGCCCTTATTCCTTCACAGCTTTTTTTTAACAGCCTCTTCAATGTAATATGAACACTTTTTATATCATTGACCCATCATATTCTGAAATCGTCTATATTTTGTCTGATTCCACAGGGCACAATGGCTGCGATCTGACTGTCTGCCGGACTCTTGGTTCAGCAAAACTTGTCTTCGCCAATCCATAACATTTCCCCTAAATGTGCAGGATTGTTTTATATAATGCTTTTAAAGGGAAGGTTCCCCAAAAATGAACATTGTCATCGTTTGCACACCCTCATATTGTTTATTCTTCTGCGGAACACAAAAGAAGATATTTTCATGGTTTTATTTTCCCCCATACAATGAAAGTCGGTGGGGTCCAGTGTTGTTTTAGACCCCATTAAAACCCTCTTTTGTGTTGCACAGAAGAAAGTCGTACAGGTTTGAAAGAGTAAATGATGCCTAGATCATTTCTTGATGAACACTTCCTTTATTTTGATGGGCCGTTAAGAAGCATTCCTTTACATTCAGGTTAACAACTGGAAGTAATAGCGTTGTCACAGATGGCCAATGTCTGACCTCATGATTCTTATGTGAAATGTAATTCATGACTGTTTTTAAAACAATGTTATTCTCTAACAATTTTGCATCCATATTTTCTTGCTCAATGCCAAAATAACACTGTTTAGTGTTTATGATTCTAGAGTGAGAGCTTGTGAGTTCAGTGAACTTAAATGTACACTTTGTGTGGAAAGTAAGGATTTACTCTTTTGTTTTTGTTTTTTTTGTTTTTTTTGTGGCTACCATGCTTAATGTTGATGGTTCAATAATTTTTTTCTTTCTCCTTTCGTCCCTTTCTAATTGAATTTTTCCGAAGGAATGATTTGTTTGGAGGTTCTGCAGTGGGTAGATGGTGAGGTTACGATGTCCTTGGTGTTGGCGGGAAACTGCTCAAAGATGTTTGTTTCAGCCTCATGCAGTGACTGAGGTCTCTGTTCAGTTGTTGTCTGTTAGGTCATCTGTGTTTGGTACTGTACAGGAAAACTAAAGCCACTCATCGTTTCTTCTGTTTTGTCATGTGTGCCTTGTGTGAGTGTGTTTTGTGCATGAAAGACTGGACCTGTTATCGTGGTGTGTGTGTGTGTGTTTGCTTGTATGGCTCTCTCAGTGTGTTGACCAGACCTCCTTTCAAAACCTAATTGGGTTTGGGACTGGGGTAATTGCATGTGACAGAATCTAGCTATCGAGTTTTGTTGTTTCCTTTGACCTCCAAACCTCTTTTTATCCTACGTTTCTTACGAAAGTATTAGATGTTTATCAGTTGATTTCTTGGCTCTAGGATTGGGTTGGAAAGTAATTAGTTAAGTAATTAATGAGATTAAAATGACGGAGACAAAAATACATATGCTGTTGTTGCAAAATCCTTAATACCAAATCTCTAGCAGTGTTAATGTGTGACACGTTATTTAAACAAGGAAATCTGGACAGTTCTTGTCTTTTTGATTCGGTGTGTCTGTCTCATGCCATTGTGTATTTGACAATATTTGTTAGCAGGGATACACAGATAAGGTTCAGTGACAAACACGATACAAGTTTTCATTAATACATTAAAGGGATAGGTTGTGTGTGTATGAATGTGCGTATGAAAGCATGTGTGCATGTTTTTGTTTTTGATGGAAGACAAACATTGTGCAAACTTGGGTGGTCCAGTGATGTGCATTTATGTGTTAAAAGTTGGATTCACAACCTCATAACAAACGTATTTATATAATTTAGATGCTGAACTGTTTTATGAATGGACTTAGTGTCAAAGTCCAAGTTTATTTTATTTTCCATTTCAGTTAGCTGGCATCTATGTTCACTGCCTTAAATTTCATCCACTCTGTGTCTATGTGGCATGTTTTATGAAAAGAATTTTAAGACGTGGAAGACCTATTGTACAGTTGACCAATGTCAGTTTGTATAAAGTACTAAGTGAAAAAAATATTTATTACATGCATTGAAAGAAATTGTTTACCTATTGAATGTTACATGTTTATGTAGAGACATTTAGATGTAATAAAATGCATTGTGTTAACTGGCTTTTGTCTTGATAAAAAAAGCTGATATGTATACAATACTATATTTCTTAGTACATTTAAGAATTTGGATATTACAGCCCTTTACATTTGTTTTTGTTTTTTTACCTTGCTGTAACTCACAATGCAAGATGGACATAACCCATTTGAGTTGAATGGCATACTGCTCGGTGATAAAGGTCAGACAAGCCTGAATCAATCTGTGGAAAGGTGAGGATACTAAATTGAGAACTAACCAGGTGCCTGTTAATATTTCAGAAATAATTACAACACTGTATCTGGGTCAACAAGCTTTAACCTATTTTCGATTCACACAGACCTGATTTAAGATTATATGGAATGTTTCTTTTTTTTTTTTTTAATAAATCATTTTCAATTTATGCTATATCTTAGAAGCACCACTCTCCATTAGGTAGTCATTAATGAATGATAACCCACAAACAAAGAGTCCAAACAACTAACTCTTTTAGAAAATATGGATAAGTTATGGTTTCTCTCAATTTTGTTCTGTAGTCCAGCAGTCATTTTGATTACACATGGTGTTTCAAAGCCATGAACATTGTAAATCTTTTCTACCTTTAAAATAAATCCTAAAATAAGGTGCATAGATTTCTGTGATCCCTCCAATTGTATCATGCAATAATGCTCCTGCGACAAATGTCATATTAGAAACTGTAATTAGGCTGTAATATAACATACTGTAATGTGACAGTCAACTTCAGCAACTTGACAAAAGCCTTGAGAAAAACTTGTGGATATTTAAATGTGAACAGCAGATGGCAGTGAAAACTTACCAAGATGGCAAGATCCACCTGCTCTTTACTTCAGCCAATATCATTAACTGTGTATTGAAAGCTATTTAGTCATGATGCTTCATGAGGTTATTACCATTTAATTCCCGTAGATTTATAAGTATGTGCTATAGGTAAAATAGATTGTTTAAGACTGACATAACTTATTTTGTCTGGATAAATATGATATTATGTATAATATTTACATAAGATATAAATATTAACTGGACAGCTGTTAAACTGTGAAGTATTTCTTTGTCTGTTACACACACACACACATATACATATATATATATATATATATATATATATATATATATATATATATATACACCTCATTCAAAGAGTTTTCTTTATTTTCATGACTATGAAAATTGTAGATTCACACTGAAGGCATCAAGGGCTATTTGACCAAGAAGGAGAGTGATGGGGTGCTGCGCCAGATGACCTGGCCTCCACAGTCACCGGACCTGAACCCAATCGAGATGGTTTAGGGGTGAGCTGGACCGCAGACAGAAGGCAAAAGGGCCAACAAGTGCTAAGTATCTCTCGGGGAACTCCTTCAAGACTGTTGGAAGACCATTTCAGGTGACTACCTCTTGAAGCTCATCAAGAGAATGCCAAGAGTGTGCAAAGCAGTAATCAAAGCAAAAGGTGGCTACTTTAAGAACCTAGAATATGACATATTTTCAGTTGTTTCACACTTTTTTGTTATGTATATAATTCCATATATAATTCCACATGTGTTAATTCATAGTTTTGATGCCTTCAGTGTAAATCTACAATTTTCATAGTCATGAAAATAAAGAAAACTCTTTGAATGAGAAGGTGTGTCCAAACTTTTGGTCTGTACTGTATGTATATATATATATATATATATATATATATATATATATATATATATATATATATATATATATATATATATATATATATATATATATATATATATATATTGACCTGCAAGACATTTTGCTGCGGAGAACAACATTTTATGAAATCAATTCAAGGCATCAGTAAAGTATTAGAGAAAGATTTTTTGAGTGATTCTGGGAATGGAACATTGATGAATCATGAATGATAAATATTCAAATCAGCTCTAAACATTCATGTTCAAAATTATTCAACCCCCTTTGTGCAGAATCTTTTATTCTTTAAAATTACCAATAAACGCTGTCTGTAAGTGTTTAGAAGCTTCTGTCACCTCTCTACCACAGTCTTGGCCCGTTCCTCGCCTGAAAAAGCTTCCAGATCACTGATAATCTTTGGTTTTCACATTGCCACTGCTTTCTTCAAATTCAACCAGATATTTGAAATGAGAATTAAGCCTGGAGACTGAACAGGCCACTTAAGAATATTCTATTACTGATCACTGAGCCAAGCAGAAATAGATTTGGAAGTGTACTTTGGGATGACTGTCCTGCAGGAAAGTCCATTGATCATCAGCTTCAGTCTTTGCACCAAAGGCATCACAATTCTTGTCAAAATGGCCTGATACTTCAAAGAATCCATGATGTCCTTCATACAGTCATGATTTCCACTTCCTTCTACAGTAAAGAAACTCTAACAGGACTGATACACCTCCAAGTTTGACGATGGAGATGGTGTTGTTCTGCTTATGAGCTTTGCCTTTTTTTGCAGCAGAAATACTACTGATCCATGGGTCCAAAAAGTTCCAGTTTGGTCACATCACTCCATAATGTGTCCATAAGATGTCTCAACATGAAAGCCATACTTGTCTAGTGTTCTTCTTACACACTGCATTGAAATTGTTTTCCTCCTTTCATCGGGTCATCTTGCAAGTCTTTGGCTGTACATTGCAGGTTTTTCTCAGTTGCTCTGATTAAACGTTTTATGATATTGTGCTTTTTCTTCAACACCCTCAAAGGTTTTCGGTTTTCTGGTAAACACACTTTAAGCTAAGGAATAAGGCTGAGAGCTGTGTCTCTAGGAACTTTCAATGTCTTGGAAATCTTCATATAGCCTTAGTCTTTCTAAGTAATACAATATTTTTTCTCTTTAGCTTTTGTGAGATCTATGTGAGATCTATGTTGACATTTTTGCTACTCAACTTCAACACATGCATGGGCTAACTGTATGTATCTGCTACAGTTCAAGCTAATTCTGTTTTTAGTTTCTAAAGGCTTAATTGTGTTTTGAGACTGTTTTATTCCCCACCATGCAAATAAGTGATTTAAAAACAGCAATGTTGAATAGGGGTTGAATAATTATGACATAGCAGTATTATAAAAAAAAAACTTATAACTCAAAAGTATTACATTATATATTGACAATATCACTTTTAATATGCCAGTGAACTTTTATAGATGCAATATTTATTTTATCCTGGATCTTCAGAAAAGCTTGTATTTGTAAAGTACTGCAGTCTCTGAGGGGTTGAGTAATTTTGATTGCAACTGTATATATATATACATATATATACAATGCCCTCCATAAGTATTGGAACGGTAAAGACAAAATTGTTCTGTTTGCTGTGGAGTCAAGAAATCTGTAAATATGATTAAAATATGAATATGAGACAAAACCACAGAATGACAAATTTTATTATTGAATGATTCAACACAAAGATTTACCAGCTTAGAAGATCAGCACTTTTACAGTTTCCTCTCTCTATCTGATGTGAGCAGAAGTATTGGATTCTTCACAAATGTGAGCCATAGAGTTTTGGAACTGAGTTGATGGACCGATGAGACAAAGATTAACCTTTATCTAAGTGATTGGAAAGCAAAAGTGTGGAGAAAGAAGGGAACTGCAAATGATCCTAAGCATATAACCTCACCTCTAAAGCTTGGTGGAGGTGGTGTCATGGCATGGACATGCATGGCTGTCTCAAGAACAGGACCTCTTCATTTGAATGATGACTTAATGTATGATGGCAGTAGCAGAATGAATTTGAAAAGGTACAAAATCATATTGGCTACCAATATTCAAGAAAATGCCACACTACTCATTAGAAAACACTTCATATTGGATCAGGCAATGACCCAAAACACCCTGCAGTCAAGGACTTTATCAGGGCAAAGAAATGTAAAGTCTTAGATTGCCCAAATCAATCTCCAGATTTAAATCCGACTGAACATTAATTTCACCAGCTGAAGAGGAGACTAAAGACAGACTAAAGAAGAAACTCCTCAAAACAAGCAAGAGTTGGAATTGGCTGCATTAAAGTTGTTGCAGACTCTACTCTGATTGCAAGGGATCTGCAACTAAATATTAGCTTTTAATCTTTTACATCTGCCATAAATTCGATTGTTCCAATACTTATGCTCACATCAAATAGTGGGATGAACTGTAAAAGTGCTGTCCTTTTTATCTGGTAAAACATGTATGTGTCGAAAGACCTAATAATAAAATGTGACATTCTGTAGTTTTGTCGCATATTCATCTTTTAATCATATTTTCGAATGTCTTGACTCCACAGCAGAGAAAGCAATTTTGTCTTTACTGTTCTAACACTTATGGAGGGCATATATATAAATTAAATACATTTTTTAATTTAATATATATATATAAATGTATGTTATTTCATAATGGTATGAATCCAAAAACTACAGCAAACGCGAGGGACACCCCAAAGTTTTGTAGAGGCCTATGTTTATTTGACGTCGTCCTGTCAATCAAATGGGAAGACGAATCGCTGCTCTCGATGGGCGGGGATATTTAAAAAGCGCCCGATATAAATTCTAGTGCGCGCGGCGTTGTGCTGCTCAGTAGTTTCAGAACCTCGAATTTGTCTGCAGTAGGGATGATGGATGACTGATGTTTTGCCAGTTATCAGTTAGAAAGCCTTAAATTTAGTAATAAATCTGATTAAACAACAGGTTCACTAACTGGAGTACATATGAATCTATAAGTGTACATTATTTGTCGTTATGGGCAACGCTGAAGTAGGCCTAGTGAAATCGCTGGATATAATGGGAGACAGTAATCAAAGTGGTGTCATCAACAGATCAATCAGTGATCGCGAGCGCTTTAAAAGCCTGGAAGACATTGATGTGTCCGCCGACGGGAGTCCAGTGTTGAGATGCTTGATCTCCATCACCTATTCCGTGGTTTGCGTCGTAGGTCTGATCCTGTTGGTGTTCTTCTTTATTCGCGTGAGACAAGAGAGACGCACATCCAAAATAAACTTTTTCATTCTCAATTTGGCCGTCACGGATTTTCAGTTTGTGTTGACTTTGCCTTTCTGGGCCGTGGACACGGCGCTGGACTTCAGCTGGCCGTTTGGAGACGCCATGTGTAAGATCATCCTGTCGGTGACCGTGATGAACATGTACGCGAGCGTCTTCTTCCTGACCGCGATGAGCATCACGCGGTACTGGTCAGTGGCTTCAGCTCTGAAGGACCGCAGCAGACAGAGCAGCTGCTCCATCAGGTGGGTCAGCGTCGTCCTGTGGTCCCTGGCCACCGTGGCAACCGCGCCAACATCCATCTTCTCCACAGTCACCAACGTGGCCGGCGAAAAACTTTGTTTATTGCGGTTCCCCGACGGACAGTATTGGTTGGCAGTCTATCATCTCCAGAAAATACTGATCGCTTTTATTGTGCCCATGGCAATAGTGTCCGTCAGCTATCTGCTGCTGTTGAGGCTCATCCGTCAGCGGAGCATGAAGAACAACTCAAAACGAAGAACGCAAGTCACAAAGTCCGTCACCATCGTGGTCTTGTCGTTCTTCCTCTGCTGGATGCCCAACCATGCCATAACGTTTTGGGGCGTGCTGGTGAAATTCAATGCTGTGCATTGGGATAAGTCGTACTATATCGTTCATACCTATGTGTTTCCGGTGACCGTGTGCCTGGCGCACGCGAACAGCTGTTTAAACCCATTTATTTACTGTCTTATGCGTAAAGAGTTCAGGAAAAAACTGAAGGACCTGTTTCTCCGAGTTTGAGAGCAATAAGTGTGCGTGCATCCCGCGCCACTGAGTCCTGGGGAACAAACGGTATTCCTTGTCGAAGGGGTTATTTTACCCAAAATGTAGGCTAACTGTTAGTAATTATTTAACCTCATGTTCTTCTAAGTCTGTATGACTTTATTTCTGCAGTGGCGCTCAAAAGGGATGACCAAAAGGGATGACAGATCACAGATTTGGGACAGCATGAGGGTGAGTAGCCTAAATAAGAATAGAAGTGGTATTTTTGGATGAACTGCCAGTACCTACAACAGTATAAGCATGGTGTACAGTTGTATTGCGTAAATGTCTTTGTTGTTCTTTGTGAAACATTATTTTAAAATAGCCCAACTTTCGATATAAAATGTGACCTTAATTTTGCGTAAAAACAACAACATAAAAACGCTGCATTCAGTGCACTTTAACAATTCCTCTTCCATGAAATGTTAAAAAATAATAATACAGTATTGTGCACTTCATATCTCAGTGTAGGGGTAATTGTGTGTATCTCATTGTTTCTGAGTGTTAAATTAAAATCTATTTAAATTCAATTAAAATCTGACTTTAATAAAGACAGAATATATAAGAGACCATCCATGTTTCTGAGGATTATGTCTGAGCAAATATAAGGCTTTGGGTCACATTTCCAGTTTTTTCTAGCAGTGATTTTGTGTTCAAACACATTGTTTTAAACCCTCTTAAATCTTTGTGAATTTCATCCTCCGAAATTAAATTCCAGCGTCATTATTTTGCTATAGCCTTTGGGTAACAAGTGAACATATTAAAACCACACTGAGCCTGTTAAGATTTAAACCTGAAGGCTAAACTGTGTTTTCAGGAAAAGGTTATTTTGCATAAAAGTGAGACCAGGGCAGGTTAGAATATTATTTGTTGGCAAAAACCTTGGCTTGATATTGTAGGATATTACCTTTGATGTTTTTGCTGTTTTTTTTTTAATTATTATTTTGTATAGTTATTAGCTAAAAAGCATATAATAAGATGTTCAATGGCAAACTCCATTTTGACAACTTACCACACATGCTATTGGTCAATGAACTGTGTATTTGTTAAATGAACATTATTTATTTATTTATCTATCTGGGCAATAAGACTTAGATTCAATAGCATTTTGCAGTTAGGATTTTAAAATCCTATACAAAGATTTGACAATACAAAATAAACCTACCTTAAGTAATATAAATTGTAAAAACAATAAAATAAATAAAATAGTGTCACTAGCCCTACATTATATTATAAGCCATTTACAATTATACAAAAAAAGAAGAAGAAGAAAAAAAAACTTTCTAAACAACATCAGTTAATTTTGATGTTTTTTACACCTTAACACTTAATAAAAATGGATAGCTATACCACCTGGTTGAGCAAAAGCCAAAGTAAAAGTTTCAGTCCAATTTGCTGATACTCCTTTTCTCTCGCACTCACTGATTGACAACACGCTTTCTGAATTTCCCTCTCACAGTGCTTCCCCGTTCAGTCTTGTCTCATTCTCAAATTCAGTTAGCATTACTGACAGACACTCCCACAAGCTCCCAGCCAAGATACTACCATCCACCCTGATCAGAGCTTTGTGAATCAAAGCATTCAGGAATATATCAAGCAAAGCTAGACAGGCAGACAGACATTTTTTTCATTTAGGCGAAGGCCATATCAGTCTCTTTGCACACATCCAAACGTGTTCTTCTATCCTGTAGAAATGACAGCTCTGCGGCATGCAGTTAATTACCCAGAAAGGGGCGATCAGGTTCATAACTGAGAATGCTTAACGTCTTGTTAAATTGCAGTTGCTTTAAATCACTTACATAGTAAGCTAATGATGGTCATTTGCAGGCAATTTGAAAGATTTGAAAAGACAGTACATCTGCTGCTGTTTACCGTCACGCTCACACAGGAGCCTTTTAATGGACAACCGGCAGAGAAGTGATGCTCTTGATGATGTTCTGTTGGTTATGATTCGTCACACTCCCGTGTTTAGTCAGTAGAGGTCAGTGGACTGTGAGGAACAGTCTGGGCTGCAGTCAGTCTTTTTTGGATGCAAATATTTTCCCTCCGAAGACCAAACTAAAAGTATCCTTTAAAATCTAAGCAGTAGGTACAATTATGGCTCCTATAACTTTTATGTGTGCACTTAAATGTCATTTGAATAATATTTGTTTGTCTACATACCTAGAAATAGAATCAAAACTAAGAAAATTCTGCATGTGTCCTGTTTGTGTACAGTTGTGGCCAAAAGTTTTGAGAATTACATAAATATTGGAAATTGGAAAAGTTGCTGCTTAAGTTTTTATAATAGCAATTTGCATATACTCCAGAATGTTATGAGGAGTGATCAGATGAATTGCATAGTCCTTCTTTGCCATGAAAATTAACTTAATCCCAAAAAAACCTTTCCACTGCATTTCATTGCTGTCATTAAAAGACCTGCTGAGATCATTTCAGTAATCGTCTTGTTAACTCAGGTGAGAATGTTGACGAGCACAAGGCTGGAGATCATTATGTCAGGCTGATTGGGTTAGAATGGCAGACTTGACATGTTAAAAGAAGGGTGATGCTTGAAATCATTGTTCTTCCATTGTTAACCATGGTGACCTGCAAAGAAACGCGTGCAGCCATCATTGCGTTGCATAAAAATGGCTTCACAGGCAAGGATATTGTGGCTACTAAGATTGCACCCAAATCAACAATTTATAGGATCATCAAGAACTTCCAGGAAAGAGGTTCAATTCTTGTAAAGAAGGCTTCAGGGCGTCCAAGAAAGTCCAGCAAGCGCCAGGATCGTCTCCTAAAGAGGATTCAGCTGCGGGATCGGAGTGCCACCAGTGCAGAGCTTGCTCAGGAATGGCAGCAGGCAGGTGTGAGCGCATCTGCACGCACAGTGAGGCCAAGACTTTTGGAAGATGGCCTGGTGTCAAGAAGGGCAGCAAAGAAGCCACTTCTCTCCAAAAAAAACATCTGGGACAGATTGAAGAACAATGCATTTTCCAGCACGATGGAGCACCGTGCCATAAGGCAAAAGTGATAACTAAGTGGCTAGGGGACCAGAATGTTTAAATTTTGGGTCCATGGCCTGGAAACTCCCCAGATCTTAATCCCATTGAGAACTTGTGGTCAATCCTCAAGAGGCGGGTGGACAAACAAAAACCCACTAATTCTGACAAACTCCAAGAAGTGATTATGAAAGAATGGGTTGCTATCAGTCAGGATTTGGCCCAGAAGTTGATTGAGAGCATGCCCAGTCGAATTGCAGAGGTCCTGAAAAAGAAGGGCCAACACTGCAAATACTCTTTGCATAAATGTCATGTAATTGTCGATAAAAGCCTTTTAAACGTATGAAGTGCTTGTAATTATATTTCAGTACATCACAGAAACAACTGAAACAAAGATCTACAAGCAGTTTAGCAGCAAACTTTTTGAAAACGAATATTTATGTAATTCTCAAAACTTTTGGCCACGACTGTACAAAAACAGCCCATTTGTTTTGACCAGTAACATTATTACTGCTGCTACTATAACAAACTTTTCATTAAGTTACTTTGCCTTTTTCGTGAGATGTGGACACGCATGTGGAGGTATGAAGTTGACTGCCTTCCCTTGAAATGAGTGCCGTGTAGATGCAAATTCACCGGTTTGCCCATGGATGTTTGTCATATTACAAAACTCACTTTGGTCTCCTGCTGGGTGTGCTAATATAATCAGATGCCACACTGCTAACAGGATGTCCTGTGGAGACATGGTTTCCTATTACTGAGTGGGTTAAGAGTTATATTATACAAGTCACTTCCTAATGCACATCATCAAATCAATGTATTCCCATTATGATCTAGGTAAGAATTTCATCGCATTGGAATTTAATTGGTCTTTTTTGATGTGTGTATTCTACCCACAGTGTTTCAGTATATTTCTCTCCACCCCTGTATGTATTCAGTAACAATATAATCCAAAAAGTAGAAGTGAATGTACTGCATTGCATGTGTTATAATAGACTTGCTTTTTATTTTTGAACAGTTATTTATTTCTGTTGTAATTTATTTTTATTATCAGTCTAATTAATCCTAATTGTTTGACCTTTTCAAATGAAAAGCAGAATCTATTTAATCATGTGTGTTTTATTTTTATCTTTGTAATGAGACTTCAAAGTCTAAAAGTTTATAGAATTGTTAGGACAGGAATTCAAAATCCAGTCATATTGTCATATCATCCATTGTGGTTTATGGAAATAACATCCATTAAGAATTTATTTTAAACAGTTAAGAGAATAATTAAGCTTGGGCTGTGTTTGCATAGTTATGTTTGATGTTTTTGAATGAACACACATTAGATCCTCTCTTACGGTCCACAGTGATAAGGACTTCATAAACCTCATTCAGGGTATTTGATCAGTGTCTGTGTATTCTCTGAATTTAACCCATGACCTTGGTGATACTAGTACCAGGTTCAGCCAGTTGAGCTATAGTATATGATCAGCATTCATATATTCTGCATCTATCTGTATGTTTATGCTCTACTGTTTGTGTTATCTGTATGCACTAAGGGTCTGAGAGTAACGCAATTTCAATTCTCTGTATGTATGTGCTGTACATGTGGAAGAATTGACTATAAAAAAGGAGACTTGACTTGACTTGATATATCATGCTTGTTTATAAGACTGTCTCAGACAAGAAAATCTTTTAGTGCTTTACTCAGCCTTGTGAACTTGCCCTCTTGATCTCATCCCCCTCCTCTCTCCACTGAGAGATCTCTGGTATTGATCTTACTCCTTATGTCAACACATCAAGTAGTGGAACTGTAGGACACTGAAAAAACAAACAACAACGGTGTAGGATTTACTTTGAAACAATTTTCACTCGGAAACTGCTAGTGCTTTTCACAAACAGTTACGAAGAATAAGCAGGTAACTGTGGAATAAACATCACATTCGGAAGTAGATAAGATTGAATTTTTTGTCTTGTATTTACAATTTCAAAATAATCATGAAACAATTTCCCCTTTTCTCGACTACAGCTGCGAAATGACATTACACTTTACATCTAAACATCTCCCCTTCTGTTCCTGCATGTGCAATCTCAAAAAGCCTGCGTGACAGCTTAAACTTGACAAGAGTGAATTATTCTTCCTTCCAGCTAAAAACTACCCCGACAAATTTCTCACTACCAGCTGAAGGTCGCACAGATGTTGCCTACAGGAGTGTGGAGACATTAGTGTCATCCTTCATGACAAGCCCTGATTTGTGAAAATGAATGCCCTGTTGGTTCATGGTTTAAAAGTAAGAAAAAATAGATTTTTTTTCTTGACCATTACTCTGATAAATTCTTTGACTTTGACTTTGAAAAATTGATTTCCAATATTTCAATTTAGGCTAGATAAATAAATCTATTCAGATGTGCCAAACAAAGAGGTATTCAATAGGCAAACGCAAAATAAAATTAATTAATTAATTAATTCACTCATTTGTTTTTGTTTTTTTGACAGAATATATGGCTAGTTTTGTTCAGTGTTCCATATTTGACATTTAAAAGACACTATTCGAACAGAATCTCAAACGCCTCACACCAGTTTCTTCAAAAGAATTTCCCAGAAGGCCAGAAGGGGGCAACACGTCTCTTGAATGGCATAAATATAACCAATGATAGACATGTATTCTGATTTCTTCAGAAATAAAAGGTATCCTATACGAACCATTTTTCGAGTTTTCGAGTTTCATTTAGGGTTATTGTTTAACACCAGCGATTTAATGCAAACTCGCATTTCAGACTGTTTTTCGTTATAAATGAAAATATCATTAGCATCATACATATTGGCGCTGTAATCACAATAATGAAATTCACTGTAAAATATATAGGTTACCTTTTTCGTACGTAACCTATCAGTTTTCTTTTCTGAACTGTATGGCTCCACCCAAAGCAATTCAGGTGCTGTTATCAAATAAATATTCTTCACATAACTCATTCGCTTGAGACAAAGTCCAGCCCTTTTCCAGGTAAGGATGACGTCAGGCGCACAACAGCATCTCCAGTTGATCGCAGCTACAATATTGCAAACACTGCTGGGACCACGAGGAAGTCCCGCCCCCTTTAACGTCTGATTGGCTCGAGCGTGATTTATTCTACTATCCCTCACTACCATTGGACTGCGGCGTTGTCGGTAAGGAAACGGGTCCAGATAAGCCTGCTGGTGTTTCGCGTCAGGTGAAACTCGCAGTGTGTTGTCAGACGTTAAAAGTTGTTTTTGCGCAGTCAAACTAAACCGTAAAACGTAACTGTTGTTGTAATTTATTCAAAAACTAACCGACACGCTACCGTTTATTTATACAACCAAAGAGAAAACATGAAGAGTTTGAAGTATCGACTGAAAAAGCATGAAGTTACCATCACAGTAAGTTACGAGTTTAAAACATTTGCGCTTGTTTTGTTTAATGATAACTCCTGAATAGACATTGCGCAGGTTTTGTTTCTTGACGTAACTTAGTCGATAAGCTTAATGTACTTTTCGGTGTGTTATTTAATCTACTGCTCGTAGTTGTTTTGTTCTCAAGAGAGCTTACTCAGATCATCCAGCATTAAGGCAAATCTTTTGACACATAATCATGTGTCACATCCTCTAACAGGTCGGGATATGGGCACTGGTCTTTGCACTGCTTGAATTAACATGAATTTGCCGAGCTTTGGGAAACGTTAAACTTGTCTCTGATTGCAGTTATACAATATTTTATTGACTGTATAAAAACGAGACCAGGGATCACTTTCTATTAAAATATCATATTGAGCTTCTGGAAATGAGTTAATAGTTTTATTTTCCTCGAGCAGAACATGGAATCCAAAAACACAAACAGCCTTAATTCAGAAGCAGCTGATCCTTGAGATATTCACCCTCCCCTCTTTTTAATTTCCATGTCAAAGAGCCTGGCACCCAGAGCAGTGTGAGAGGCTGCTTGGGGGTTAGTTATTGAAGAGCTTTTTCAAGGGTTTTGTTTTGGCTTTAAAATAAAGGGAACTCACTGTGTAGTGAAGATGATTCAGAGCATCTGATGTCACGTTTGCTTCACATTTGATGATTGTATGTGTTCTCTTACTCTGTGAGATCAGTTTTGACTTGATGCCTCTGACACATGGGAAAAAAAAGCATTTCCACATGCTTTCAGAGCTGGGCTATTGTCACTGGTTGCCCTCTGACTTAACAGAACACAATGGACCATGGGAGCACACCCTCTGTTTTTGTGACATGTCTGTAGATTCTTTCATAGGCTGGAAGAGTTCTCTCAGTTTCAGAAATCATGCATTCTACACACACACACACACACACACACACACACACACACACACACACACACACACACATATATATGTTTCAGTCTTAATCAGAATGAAGTGTTAAACTGTGTGTGTGTGTGTCAAAACCATTTAAAACCAGCTTTTTGGAACTGCATTAAGATTTCCTTAAATCAGAACTGGACAGTTGGTGTCTATGGTCTTAATGTAAGCACCTTATTCAGAATATCCCATGGAATGTACATTAGTTTATATCTGATATCTTATGTTCAGACAAAGGTAATTTAAGGTCGTATTAAATATTGAAGAGTGTGAAGCATCTTTAGTTACTTTTTGACGTTTCTTGTATGGGATTTGTATTTCAATAATTTGTCAATTCATTTCAATTGATAAAAAAATAAAAAATAAATGGCAAGAGCAAGGATTTCTAGTATTTCCAGAAGAGAATTTCAAAATGTGGGTATGGTGTGTATTATCATTATTTTTCAGAAATGTAGAGATTCTGTTTTTTTAAATCACTTAATATAAATGTATTTTCAAAAATGGATGAATCCTTTTTTTTTCTGTAGTGAAGAATCCAATGACACTGTGATTTTAATAGTACAGCCTTACTTTTGAGTTATTCTTTGAAATGTTTCCAAATTATTAATTAAATAAAATTTTCATGACTGGATTCCAACGATTCTGTCTGTGTTTGCTGCATCATGGCAATTATAGGGCCCTAAAAGCAGAATTACATCCTCTGTCCCCATTCGCCTTCATTGTACAGAAAGCATTACAAAACATTCATCCAAATGCCATTTATGTTGCCAGAAACAAATAGTCAAATGGGTTTGGAATGGCATGGTGGTGATTAAATGATGACAGATTTTAATTTGGGGTGAACTGGTGATGTTTAGTCATTGCAGTGCACTGCAATGTTTATGTTCCACTCAACACTGTCTTCAAAAGTATCAAAGTGTGCAAGCAGTGGTGTTTCTGGCTCTTTGGAGCCCTTAAAGCATGCCTGAATTAACCTTAATTTAATTTAAATTAAATCATACCTGCCCTGAAACTTAATCAAGTTTTTTAGTTGAGTAATACTTCCACAGTTTACTTTTGATAACATCTCAAGTGTGATGTCACTGATGTTTAAATGTACTAACTTGAATCTAATTGTAAAGCATCTACTGCCTCTCACCATCTCTCAACAGTAGTTTTCTGTAGTACCTTCTTTGATGGTTGTATCGTAAGTAACTATCATAGATTGTCTTCAGGATTGGCTGTTGTGTGGTGTTGAAGGAAAGATATCATGGTAAGATTACTGAAGTGGTTTGCATCACAAAAAAAACATTTTAAGGGCTTCTTCATTCTCTAGCTCTAAAGGGTGCACTGGCACCAAAAAGCAAACCAGGCCAACTGTGCAGTACTTAAACTAAGGGATAATTCACGCAAACATGAAAATTGTCATTTACTGAACCTCATGTACTGTACAGTAGTTCCAAATTCCTAATGTATAAGAAGATATTTTGTGTAATCTCTGTCCTGTTTCATGCATTGGAAGATAATAAGCTCCAGTAACCCTTTTGGTTCCCACTGTTCTTCAAAAAATATATTTTGTGTTCCACATAAGGAAAAATAGTCTTCTGGGTTAATCAATAATTTTATCCACCCCTACTGCTTTTCTTTGATCCAAGTAATTGGTTTTAGTTTGGTATTTCCATTGGCCGTGTTATTCAGTCCCCCAATCTGTCGAAAATAACCAAAGTTTTATTTTCACCATCTGTAAGATGTTTTGAAAAGAATTACTCATATCTTCAGCAATATCGTGCAGCATTTATTTATTTATTTCCTGAATTGATTGGTGAAAGTACAGGAGTGTCTAAACATGGTGTATCTGTGTTTGTGCCTGCTGTGTCTGTCTGAAAGCTTTGCTGTGTCCGTGTCTCCAGTGTCCACTGAGCCTCTCTAAAAACTTTGCTGTGTTAAGCTCAGGCCCCCAGTGTAGTGGGAAACTGACAGTGAGGATTGAAGGTTATCCTAGGATGAATAAATGGCTGGGGATTACAGGCAATGGGAATTTGTTGTAGTTGGAAGCCCTCAGGCTTATATGCACAGCTCAAAAGTCTGGAACCCGGAACCCTGTCATCAGTACACTGCAGAGCTGACGTTACTACAATAAAATGAGTTTCCACTGAACTCCGTGACTAACATGCAGTTTCAGAGTCTATTTCCCTGTTTGTTCATCAAAGAGAATTAATTTGAGCTTTGATGTTAAATTGTGTATATTGACAGAGAGGAAAAATTATATCCAAAAAGCAAGGTTTTAGTTTATTCAAGTGGAAAAGAAAATTACCTGATAAGCAGGTTCATTCTCAAGTACGTAATTTGCACATGGTGTCAGATTATGAGTCTCTTTTATATAAGAAATGTGTATAAAATAAATGTTAGCCCAAGTCTGATGGTCAACACATTTTTAATTATTTAAGAGTGTTTTCCTTTTGCACATATTCAGGGTGGTCTGAAAAACTGTGTGCTGCTTTGAACGTACAATTGGTGTCTCATCTAATCTGATTTCATTAATTCAGAAAGGCCCTCATGGAGGGAGAGGATGTCTTGGACAAGTTGTGTCTTCAAGAGTTTTTGATAACACAAATGTCATTGTCATTGTTTTGTACCTGAAATGATTAAGCTGGTCCACTGCAGAGAATTTGGGAGACTGATTTATGAAACGGGCTCTTTAATGCAGCTTAGATTTAAGCATTTGTATTGGTGTTTCCTAGCCGGAAAATTTGGCTCTATACTGGTTGCTAAAACCTGCTGGTCTTGAACCAGGAACTGCCATTGCCAGAGGTCTGAATGTGCAGGATCAGGATGATCTTTTCATCAAGTTTTCAAAACAACAGTATTTCAGGACTGACTTGGGGAAAAAAAAATCACCCCCAGTAAAATTGGATTGCTTCCATTTATTGTGAACAAAGCTGTCTGCACAGGAACCAGCTGATGCCGTGCACGTTCAGTTAATGGACATCCCGTACTTGGAGTGGTTACAATCATCCGGGTTTTAATCGTGGTCAAATGATTTGATATTGATGCAATATTTATGTAGCAGGAGGCTGCTTGCCTAAAAGGGGCATGACATTTCCCAACCAGGCGCGGCGTGGAGCCAATCACATCACACACTGGCCCAGCTAACCAATCACAGGACATTTCGTATTTCAGAAGGTGGGCCTTCATTTGATGCAGGAACTATACAGGCTGTTCATGCCAGACTGCAGAGAGAGGCGTTGTAATAATGTAAAATATGTGAAAAATAATGTGTATTTCAAACAACCTACTATGATATGAGAGCATGTTCACACGATCAAAACAAAATCAAGACGTTGTAAAAGAGCATATTAGGACTCCTTTAACTTTAACTTTTCTATTTCTATATTATTGTATTTCTATAAACATAACAGTATGTAAGTTTATTTCTGTGAGGTTTATTTGTTATGTCTTCTGATTATCATTCTGCTTGATTTAAATCAAAATCAAATTACTTGGACCAAATAAATCAAAGACTACAATGCTGTGGTTATGTTGATATTGAACCCCCTTACACACTTTTGTCAGTTTCAAAAAATTGTCAGCTTTGTTGATTTAATATTAAAACTTTTGTGAATTTTTGTGAATTAAATTTGGAGAAACTTTATTTAACTTTATAAACTTGCTGAGTTTGTACTTCATTTGCTCATTTGAAAATGGAAGAAGCCTTTTGAGGCAAATGTTTAATGCCATTTGATCACTGATCTTAAACTGCAGGGCTTATCAGCAAGTTTTTAGTTATATGCAGGATTTATGTGGCTCTTTCTTTTTTGCTGAAGTCATCCAGAGGATGGTTGGATAAAGAGAGAGAGGAATGTGCTGGTATGTTTACCAGATGTTACCCAGTTGTATGATTGGTGTAAACAGCATAACATCTGGCTCGTTTTTTTATCACCCCCTATTTTAATAAATGTTCACTCCTCCCTTCCACTCTATTGGAAACTGTATCTACTTATCTGTCCCATTCTCACTCTCTTGGGAAGGTTCTGAAAAGACATGAGGCATTTCTTGCCTCACCCTGTCTGAGATCACCTTACACAACCAAAACAGCCACTTTTCTGCCAGAGGATAGGAGACTTGTTTCAATTTGTATGCTTCTTAAACTTGCAAGGAGAGGGGAAATCTTAGATGTTGTGTTCACTAGTAAAGTGTGTAAATAACAACAGGGTCATTAAGAAGTAACACTTTTTTTCTTGAATTTGTGTTATGTGTTTAAAGTCCTCAGTATAGCACTTTTAGGTGACAAAAATGTGTGTTTCGTTTATATTCTAAATCTGTATTTTTGTCAGCCAGAACTGTTATTTTCTAAGAGCTTTAAAAGTAGCTTTGCTTGCTAAGCAATAAAGCAGCTGTTTTTCTGTTCGGCCATTTTCCTATGCTTGCCCACACTTGTACAGTAAGTGAGTTCAAAACATGTACAAACAACACGCTTCCATGACTTTGATGTATGATTTAGAGCCCTTAGTAAGGCAGGGACCTTCCTTTGTCTTTCTTCATCCCCCAGAGTGTTCTCGGATAGCAGTAGGCTATGTTCGTTTGTAGACATGATGCTAAAGGAAATATTTTGTGCCTTTTTTGTCTTTGTATTTACTAGACACTCATCCCATTGTCCATACTTCTCCTGTTTTCTACCTGGCTCTTTTCCCAGAAACCCCATAGAAACCTTGAGTGTCCATATCACATGACATCATTTTGAGACATTTAAGGAATTCCTGGTATTTGGCCTTTCACATATTCAATTTCACTTGGGTCCTCCTAACGTTCATAAATGTCCCCAAATTCTCACTAAGGCCTAACGTCAGAAACAAAAAAACATAATGGATAAGATTCGGGGAACTGCATTAGTGTTCTGTAACTTAAGATCTATATTTGTGTTAGTGTTTACTATGTTCATTTGCAAGCTTTGAATG
Source organism: Carassius carassius (assembly GCF_963082965.1). Taxonomy (NCBI): domain Eukaryota; kingdom Metazoa; phylum Chordata; class Actinopteri; order Cypriniformes; family Cyprinidae; genus Carassius; species Carassius carassius. Next base: position 15,943,759 of record NC_081757.1, on the reverse strand, counting down.
AGTCACTGTAAGAATCCTGTTTTAATGTATTTTTAATTAATAGAAATGGAAAAAACTAACTACAGAAAATAGCACGTCGTTGACATGTATAGTTATTGCCATACACTTAATGTTTCAACATAAAGTATCCATTGTAGCTCTTCAAAAATGATAATACCTTTTATATATATATATATATATATATATATATATATATATATATATATATATATATATATATATATATATATATATATATATATATAATATAATCTGCAATAGAAACCCTTTAGTTCCAGCTCAAGAGCTGGAGAGATGGATAATGAATGAAATGTGTTGCTGCATATTGATCGTGTGGAATGTACTTGGCAAACAAGAGGCTGCAGTCCTACGTGAACGGACACTATTCATTGTGTTGATGAATACCTAAGAGAGATTACTCTCAGATTACTCATTAATTATGGGCTATTTGACCAGGTATCCAACTATACCACCCCATATTGCGTTGAGACCCCAAAACCTTTGGACTGGGTTTGTTAATTAGTTGTCAAATTTTTAACAAAGTCTTTGTGTGGCTATTTTGTTATGTTGAGAAAAGTGTTCATAGAATTTGCATTTATCATTGATTGTATTTATAATCTGATTAATTACATTTTTAGAACATGATTTCAATATTAAAACCAAGTGTATTTGAGGTCCTTTTGTGAAACATTTGAGATTGATCTGTTTAATGAGTATAGGTGTACTGTTTTTGGAGAGAAGCATACTATGACCAGGGCTCTCCAAACACTGTCTGACAGCTCATGGTTTTGTGTGACTCTGGTACTGCTGACCTCATCGTACACACACACACACACACACACACACACACACACACACACACACACACACACACAACACACATACACACACACAACTCAGTGCTGAACCACAGCAACAACAACTTTGACTGCAGTTGTGTTGGGTCACAGTGATCAGAAGTAAAGAAACCTGACGAAACTCAGACAGCTCCACTAAATCATTTACTATCTTACTTAATATGAGCATAGAGGCAAATTTTACTTGTCTTCACATTGGATGTTTATTTGATCAAATCAGCAGTAGTTTGGAAATGTAAGGTGTTTGGACTGCCTCCTAGAGGAGAGATGTTGCACTGGCACTGCTCTCATGTAGACCTTTTTCTGTTTAAATGGAAAAATGTGCTCTATTTTTTTGTCCACTTTTCTTACCACTAGGTTTATGGTCTACTAATCCCTCCCCATGAGGAAATGTATTCATGGCCCATTGTTTTGTCAGCATAACTCTTTCAGGTTTGACTTGAGTTTCTGCTCGGCTCCATAATAAAATATCTGCTGTTAAACCAGCTGTCACCCCCTTCTTCTGATATTAATACCACCTTAATAAATGTTAACTTGCAACAATATTTCATGATAAATATGTTTTTACTTAAATGATAGTCCATCAAAAAAAATCTAAATTCTGCTCATTCTTATGTTTTTCTAATCCTGATATAAAAACAGATATTCTGAAGAAGGGTCTTATTTTGTAATATACAAGCAAAGTCAGTGTTGTTTTAAACCCTGTTTATGCTCCACAGGAAAAAAAAAGTCATACAGGTTTGGAATGAGCATTTTCTTTTTTGACTGAACTATGTCGTACTTTTAATATGTAACATAGGCAAAGTGCCAATGGCACATTTTTTTTTAGAAATGTCTTGCAGTGCCTTAATGAGGTCTACCATACTAGATAGAGCTACTAATACAAAGAATGCCTTTTTCCCCTCCCAAGTAGGGAAGAATTTAGTGGACATTATGTGTGTGTTTGTGGTATGTAGGAAGAGGAGGGGGAGTGAGAAGGAGTTTCTAAAGGGCGTAGTGAGACAAGTCTTAACCTGCCAGTCTCAGCATAGGTTGTGAAGTAGGATGGTTGCTAGGCTTTAGCTGGCAGAGTCACAGTGGTGTGATGTCCTTTCTTAATCTCTTTCACACTAACTAACATTCACACTCCCTCATCTATGCTATCTGTTCTTCGGATCAACACTGATCAACTCTTCTCATTCTCTTTAGATTTTTGAGTTTTTAAGTTTTAAGTTGTGTTGGCTTTATGTTGTTTCAGGTGTTTCCCTCAGGCAAATGCAATATTGGGCCAGATGAATGTATTCTTTTCTTCTTTTTCTAGTGGGATTTTGCTGAGACCTAGTTGAGTTAACTGAGGTCAGACAAATATTTTTTTAATGAAATACATGGACCATTTGAATTTCTGGAATGTTTTTTTAAAGACCCCTTGATGTGTAAATGCAAGTTTATTAGGGTGGGACATATTGAAGAGATCATTGTGGGACTGACAATAACTAAAGTTACATCACAGACATGACTATTGCTTTGACACTTGCTGGTCAGTGGGTGAGAAGTTTTGGATGCATGGCTTCAGAGTTAGTAGACAATGATGATAAAATAAAAGCTACAATTCAACATGCACATGTTTGGATTTCATTCTTTAATCATGAGTTATCTAAGCAAGCTGTAAGTATTATACAAGGTTTTAGAAAGAGCATTTTATTTGTACATGTGTTTATGGATGAATGAGAGGATTGCAGGAACAGTCATCTATCTCAGTGGTTAAGTCATCCATTAGGGGGCTCCAGTGTTATAGGGGAAATAATTTAAATATGTTAGAGAAAGTGCTGTCACGCTCCTATTTTCCACCACAGACCAGAATCCACAGAAATGGGAGCATGCGAGGTCACTGTAATGTAATGCCAAAAATCCAAAGCATTCCCCACCATGACTGGTTTTATTTAAGAAAACATTTCCTTTTCACTTTTTTTTTTTTTTTTTTTTTTTTTTTTTTATTTATATATAGTGTCTGAGATATTCCACTACTCTCTTTCTCTCATGTCATGTAAGGGATAATGTACATCCAGCTGGTTGTTATCACAGAATAACCCCTGAAAGGGTGAGCAGGACCCCATAGCGGAGGTGTCTTGTATCACCCTGAAGGGGGTTATTCTGCTGTAACAACCGCCTGGATGTACATTATCCTGCTCATTACACGGCTCCTTGCCACATAAGTAAATAATTAGACACAAAATATTGATTTGAGTTGAAATATTTGAACGCAAAGCTTCTGTGAACATAGCAGCTGCAAGCAAGCTGCAAGTTCAAACTAGACTGACAATTAAGGGAAACTGTACAGTCATGCCACTTATTACACAGCATAATACATACATTAAAACAAAAAAACATGCACAAACAAAACCAAATTAAACCCTGCGGCTTGTGATGATAAATTGATGTGTAAAGACACAAACCGATCGGTTTCTGCAAGAAACTGAACAGTATTTATATCGTTTTTTTAACCTCTGATTCACTGTGCGTCTTTGACACTGCCTGCGTGTGATGATGTGCAGAACATTTCAGACCGTTCAGTCATTTTAGTGCATCAGAGGTAAAAAAAAAAACAATATAAATACTGTACAGTTTCTTGCACAGACTGATCGTTTTGTGTCTTTACACATCAATTTATCATCACATGCTGCAGGGTTTCATTTGTTTTTGTTTGTTTATTTTTTTTTTGTTTGTTTTATTGTATGTTTTAGCCATGATTCCCACCCACTAACATTAAATAACTAACAGATTGCAACCATGTAAGTTAAATATTTCAGTTTGTGTTCTACTGAAGAAACCAAGTCACCTACATCTTGGATGCCCTGGGGGTAAGCAGATAAACATCTCATTTTCATTTTTGAGTGAACTATCACTTTAAGACGAAAATGTTTTAAAATCTTTTTAACCAGTTTGTTAGTTATCTTATAATTCATTACAATGTACAAAAACAATCGTAAGCCAGCTGCATTTGTATGAAATGAGAGAGTGAGTCCTAGATACAAGGATGACATAATTAAATAATTGTGCATAATTTTCAATTGAGTTTTAATATTTTATAAGCTATACAAACATAAAGCTTCCACCAAGAAAAAATAAACCGTTCCTAGCAAGAGTTCAGCGGCAACTTCAATTACCTGGAAAAGCCTGTGTTATCAGCTTCTACAGGTTGTTATCGAGGGATAACATGCCTTGGAATGTCACGAATGACCAATCAGATTCAAGTATTCCACAGAGCCCTTTAAAAAAACACATTTAATCAAGTGGGTTAAAGAGTTTTGATATTCTCTTTCCTCCAGCTATTTCATGTTTTCATAATTTTTTGGAATTTTTCAGTATCAACAAATACACAAACAAATCGTTAGAAATATCAGACAAAATTTTAGAGAGACTTTCTCCAAAGCTCCGTGAAAGAAGAACTTTTAAATAAATGTAAGTTGCAGAGGCTATTTATTTTGGCCCCTTGGCATGGGAAGGGACCCTATTTCATTTTGATTGAAATAACAATTGAAAAAGGGGTGACTGTGTGAGAGAGTTATAGTGGGAGTTATTTAGTCTGGAATTCTTCCTCATTCATCAGAGCGGTGATAGGACTCTGCTCTGGTTGAATAAGATGCCTTTGTTTTGATAGAGACGTTGGACGGACTGGCGCCGGCCAACAGAGGATGAACTCTGAAGAAGTCATGACTCCCCTCTCTAGAATCCACTAAGATATGCTGTGCCACCCACAGTCTCTATCTGTTCCTCCTGACTGAATGATGAATAAGGCATCTGATCAGAATGCATTCAGTGAGTCTGGTTTAAAGTTTATCTTGTGCATTTCACTCATTCTGAGCGCAATGATCAACTGCATTCGTGTTATAAACTACCATTTTTTTTTTCTTATTCAGCAAGGATACAATTCAAAACACAAACTAGTCAAAAGTGACAGTAATGACATTTATAATGAAATGGGAAAACATTTCAAATAAATGCTTTCTATTTATTATTAAGCAGCACAACTTTATCTTTGAAAATATTAATAAATGTTTCCTGACTACCGAATCGCCACATTAGAATGATTTCTGAAGAATCAAGTGATATTATTGTTATAAAATATTTTTATACAGTTATTTAAAATGGTAATAATATCCCACAATATTCTATGCTGCTGTATTTTTAATCAAATAAATTCAGCTTTTTTGAGCATGAAAGCCTATCTCCATATCCACTTTTATTTTGTTGCATGTTACAATATATAACAATGATTAGTAGTGAGCTTGCTTTTAATTCATGAAATCATCTTTCCCTCTGACGTATTTGCCTAGAACTCTTGCCAAGTGCATGTTTCCCAAACACAGGCATGGGCACGCTGATGAGATGTAAATTTTTCATTCTTCTCTAATCTGTTGATATTCTCTGAGTGTTTGCGAAATCTTGAGCACTCTGCTCTCAAACACGACTCGCTTTTCATTTTAATTAAGAAGCTTTTTGACAAATGGTCAAGGACTTGAATATTTATAAGAGAATTACATAACATGAAAGTGTTAAGTTGCTTAGTGGTGTCAATGATATCACTAGATTGTCCCATGATGGTTTTGTGATGTGCTAAGAATTATACAGTGGCGGTCTGAAGAAGGATGAAATATGAGGGTGACACCGTATAGTTCAGCAGAAATCTGATCTTGGGCTTTACCCAGCTGTCGGAAGTAGAGGAAAATAGCAGGGATGTGTTCTGACCACTGGGTCAAAGGTCAGATCCGAAGGGTTTGATCAGACAGCTGGACGAGACCCAACTGTGTTTCTGTGTTCCTGTCTGGCCCTGTCTTGTTTTTGCAAAATCTGTATTCTTCTCAGTTTCTCCCACAAAGAGACGTTGGATCAAAACAATGATACAGTGACTGAGACAATGCTTTGTGCACCGCAATATTACAATCAGTGCTAAATAAACACCTCTTTCTTTCGTCACTTTTAATCTCTGTAGGGTCTTTTTATATCAGAATAGGAGAATTACTGATGAAAATTCCAGTGAGAATTTACAATCTTTCATTTTTGATTCCACTACAGTAATATTCATCTTAAATGCAAATAATAATCAACTGAATTGAAAACAATGGCATGCAGCCCTCAGGCGATTTTCAGCTAATCAGCGTTGCTCAAAGTTCTTCCAAGTGATTTATTTAAGCAAAAAGTTGGCAAAAAAATTAAGTACTGTCACTTTCTCATTGTCTGATCAGGATTATTGTTGAATTATTATTTATTAACTAAGTGCTGTGAAACGATTAATGATTAATCGCATCCAGAATTAAAGTTTTTGTTTACATATGATGTTTGTATGTATATCCCAATACCTCCATATAATTATATATTAAAGTTCTCCGTCGCTATGACGGATTTCCGTTAATTGCAGCGAGTCTATGACGGATTTCCGTCAATTGCAGGGTTCCCGTCTGTCCTTAATGTTTTAAATTCACTTTTCATAATTAATTTTAAGGCCGTGAATAGGCTTTAATTTCTCAAATAGTGTAATAAATGTCTTAATTTTAGTTTGAATAGGTCTTAAATTAAGGAAAGACGAGGTGTATTCACCCTGCTGAGGGGGATGTGATCAAAGCGTGGAGTGGAGCGAAAGCACGTTCCTCTCTCCACTCTAAGCATTCTGTAATCACATCGCTTTGGTCCACTCCGGGTTTTCCATTCCCGCTCACGGAAAAGCTGCTCCGTGTTCACTCAATTAGCTTTGGAGAAGTGCATGTCAGATGAGCGCTGGTGTAGAACTACATTTCAGTTAACTTTACCATGGACACACTTATATTGCAGGAAGGCTCCGATGTATCGGAGATAGATAAAAGTGTCAAAAATAAGTGGAGATGGGCTTGGCTCAGCGAAATGGGTGAGAATGGCAAGCCTTTTAGTTCGTGGGCTAAAAAACTGCCAGGTACGTGTCTTTGCACAGTATGCCACAGGAGACTACAATATGGCAAAAAAGTGCTTGCTCGCCATCAGTCAGAAGCTAGTCACAATGCTGCCGTTCGTGCTCTGCAATACACATGCTCCCTGCCTGGTGCGACAAGTACCACAACGGAGGTTCATCCATCCATGGCCGATCGTGTGTGCGATCTAAAAGTGCGCATATGTTCTTTCATAGCGGAGCATGACCTGTCGTTCAAAGTCTCACAACCGCTGGTTAATTTAATGCAATCAGCTGTCAAAGACAAGAGTGCACTTTCGAGATTGTCTGTATCTAATGCACACGCCTCCTACTTGTGCACACATGGCATTGCTGTTCATTGGAAAAACGAATTATCAACAAAGCTGAAAACGAAGATGTTTTCTTTAAATGTAGACGAGTCAACAGATGGAAACATGGACAGGATTCTGAATGTTCTTATTCGATACTTTGATGAGGATATGGGTAAAGTGGCAACTCAGCATATGGCCTCAAGGAAAATGAATATTGCAGATGCCTTAACAATCACACACACACTGACAGACATTCTCCAGTCATATAGCCTGAACTGGAATCAGGTTGTTGCTATACTGTTGGATAACTGCAATGTAATGAGAGGGGAAAAGTCTGGAGTAGAGACACTAATCAGGAGAGAAAATCCATCACTCCTGGACATCAGCGGAGTCACTGTCCATATGGTCTCAAATGCAGCCAAAGCCCTTTTAAATCCTTTCCAGGGATTTGTGGAACAATTTTGTTCTGATTTATACTATGACATTGAAAAATCACCAAAACAGAAAAGTTTTTTCTGAGTTTCAGTCCTTACTTCATTTGGCGAATAAGAGCCTAATACGTCCCATCAGCAGCAGGTTCCTGCAAATGCTAGATGTGTGCAACAGAATATGGGAGCTTATGGATCCATTGGTTGTGCACTTCTACAGCGTCCTGTCTCCTCATGATCAACACAAACACAGGTACATGGCAATAGCATTCTCTTTTTTATTATTTAATTTCTGTACTAGTAGGCCCAGTTTGCAAGATCTCATTAGCCCTTCAGTGTTAAAGAAAAAAAGCAATGGATTTGTTTTCTTTCTTTGGGGTGATAATCAAACAAACAATATATATATAGAATATCGTGCAAAAGTTTGTGTATTTTAGTCATTCAAATTAAAAGGGGAAACTAATATATTTAGTATATTTAACTATATACATATGCATTATACTTCTCAGAGGGCCGACATCACATTTCTGTATTTAAAATCCTTTTTTTAAATTGATTTCATGTAATATTCTAATTTTCTGAGATTTTGAATTTGTGGTTTTCATAAGCTGTAAGCCATAATAATCATCAAAATTATAACTTTTGCACAATATTCTCATTTTTTGAGATTCGCTTGTCTGTGTGTGTGTGTATATATCAATGATCAATTAGGTTATATCAAGTAATAGATATACAGTAGTGACTTAAAGGGTTAAATAAGGACAAATATTGAAGCTCGGCTTCATTACAGATACAGTGAAATTATTAAATAACTTTCATATGAGGGATGGAAAGTGCCTTGACCTCTAAACAAAAATTATATCATGACAAATTAAGTATTGGCAATTAGAAATAGCAATGTCTGTTTTCTCTCCTTAATCCTTGTGTATATGCTTTTTAGTGATGCAGATGGCTCCTAAACCAGCTTCTTGATAAGCATGCAGTTACATCTGATGAGAAGGCCAGAATAATTTTTCTGCAACAGCAAATGGCAAAATCTGCGAAGATCGGAAGTGATGTCAACAAAAATCGGAAGATGCGCATCTGTATGCTTTTTTCAGAGTTTGACAAGCTCACAACCCTGATTGATTTATACCGAGGTATGTTCACTTTTTATTCACTTTAAGTGGTAAGAAAAGTACAGAGATTTCTTATGTATTGAAATCCTTTTATTGGTATATTACTATGTGCTTATTTTTCCTGGAATCCTGGAATGGAATCTAAGTTAACCATAAATGCAGTTTTTAGATCACTGTTAATCAGATAACTTTGGTTCATACTACTACTAATAAACTTTATTTAAGGCATACTCCACTTTAAAATGAAAATTCGGTCATCATACAATCACCCTCATGTTGTTTCAATTCTTTATGAATTTCTTTCTTCTGCTGAACAGAAAGGAATGTATTTAGAAGAATGTCAGTAACCAGACAGTTTCTGGTTACTGATATTCTTCTAAATATCTGTATGAATTTTCATTTTAAAGTGGAGTATCCCTTTAAACAGCACATTTCAAAACGAAGTAAATTTATACAGATGAAAATAACAATAAAACAATAAAGCTAAAAAAAATATATAATGGGTTGTAATATTCAAGGAAGAGTATGTTACATTACTATTAATGTGATAATGAATAAATGGATAAAATATTCAGACACATTTCTAATCAGGTTCTATTGTGATTTTCAGGTGTACTTCCAACTTTCCAGGTGTTCCTGAAGAAGTTGCAGAATGAAAAGCCCATGATCCATGTGCTGCATGCTGAAATGGTGCTACTGGTTCGGGAACTTCTCTCAATTTATGAAGCCTGAAACTATCCCCTTGAGTGCAAAGGGCTTGTTGAAGCTTAATGTTCACAAGAGAGACCTGCAGTACACTGACAAAAGGTTGTCTGTGGGGAAGTTCAGCTTTTTTGCCTTAAACAAGGCTAGAGTGGAAAAGAAGCCCTGGGTGCAGAAGGTCTACAGCTCTCTCAGAGAAGGCTACATAAAGGCAGCAACATTCCTCCTGAAAAACCTTCCCCTCAACAACAACATCATCACCTCTTTATCTGTGCTGACGCCATCATTGATTCTCCACGAATCAGTTCAAGGTGCATTCAACACCTTGGCCAAGGCCTTGCCAAATGCTGTGAAGTCTGAGGAGTTGGGTCAACTGGATGAAGAGGTGCGAGCCTACCAGATTGATACAGATCTAGGAGCACTGGCCAAATGTTTTGAGGAGAACATTGCACGAATCGATGTTGACTGGTGGAGTAAGATCTTTGCCATGAAGATGCCAGGAGGAGGAATGAGATTCCCCATCTTAGGGAAGTTGGTAAAGGCTCTTCTATCATTGTTCACTGGCCCTCTTGTCGAAGGTGTGTTTAACATCATGGATGACATAATTGAGAAAGACAGGGTTAGGCTAAACATTGAGACTTATGAAGGCTTAGCCATTATCAAGTCCCACATGAAGGTAATTGGCAAAACTGCCTCCAAAATACAAATTACCCCTGCATTGAGGAGATCGTGCCTGTCTTCTTATGGGACATACCAAAATCAATTGAAGAAAAATTGAAGAAAATTGAAAGTCCCCAATTGAAGGGGACTTTAATAAAGCCAATCTCTCCCGTGAACTGCCAAAATACAGACAGCATGTTACATGTCCCACCAGAGACAGTAATATATTGGATCACTGTTACACCACAATAAAGAATCAGAATCAGAATCAGAAAGAGCTTTATTGCCAAGTATGCTTGCGCATACAAGGAATTTGTTTTAGTGACATAAGCTTCCAGTAAACAGAGACAACAACACACAGACAAAAAAAAAAAAAAAAAAAAAAACCAATTTACAGGAGAATTACAAATTGGCAAATAAATAAGTGTATAAACAATTGTGCTATAAATGATAATGGAATAGGATTGAGTGAGATGCAGGAATGTTCTAGGATGGAGGGGTAACAAATAAATATAAGGATATTGCACATTTTTGCATAAGCATACGCTTAAGTGGGAAACATTTAACTGTTCATGAGGTAGATTGCCTGGGGGAAGAAACTATTCTTGTGCCTTGCTGTTCTTGTATTTGCGGCTCTGAGGCGCCGGCCAGATGGCAAAAGTTCAAAGATGGGGTGACTTGGATGTGAGGGATCCAGAGTGATTTTCTGAGTCCTTTTCCTCACTCTGGATGTGTACAGTTCTTGGAGGGTGGGCAGGGGAGCACCAATAATCCTTTCAGCAGTCCGAACAGTTCTCTGTAGTCTTCTGATATCTGATTTTGTAGCTGAACCAAACCAGACAGTAATTGAAGTACACAGGACTGACTCAATGACGGCTGAGTAGAACTGTTTCAGCAGCTCCTGTGGCAGGTTAAACTTCCTCAGCTGGCGAAGGAAGTACAACCTTTGTTGGGCTTTTTTCACAATGGAGCCAATGTGATTGTCCCACTTCAGGTCCTGAGAGATGGTGGTTCCCAGGAATCTGAATGACTCCACTGCAGCCACAGTGCTGTTCATGATGGTGAGTGGGGAAAGTGCAGGGGGGTTTCTCCTAAAGTCCACAGTCATCTCCACTGTTTTGAGCGTGTTCAGCTCCAGGTTGTTAAGACTGCACCAGACAGCCAGCTGCTCAACCTCCTGTCTGTAAGCAGACTCGTCACCGTCCTGGATGAGGCCGATGACTGTAGTATCGTCTGCAAACTTCAGGAGCTTGACAGAGGGGTCTTTAGAGGTGCAGTCGTTGGTGTACAGGGAGAAGAGCAGAGGGGAGAGAACACATCCCTGAGGGGCACCAGTGTTGGTGGAGCAGCTGTTTGACATGAATTTCCCCAGTCTCACTAACTGTTGCCTATCTGTCAGAAAGCTGGTGATCCACTGACAGATAGAGCTAGGAACAGAGAGCTGGGTCAGTTTGGTTTGGAGGGTTGTTGGGATGATGGTGTTGAAAGCCGAACTAAAGTCCACAAACAGGATCCTCACATAAGTCCCTGTTTTGTCCAGATGTTGCAGGATGAAGTGCAATGCCATGTTGATTGCATCATCCACGGACCTGTTTGCTCGGTACGCAAACTGCAGGGGGTCCAGTAAGGGTCCAGTGATGTCCTTCAGATAAGCCAGAACCAGTTTTTCAAACGACTTCATGACGACAGACGTTAGAGCCACAGGTCTGTAGTCGTTAAGTCCTGTTATCTTGGGTTTCTTTGGAATGGGGATTATGGTGGAGCGTTTGAAGCAGGAAGGCACTTCACACAACTCCAGAGATCTGTTGAAGATCTGTGAAAAGATGGGGGCCAGCTGGTCAGCACAGATTTTCAGACAGGCTGGTGTAACGCCATCTGGGCCTGGTGCTTTTCTTCTTTTGTTTTTCTTGAAGACCTGGCGCACATCATCTTCACAGATTTGAAGAGCAGGAGGTATGGAGAGGGGGATTGCAGGAGGTGTTAATGGTTGTGTAGGGAGATGGTCAGAGTGGGTGTTGGGGGTTTCAAATCTACAATAAAACTCATTCAGGTCGTTAGCAAGTCGTTGATTAGCCTCAGTGCAAGGGGATGGTGTCTTGTAGTTTGTGATGGCTCTCAGTCCTCTCCAAACTGAAGTAGAGTCGTTGGAAGTAAACTGGTCTTCCAACTTTTTAGCATAGGTCTTTTTAGCCGCTCTAATCTCTTTGTTCAGTGTGTTCCTGGCCTGATTGTACAAGACCCTGTCCCCATTTCTGTAGGTATCCTCTTTGGCCTGACGAAGGTGTCTGAGTTTTACTGTAAACCATGGCTTATCATTGTTGAATGTTAAATAAGTCCTGGTAGGAATGCATATATCCTCACAGAAACTAATATAGGATGTTACAGTCTCTGTGAGTTCGTCCAGATCGGTGGTAGCAGCTTCAAAAACGCTCCAGTCTGTGATGTCAAAACAAGATTGTAAATCCTGCTCTGTTTCGCTGGTCCATCTCTTCACAGTCTTTACTACAGGTTTAGCAGATTTAAGTTTCTGCTTGTAGGTCGGTATAAGATGAACCAGACAGTGATCAGAACGTCCCAAAGCTGCTCGTGGAACAGAGTGATATGCATCCTTTATTGTGGTGTAACAGTGATCCAGTATATTACTGTCTCTGGTGGGACAGGTAACATGCTGTCTGTATTTTGGCAGTTCACGGGAGAGATTGGCTTTATTAAAGTCCCCAAGAATGATTAAAACAGAGTCCGGGTGTTGTTGTTCTGTGTCTGTGATCTGATCAGCGAGTTTCTGTAAAGCCAGACTTACTTGCGCTTGAGGTGGAATGTAAACACTAACCAGAATGAGCGAGTGAAACTCCCGCGGCGAATAGAACGGCTTGCAGTTGATAAACTGCGTTTCTAGATCAGGACAGCACATCTTCTTTAACACAGTTACATCTGTACACCACCATTCATTGATGTAAAAGCATGTCCCGCCGCCGCGCGATTTCCCCGTTGATTCTGCGTCGCGATCCGCTCTAAACAGCTGAAAGCCCGGCAGATGGAGTGCGCTGTCCGGTATGGCGTCATTCAGCCAGGTTTCCGTGAAACACAGAGCAGCAGAGTGAGAGAAATCCTTATTTGTCCGAGAGAGCAGAAGGAGTTCGTCCGTTTTGTTGGGTAGAGAGCGGAGATTTGCGAGATGGATGCTAGGCAACGGCGTTCGAAATCCGCGCTTCCTGAGTCTGACGAGCGCTCCCGCTCGCTTTCCCCGTCTGCGCGTCCTGAAGCGCTTGATCAGCGCCGCTGCTCCTCTGATAACAATGTTCAGTAAAACGTCTGTATAATAGAAATCCGGAAAAATATCATGTGGTGTGTTCTGCCGAATGTTCAGCAGTTCATCCCTGGTGAAACTGATCGTGTTTGTTAAACAAAAAACAGGAAAAACGAACAAAAACAGTACAAACACTGGAGAGCCAAGCACTGAAGCAGCCATGTGCGGCGCCATCTTGGATTGGGGTAAAGGATGCATATCACTCTGTTCCACGAGCAGCTTTGGGACGTTCTGATCACCTTCTGGTTCATCTTATACCGACCTACAGGCAGAAACTAAAATCAGCTAAACCTGTATTAAGGACTGTAAAAAGATGGACTAATGAAGCAGAGCAGGATTTACAATCTTGTTTTGACCTCACTGATTGGAGTGTTTTTGAAGCTGCTGCCACCGATCTGGACGAACTCACAGAGACCGTAACATCATATATCAGTTTCTGTGAGGATATGTGTATTCCTACCAAGACTCAACTAAATTACAACAATGACAAACCGTGGTTCACTGCAAAACTCAGACAGCTACGTCAGGCCAAAGAAGATGCTTACAGGAAGGGGGACAAAGTCTTGTATAAACAGGCTAAATACACACTGGAAAAGGAGATCAGAGTGGCAAAGAGGAATTATTCTGAAAAAATAAGGACTCCGTTCACTTCGAACGACTCAGCATCAGTGTGGAAAAGTCTAAAGAAGATCACCAATTACAAGACACCACCCCCAGCACTGTGGAAAATCAACGACTGGCAGGCGATCTGAACGAGTTTTACTGCAGGTTTGAAAGAACACCCATCACCTGCCCTGAACACCTCTCCACACAACCGTTCACACCAATAACAACTCCTGCAACCAACCCTGAATGCCTCTCCAAACAACCGTTCACACCATTAACAGCTCCTGCAACCCATCCTGAACACCTCTCCAATCAAGCACTCTCACCATTCACACCTCCTGCATCCCCCCTCTCCCCCACACCTGCAATACAGATCAGTGAGGATGCGGTGCGCCAGGTCTTCCGGAAGCAGAAAAGGAAAAAAGCACCAGGCCCAGATTGTGTTACACCAGCCTGTCTGAAATCCTGTGCTGACCAGCTGGCCCCCATCTTCACAAAGATCTTCAACAGATCACTGGAGCTGTGCGAAGTCCCTTCATGCTTCAAACGCTCCACCATCATCCCCATCCCAAAGAAATCCAAAATTACAGGACTAAATGACTACAGGCCTGTGGCTCTAACGTCTTTAGTCATGAAGTCATTTGAAAAACTGGTGCTGGCCCACCTGAAGGACATCACTGGACCCTTGCTAGATCCTCTTCAGTTTGCCTACAGAGCAAACAGGTCTGTGGACGATGCAGTAAACATTGGACTGCATTAGAGCTGAAACAACGAATCGATTTAATCAATTAAAATCGATTATTAAAATAGTTGTCAACTAATTTAGTCATCGATTCGTTGCTAAATAACTTTTATTTGCCGTAAGCGGCTCATTTCGGGCATATTTCAAATCTGCGGTGACCAAAGTGTGGCAGTAATGAGCCACCGGAGGTTTTACTCAGCCAGTACAGCAGGAGAAGTAGCGAATAGCCAATAGCTGGCCTCGTTTTATGTCACGTGCTTCCTGAAACAGCGTCTCTGCAGCATTCAGCGTGATGTGGGAGTACTTTACTTTGAGCCTTCAAAAAAGAAGAGTAACCTGTAAACTCTGCACTACTGAACTGTTTAAGGGGCCGTTCACATATCGCGTCTTTTGCGCGCTCAAGTTCGTTATTTCCAACACCGCACCGCATCGAGTTAAAAACATTTCAACTTTTCAGAATGCCGCAAGCGCTCCGCGTGTCATGTGACAAGAACTAAATAATCAGCTTCATCCTTTCCCGTAACAACGTTAAAAGCTCAGCCAAGATGAAGGAACAGCTGATCATAGCTGTATATGGATTTCCATTTTGAAATAAATTTAGTAGCAGAGCTACAAGCGATTTTTAGAGCTGCAAATCTATTTATCCTTTGCTGAAATTTCCACGTCTTCAAGGAGAGAGCACGTCATGGTCACTTAGCAAAGGCAGACGCCTCAGGGGCGCTTCTGCGCGAGCGCTTTGGAAAGAAGGAGAAAGCGGTGCGCCTAGCGTTTTCCACGCGTTTTTAGGCGCGATATGTGAACGGCCCCTAAGACTTTTATTCGTGCAGATTCTCCAGTACAATGTTGTTTGCAAATGTTTAGTTGTAAAAGCTGATAACATTGCTTTTTAACAGTTAACATTTAAAGCTTTACAAACATGTTCTGTGATCAGTTTGTCGTTTACCAGTTCATAATTCAGTCTTGCAGCTTAATTATGACTGAATGAGAGAGGTAAATGTTTAAAGATATTTAAAATGCACTTTTTTTCTAAGTATTCACTGCTCTTTTTCACAAAGCAGGTTTTTTTTGTGTGTCCAATTTTTTTTTTCTGGACAACCTTCTGATGGATTTTACTCTAAATTGTGAGTTCCATTCATGTTTCAGGCCATTGGCACTTTATTCGAAGGATTGTTTACAATTTCACAGCATAAGCTATAAAGCTGTTTCCCAGTAAATAATAAAATACAACGCACTGCAATCTTATTCTGTTTTATCCTTATTCTTTGTGAAAATATGTTCTGAAAGATTCCTTAAGCTTTGTTCGGGATGTTAAACTACTTTAGGAGCTCTAAGGACTGCCATGGTGAAAACATTATTTGAAATCTCCTTGTGAAATTTGCTAGAGTATGGATCAGTGTTCTGATTGCAGAAGAGTTCGACAAAGGATCACTAACACATAACAAAACAACTCCAGGTATATTTTTGATGAGGATATGACAATGCAAAATGGTTAAAATCTCTTAAAAATCTATGGTGAATGATAAAGACCCTTTATTTATAATTTACTTGGGGGGGGGAGAAAAAAAAAAAAAAAAGTACATAAACCGATTAATCGTAAAAATAATCGGCAGATTAATCGATTATCAAAATAATCGTTAGTTGCAGCCCTAGACTGCATTATGTTCTGCAACACCTAGACAGACCGGGGACCTATGTGAGGATCCTGTTTGTGGACTTCAGCTCGGCTTTTAATACGATCATGCCAAATCTCCTCCTGCCCAAACTAACTCAGCTCTCCGTGCCCACCTCCGTCTGTCAGTGGATCAACAGCTTCCTGACAGACAGGCAGCAGCTAGTGAGGCTGGGAAAATACACATCCAGCACCCGTACAATCAGCACCGGAGCTCCCCAGGGCTGCGTTCTCTCCCCACTGCTCTTCTCCCTGTACACTAATGACTGCACATCTAAGGACCCATCTGTCAAGCTCCTGAAGTTTGCAGATGACACCACACTCATCGGCCTCATTCAGGATGGTGACGAGTCTGCTTACAGACAGGAGGTTAAAGAGCTGGCTGTCTGGTGCACTCTCAACAACCTGGAGCTTAACACGCTCAAAACAGTGGAGATGACTGTGGACTTCAGGAGAAACCCCCCTGCACTCCCCGCACTCACCAGCATGAACAGCACTGTGACTGCAGTGGAGTCATTCAGGTTCCTGGGCACCACTATCTCTCAGGACCTGAAGTGGGACATTCACATTGACTCCATTGTGAAAAAGGCCCAGCAGAGGTTGATACTTCCTTCGCCAGCTGAGGAAGTTTAACCTGCCACAGGATCTGCTGAAACAGTTCTACTCCACCATCATCGAATCCATCCTCTGCACTTCAGTAACTGTCTGGTTCAGCTCAGCTTCTAAATCGGACCTCAGAAGACTACAGAGGGTAGTCCGGACTGCTGAGCGAATCATCGGTTCAACTCTCCCATCTATTCAAGAACTGTACTTATCCAGAGTGAGCAAAAGGGCTGTTAAAATCACTCTAGACTCCTCACATCCAGCACACTCCCTCTTTGAACTGTTGCCATCTGGTCGACGCTACAGAGCACTGAGCGCCAGAACGACCAGACACAGGAACAGTTTCTTCCCTCAGGCAATCCATCTTATGAACAGCTGATACACACTGAACACACTGAACACACTACACTTTATATTTATATACACATACACTTAATTTATCTAACACACATACTTAGTATACACTTAAATTTTGCACATAATATACATGTACATACATAACTGCATTTTTGTAATATACCTGCCTACAATTGTCAATTTGTATATTGTCATTCCTTGTCTACTTATTTGTATTTTTTGTATTTTTATATTCTTTTATTATATGTTTTATGTTCTGTCGCTGTCATTCTGTTGTACTGCGGAGCTTCTGTCACGAAAACAAATTCCTCGTATGTGTAAACATACCTGGCAATGAAAGCTCATTCTGATTCTGATTCTGAAAAAGAAGGAGAACCTTGACAAGCAAAAGGAAAGGAAACTGAGGGAAGCTGTGAAGGTCCTCTCAGCAGTTAGGGTTTAAAAAGTAAAGAAAGGTTCCACCTCTTCTGTTTGTGCTACAGCCTCCACTTCCTCCATCCCTGGAGTTAAATGCAAACCTGCTGCTACAGCCTCCACCTCCTCTACGCCTGGAGTTAAACGCACTGCTGCTACAGCCTCTACCTCCTCCATCCCTGGAGTTAAACGCAAAACTGCTGCTACAGCCTCTACCTCCTCCATCCCTGGAGTTAAACGCAAAACTGCTGCTACAGCCTCTACCTCCTCCATCCCTGGAGTTAAACGCAAAACTGCTGCTACAGCCTCTACCTCCTCCATCCCTGGAGTTAAACGCAAAACTGCTGCTACAGCCTCTACCTCCTCCATCCCTGGAGTTAAACGCACTGCTGCTACAGCCTCTACCTCCTCCATCCCTGGAGTTAAACGCACTGCTGCTACAGCCTCTACCTCCTCCATCCCTGGAGTTAAACGCACTGCTGCTACAGCCTCTACCTCCTCCATCCCTGGAGTTAAACGCAAAACTGCTGCTACAGCCTCTACCTCCTCCATCCCTGGAGTTAAACGCAAAACTGCTGCTACGGCCTCCACCTCCTCCATCCCTGGAGTTAAATGCACTGCTGCTACAGCCTCCATCCCTGGAGTTAAATGCACTGCTGCTACAGCCTCCACCCCTGGAGTTAAATGCACTGCTGCTACAGCCTCCACCTCCTCCACCCCTGGAGTTAAATGCACTGCTGCTACAGCCTCCACCTCCTCCACCCCTGGAGTTAAATGCACTGCTGCTACAGCCTCCACCTCCTCCAAACCTGAAGTTAAATGCACTGCTGCTACAGCCTCCACCTCCTCCACCCCTGGAGTTAAACGCAAAACTGCTGCTACAGCCTCCACCTCCTCTACCCCTGGAGTTAAATGCACTGCTGCTACAGCCTCCACCTCCTCCAAACCTGAAGTTAAATGCACTGCTGCTACAGCCTCCACCTCCTCCATCCCTGGAGTTAAACGCAAAACTGCTGCTACGGCCTCCACCTCCTCCACCCCTGGAGTTAAATGCACTGCTGCTACAGCCTCCACCTCCTCCATCCCTGGAGTTAAACATAAAACTGCTGCTACAGCCTCCACCTCCTCCAAACCTGAAGTTAAATGCACTGCTGCTACAGCCTCCACCTCCTCCATCCCTGGAGTTAAACGCACTGGTGCTACAGCCTCCACCTCACATGGAGCAACTCCTGCACATGTAGTTGGTAGTCAAACACTGAAACGGGTGTCTGGTGTAGCCAAGCTTCAGGAATATGGTTTCACAGCCAAAAGGCAGAAGAAGTTAAAAGCACTCTAGAAACTTTTGCACAAGAATAGCACTTTAATGGTGGTGCTGTTATTTTATCTTTTTTTTCCTGTTAATTAAGAGTTTCATAAAACATTGTTTGGTCTTATAAGATAAATAAAAACATGCACTGAAAAGTTATGTAGATGGTTGATTATTTGTCAAGCTAAGTTTTTTTCTTTTTCATTGATTAAAATAGCTTTTAAAATACGCCATCTGGCAACATTAAAGCGGTTTAAAATGTCTCCCCTTAAAATGCTATTGTTCTCAACTATTTAAAAATTGAAAGGAATATGACTTGGCCTGAAATAAATTTCAGTCAGAAGAATTTTTTTCACTTTAATCACATAATTCTATACACACATACTTACATTTTTAGGTATTCTTGCAAGTATTCATTCTCTTAATGAGTTTTTGTTCTGCTTGTTTGCATTCAGTTTAGACGTAACCGTTTAATACATTAATACCTTGCCAAGACATTTAATCCAGGAATTGAAAGACAAATCCTGTGATATTACTTTGTTACCGTCATACTTTTGACATCTCTACTTAATAGTCTAGCATTCTTTCTCCTACTGTAATGACACCATAGGAGATAACTGACGTTAACTGGTGGGGTCAGAGCCAACTACCTTAGTTACAACCGAAGATTAGATAACGTGTGAGAAACGGATACACCCTACGTCCATTAACTCCAATTCGTTGTTGCTAATATGGCAGCATTACACCTTTTCAGTCATAATATTTGGCATGTCAGTGAGCAGAGAGACTGCCATCAGCCAATAGCTATATTCGTTTAGCGATAGTGTACATATAAACACAACATCTTCCAATAGTTCCTCTCTGCTTTTCTTTAGCATACCGACACACTTCGCTGAGATCATCAAGATGCCTTTTGGGAGGGAAGTGGTGCTAATTAAAGCATCCATTTAGCCCAGCGCTCGACAACAGACACTGAACTTTAGCAAAGCAGTAGACCTTCAAATAGTCTCCAGTTAACTACAGCGTGCACAGTAATGACAGGTTAGATCCTTAACCCTCATACAACTCAAACACAACTAGAGACATACAAAATGGTTCACAAAACAAGTGATTTACATATTATCTGAATGTGTTTAATGAATAAGGGCAGTTTAATGAAAGATGAGTGCAAAGGAGAGAGCTGCTGTGAAATCTTTTTTAGCATGAAAGGGATGAGTTTCTGAAGTGAATGTGGAACAATATTGAATTAGCTTTTTTCCATGCTCATCAGAAGAAAATTGGATCACATTAAAAAACATGACCCGAGAAGATTTGCATTTTGCATATTACTTATATTGTTTTTTTTTGTTGTTGTTTTTTTTATAACAAAAAGAGGATATTACTAGAGCCCGACCGATATATAGGCCGGCCGATATTATCGGCTGATATGAGCTAATTACATTTAAATCGGCATCGGCATTTATAACGGCCGATGAAACATGAGAAACAGAGTCTCATGCTTCACTCATGTTATGAGTGTTGCATAGTGTGCCCACCAGAGGGAGCTCTGCAGCTCCAGAGTTAACAACAGCGCCAGAAGTCCACTACAGAAGAAAGCGATCAACTGTTTTGACGGTGAGTCTGTCGTTCGTCATGTGAAATGATTGTAGATTTAGTTCATACCCTGTATATAAAAACTGTGTGGTAGTTCTAGCTAACGGTCCTATCATTATTACTTCTAAATATTCTGTAACATCACTTACAGCCGCTAATGCATTGCTATATTAGATTAGCCACAAAGCTAATACCATGTTTATCAGTGGAAGAGCGCGAATGTTAATAGGAGGTCAAACTATAACGTTAGCGTTTAACTTATTCTTATTCTATTGCGGTGTGTTTCCCACATAATGACCGCATAATTGGGCCTTTCACACAGGACGCGGTATGCACGGCGCTTGCCGCTGGGTTCAGCGTTGCCCTTCAGATACAACGCGATTTGCGCTGCGCTATGGCATAGGCGGAGTTTTAAAAACGTTTAGCGGGAGCTCTTTCATAGTCTGTTCCTCCTCCTTTCAGTCAGAAGCAAACATGTATCTGTCCCGTTGTAAGAAGCGAGCGATAGCGCTAGTCCTGCTGATGAGAATTAAGAGAGAAGCAAGGAAGAAGAGGCTACCCTCAGGTCCAGAGAACAATTTGGTGAATTCAGGCTGGTTACGTTACTCTAACACTAATAGCTTCCTTTTCAGCAGGCCCCTTAAATGCTTGCTATTAACTTGTTTGAAGGTGGTTCTTCTCAAAATTGACAGCGGTGTGTTCATGACACTAACGTTAACCATTCAACTTCGAATTGATTCCGTAATCTTCCGGTAATAGTAGGCAAGACGATGTTTTGATTCAGACTGCACAAAGAGAAGAGGAGAAGATATACGGGTCTGTTGTGAATGTGTCTGTGAGAGCAAATATAGTGTAGTTACAGTAGGTGCGTCAGAAATGATTAAACCAGAGGGGACATGTAAATAAATGTGAGATGTGTGGAAATGTGTGGAAAATGTTGAAATAATATTGTTAAATATAAGTAGGTAATACCTATTGCTTGACAAATAAAAAAAAATATATATATATTTCTCATTTTTGCCTATGTAGGAGATCCCAGTTTATTATTATTATAATTCTAATGATGACATGAGTAATGATACATGGTGATATTATTAATACACATGCTTATTCTTTCTCTGTCTCTCTTTCTGCCTGCAGATGGCTGAAAAAGGTGAATGCTGTAGCAGCAAAGTGTGGGACTACTTCTGCAAATACTTTAACTTTAGTATTATAATTTATTTACAGTACACACACAGACTGTTAAAACCAGCTTCAACTGGAAGAAAGTAAAAGTGTTAAATGTTTAAAACCAGACTGTTTTTTGATCATTAAAAAATATATACTTTTGATGTGCAATTGTTTAGTCATTGAGACTGTAATCTAAGGCTTTTTTTTAACATAATCCATTCTGGAAAATGGTTTATACAGCCCACATACATAGAACAGGCAGATATTTTGCTATTGAATGTTGTGTAAATGTAGTTTATAGGAAATGGGTCTAATATCCAGATTATTTTTAAAATCAAAATATCGGCTTATAAATCGGCTCTTTTCGAGTTAATATCGGCATCGGCCCCCAAAAATCCATATCGGTCGGGCTCTAGATATTACCAGTATTCTCTGCTTCAGGCCTGTGATATCCAGCTGTGAGATGTTTCAGCAATCTCACCCTCACCTTCAGCAATCCCACCCTTTACAGTCACTTGAGAGGGACACGTCTGCCTCCAGAACTTTCTAAATCTAGCATGACTGCTCTCTGCTCCTCTTTGGGGGGCCGATTGTGGTTAGTGCTGCACTAAATCAGACCTGTTGATGTGTGGATGGCATGTCACTGGTCTGAAGTGACGAGACAGTTTCTGTGTGGGAAGAGTGGACATATGAACAAACAGATGCGATGCGATGGCCTGATTTTTTTTTAGCTGCAGGTGTCTTTACAGGGAGCAACGAAGACGAATCTATTGAGTGAGCTGTTGTGCAGATTTCAGTTTATGCCATTAATAATTCATAGCTGTCAAATATGGCCCTGGGCTAGTGCAGGTTAGTAGTTAAAGCACTGACTTGGTTTATGCAATGAGACGCATGCTTGATTCCTCTTTGTCACACTCATCATAACTGCCTGGTATTGTTCTATTTCTTATACTCTCTGTGTGTTATCTTTGTATAGCAGGACACAAGTATCTATAGCTTTCTTCTATGTGTCTTGATTTATGGCCATGTACGTTTGCTGTTGCCAGGCAAGACTGTGGGTGTGTGATGGGGATTGGGTTTCATTTTACAAGGTGATGACATAAATTATAACACACAGAGTCACCCAGACTGCCCGGCAGCCAAGATCCAACCTAGATACATTGTCCAACCACTTCATTCCTTTTTGGTCTTATTAACCTGTTTGCGCTGAAAACACTAGTAGAGTTTTTGTTTTTGTGTGGATTTCATGGGTACGTTAAAATCTGCACTTGAAGAATGACACACCCTATTACTCAACTTTATAAACAAACCAACCTGTTTGCACCTGTCCCTTGTATGCAAATGCATTTCGTTCATGCATGACACACACACACACACACACACACACACACACACACACACACACACACACACACACACACACACACACACACACACACACACACACACACACACTCATGATTCGTCAACTCTTCCCATAGGTTGACTTAAGACTCTTAATTTTAATTTGAATCAATTAATATACAGATAATAATTTTGTTGTTTCGTTGGAAAATAAAAGTGCACTGATCCTTGCAGATGTAATGAACACTAAATTACTACAATACTAAGTGCTTGATCTTTCCTTAAAATATATTATCCCAACAATAAAAATTCTGTCCTTTACTCACCCTCATGTTGCTCCAAACCTATATGACTTTCATAAAATATTCAGGGGAAAAAAGGTATTTTTTGTTTAAATAATAAAAAGAAACGTTTGTCAAAATATTATCTTTTGTGTTCCGCAGAGATAAAGTCATACAGGTTTAGAATGACATGAGGGCGAGTAAATAATGACAGAATTGGGGTGAACTATCCTTTAATCACTTTCAAAGTTGTTGACTTTAAACCTTCCGTGACATCTGAGGAGTACTGATATAAGAGTTACAGCAGAAGGCATTATTATTAGTATTTAAAGATCATTTCGATATTACAGAACTTTCGCTTTCACTAAGGCCCACCTCTAACTGTTTCAACAAGTGCACAATTCTCTTGAATTACTGGAATAGTCAAACCCATTCATTTGTAAAGGCTGTCCACATTCTTTCAACCATCTGTTTGTCTGTGTGTATAATAGTGTTAACGCGCCTGTCAAAATATTGGCCACACCTATTCATTCTTCATTATTACTTTTTTATTTTTTTATTTTGCAACAGTAGCAAGTTTATTGAAACCAATTATAACGTGACAGTTAAACTATATATATCATGTGCTGCATCCTGGGATGACTTTAAAAACCGTAATGAAGAGGTTCTCATATGTGACCCTGAACCACAAAACCATTCAT
The DNA here is from genome assembly GCF_963082965.1 of Carassius carassius. Lineage (NCBI taxonomy): Eukaryota > Metazoa > Chordata > Actinopteri > Cypriniformes > Cyprinidae > Carassius > Carassius carassius. The sequence continues at coordinate 15,919,673 of NC_081757.1, read as the reverse complement.
ATGGGTCAATTTCTTGAAATTTCTACATCATATCATCTGAAAGCTGAATAAATAAGCTTTCCTTTGATGTATGGTTTATTAGGATTGGAAAATATTTGGCCGAGATACAACTATTTGAAATCTGGAATCTGAGGGTGCAAAAAAACCTAAATACTGAAAAAAAAATCACCTTTAAAGCTTTCCAAATGAAGTCCTTAGCAAAGCGTATTACTAATCAAAAATTAAGTTTTAATTTATTTATGGTAGGAAATTTACAAAATATCTTCATGGAACATGATCTTTACTTATTATCCTAATGATTTTTGGCATGAAAGAAAAATCGATAATTTTGACCCATACAATTTATTTTTTTTTGGCTATTGCTAAAAATATATCCCAGTGACTTTGGGCTGTTTTTTTTTTTTTTTGGTCCAGGGTCACATATATGTCTTCCATCACTTTTGGGTAACACTCCTCTTCAGATTTGCTAAGGAATCTCTTTGTCTGGAAAACTAATATCAAGGTTTAAACCGTAAATTTTTATTAGTACAGCGTAAGTCACGTATGCCCAAACAAACAGACACATAGTGTATATTTTCTTTGGTCTCGCTCTTTAATATGACACTGAATTGCAGTTGTGAGTTATTTAGCCTGTTCAACCAGTGTCCTTTGCAAAAGACAAAACAAAACAGAAATAGTCCACACACCCACATGCTTAATATTGTGCTTATTTAAGGTACTAGACCCTATATGCATGTCAGTGTCATTGTTTCTATGGGACCAAGCAGGTTTTGAGAGTCGATACCCTTCCCAGTGTCCCCCATATGACATGCTATACATGTGGGTATTCTCACATGTATTCTGCTGTATCGCTGGGGGTAGAGGGGTGTATTAAGGGGTAACTGAACTCCCCCTCTGGCGCTGGTTTGAAAATCTAATGCGTCCCTGCAGCCTTTTGATCCACTTTCAAGTCTCTCACCTACCAAATTAAAAGCTGACGTCTTGCTTTTAGAAATAGATCGTTTGCGTAGTGTTTGTCTTGCAGATACAGAGACGGCATAGGGCGATTGTAAACAGGGTTTCAGGCTCCATATGCCAGGCAGCTGATTGTAAAAAGCCGACACCTAATCCTGCCACCGTGTGCTTCATCCGTCAGCTCAGAAACCCCCCCCCCCCCCACACCCCCACCCCCCCGGTGTGAGTGAGGCTGGAAGCGTCTCCTCAGACCGCCAGATGATGACCTGGTCTGGACCAGAGACTTTAATCTCCTAGAGATTAATGGTTGTAGCTTTATGTGCGGCCATGACTGCGGAGGGGGATACAGTATTTGCCTGCAGTGCTGAGGTTCCTCTCATTTGGCTGGCCTTGTTGCTCACGGGTGTCACCGTAACTGTTACTCATGGACTAGATATGCTAGGATGGTTTATTATTAGCAGTTCTACCCCATTCAGTCATTGGAGGAAGGTCTGAGGTGCAAAAATAAAGAGGTAACCACCCTGAGCCTGTCTACGTGCTGTTTACAGGGATATTTTAGACCTAGAAGAGCCCACATATTTACTGCCAGAGGTTGAATGTCCTTGCCATTTGACATAGAAGAGCAAAGCAGTTACAGACAGAAGGATAGGAGAAGAGAACGGAAAGCAGGATAGAGGCTGTATGGATAGGGGGACGGTCTGACAGAGAAGGGAAGAGACAGAGACTCAGCCCGGGAGGAGGAGCTGCTGTCCCAGGGCTGGTCCCTGTGCTACAGCGGCTCACTCTCTGTGTGTTTGCACCGTTTCTCATGCCGTGATGAAGTCTCGTGGAGAGGCTGTGGGCTGGAGAGAAGCTCGAGGACTCTTCCGAGGTTTCCAGTCCCCCTGCAAGGCACAGGCTGTCTGCTGGAGAGGGGGATTCATCTGAAGACCATAAACACGCAAACACTCGCTGGCTGAGTGTTCTTTTCTTTTTTTTTTTTCTTTCAGACAGAACTTTTTCTTATTTTTGTACTTCTCCAGACCACGGCAAAAGGACCACCAAGATGAGTCGATGGCTCAAATGCACCTCCATGTACTTTGTAGGTATCAAGAGATTCTCCAGTGGTATTTTTCCCTTAAACTTTGCTATGCTTTCAGTTCTTTCTTTTTATGGAGAGACATTTGATTCTGAATTGAGTGAGTGTGCTTTTGGGACGTCTTTTAGCTTAGACGTCTCTTGAAAAGCTTGTGTGAACTTGTAGGACCATGGCAGGCTTAAAGCATCTTTTGTTAATGCAAAAGGTTTTTTTTTTTATGAGTAATGTGTATTAAGACTACTCTAAAATATCTATTTCCTCAGGTGTTTCTTTGGTTCATAAGTTATTTAGTGTCCTGGATGGCTACAAGCCTTTATTAATTTATTATTGCAGTTATTATTTTATTTTAATTACATTTTTATTGACATTCGACGTAAACATAAACATTTCCATTTCAATCAGATGCTTAGAAAAGTGAAAAGTTTTGTTTGGTTTTTTCAATTTATGTAAGATAAACCTTAAAACCATCATTTTTATTTTGTTAAGACTTCGAGCCTTTCGTTTCCTGTTGTGCTTTTGAATATTTGAATCGATGGTGTGCTGGAGTTGTTAACATTCCTTCATTCAGCTAATTCCACTTGAGATCACCACCCTGATCATTAGGAGATTCATGAACAATAGGTGTCACCTCAGCAGCTTTATTGAACTTGACACTGCTGTCTTTCTGTACATGCTGATATTATGAGTGTTCTGATGTGTGTCTCTCTCTATCCTTTAGAACACAGACTGGAATAAGTATGATGACAAGCTGATGAAGGCAGTGGAGAGGAGGGAGGTGGACAAGGTTGCAGCAGTGCTCGGCAAGAAGGGCATCATCCCCACCAAACTTGACGTAGAGGGCCGCTCTGCGTAAGTATCCCTGTCACTAAGGATGGGCCACCATGGTTGACTAGTCATCCAACAACTGATTAGGCTATTAGATAAGGTCAACTAGTTTGTCTAAATTTTTAAATCTAGGTTTAAGAAAGTGTGTGAAGTTAAACAGTCCTATATTTCAAAGCTTGTTTCCAGAATCCTGCGTTCTCTTCCTATTCTTTGTGTGTGGTCTAACTGTTTAACTTAAGAACATGGCCTTAAGGAACGTGGCCTCTCTTGATGGGATTAACCCGAAAACCAGACTAATAATACAGGGCATCCTTAATACCAATGAATCGACTAGGCAGCATACCGGTTAGTCTGTTTTGAAAATATGTAGTTTTGCACATACCTGCCTGAGAGTGAAACACTCAAACTGTGAGATTATTCATAATCATTCAAATTCTTAAACACTCGTTACATCTGCATAGTTAGGCACAATGGTATTATAACAGTAAGATTTTTATTATAGGGAAAGAATATTTATTGACTTAAATGTCTTGGGATCCCTGCTATATCATGATATCAAACTCTGCTTTCAATATAGTTCACAGCTTTATCATGCATCAGACTGGTTATCACTTCATTAGCGCTTTTTAAATTTGAGGCGTCCTGTTTTTTTATTTCCTTATTTACGGTTTTATGCTTTTGTTCATACTTTGGTATTTATAGTCTCACTGATCGGCCCTATGTTTTTGTCCAGTCTGGACTGAAGCATTTTGTGCCTGACCAAGAATTTGAGTAAAAATGGGAAAACATGTTGTGGTTGGAGATGCTTGACCCGGCACAAACCAGAAGAGTCCGGAACAGCCTGGGCCTCCTGGGCTGGAAGTAGGTCTTCAGTGAATAAATCAATGCTTGTGTACACTGACTAAATTTAGCATCTAGAAGTTTTTCTTTCCTAATCTGTCATGTTAACCGCTTACTCAATCTTCTTTTGGAAGTTCCAAGTCTGGAGATCTTTAGATGATGCCTTTTTATTTTGGGATAAATGCAGGAAAAGTATTTGGGGTCAGAGTTGAATCGTTGAACCCCGTTATTCAATATCACACTGAGTGATGTTCCACATTATTACATGGCTGCACAGTAGACTCCAACACTGGTGGATCAACTGTGTCTTTTCCTGTTTTAGAAAGCCTAGTTGGCTTCCCATCAATCCCTGATGTTTTTACTGGCTTGACAGGGTCTATGTAGGGCATAGACAGACACATTTCAGCTTGATTTAACCACAGATTTGTTTCTTTCCCTCATTTAAAGCCATATGGTTCCCCTTGGGGTATTTTTGTCATAGTGTGAGATTCTTCTTGCCCTGTTGGGTGGAGAGGAGCTTGACTTGTAATAAGGTGCTAGAATTTCTCAGGACTAAATCAAGAGCATTGGACACCGTCGCAGTCGCTGGGTTGGTGTTATAGTGTAACAGAGCTCAATTAATAAACACCAGCCTGTTATATGAAACATTCTTGCGGACGTCAGTGTGCCATAATGGCTGCCAGATGACCTGGACATGGGAATATGCAGCCTTTTTGTGCATAGTCAAGTGGAATACACAGGTCAAATGTTGGATTTATGGAAGTCCTCTGGTCGTATATAGCAGGACCCCACATGCAGACTGCATTTCAAGCCTGTTATTTCCCTTACTGGTCAGAAAAGCCCCCAGGGAGGGCGGACCACAGGGCTTGTAGGGCGTAATCCAGTAGTTCTGGTGAGTTAATTGGTAACCTGCATAAGGACAGCATTTTTGCCTTGTGGGCAAACGGAAATGAGCAGATTTCTGTGTTTTTCTATCTTTAAATAAGAGTATGGAATGAAATACACCTGCTTGATGGAAGCTTGCTAATAGATGGTTAGCTCACAGGAAACAGACCAAGCCTTCCTGCTGTGGCATTAGCCTTTTGCTACTTTAACACACCCAGTTTATAATAGGTCTAGGCTATACACACACAGTTTCTAATAAACACTTTGCAAATCCCCAATGAGAGTGAAATTGGTTTTGGTTAGTAAAAAAGTTGGCCAGTAACTTTGTTAGGAACTGAAATTCAAAACGGTTTTGTTATTAGCTAAAATAGTAAAATGATTGAATTGTTTTTTGTAATTGAAATGGTTTTAAACTGTCCAAACTGTTTCAAAACGCTATTATTATTATTTTGAAGATGCTTGACTAGTAAGAATATTAAAGTAAAACTAGTAACATTTTTTCAGTTTGTTCACCTTTCAAAGATGTGACAGTTAATTTTAGAGCCTGAACACACACAGACAGAAAATTCTTTAGAAGTTCAAAATATTTTTTTGAGTTACTTAAAATTTTGCTGCTACAATAGGCCTTTAAAGTAAGAATGAGCCTTGCATTCAGCAAAGTATTACAATTCCTAATGCATTCCACACTTATCAGATACTCTTATGCATTGAAATGGCTTTTGCTGAATTGCAGAGACTCTGGTGACAGACTAGTACAGCATTCAAAACTCTTGTTTTGAATTCAAACTGGCCCCCCGTCCCACCTCTCTAGCACCTCTAAAAATACATAAAGTATCTTGAAGCCACAGATATGCGAGTCAGCCAAGGAGTTGGAGCCAAGCTAGAATGACATGTCTGGGTCTTCATGACCATCTGAGCCCTTCAGTCTCCTCTAATGAGGGTCACTTACTATTATAACAGTCACCTTCTTTCCATATACCTAATAAAATGTTTAGTCATTTTTAGTTATGAAATCATATTTGGAGGAACCTGTAAAGCAATGAGCTGTGTCTCCCCCTTTGACTTCCCTAGAAATTGTATTAATTTAAATTTAGATTAAATTTGAAAACATCATATACTGTAGTAGTGGAACAATGTTGTTTTGATGACTTACACAGTGTCTATAATGCAACTAATGTTGTATGAATTTTCATAAAAATAAAGTTTCAGAAAGTGATACACACTAGGGATTGTGATGAACCACCACATCGCTGAAACGGATAAAACACAAGACCTATTCTCTGTCCTTAATTTTAACGACAACAAATTGTCACCCATCCATCACACCATGGGTGGTTGTTTAGGCCAGTGTGTGGAAATTGTGTCCACAATTTCACCTGTCAATCTTCAGGTCAAAGGCCTGTCTACATGTTTGGATTCTCACCATCAACACTGTCTAAAATAACACTTTGCAAACACAGGTGAAAATCTGCATGGCTCTCTTTACAACATGTCTCAGAGACATTCTCACCGCTTTAAACCGAGCACTAAAAAGTGCAGATTTTTATCAGTTCGGCATCTTGCATATGAAGTACGAAGTGAAAGTGAATTCATTAAATATGGACATTATCTTGGCCAGCATTTTGATAATGGAAGTATGTTTACATTAGGCACTGCATGTATGAATAAAAAGTATGGTTATGTAATGCAAAGTGAGGAGTTTTGTGTGCAAATGCATTTGAGAGACTGAGAGTTGAATTTCTCTTGATGGTAGTCCTTTCTGTGAAAGTGAAAGTGAAGTGACATTCAGCCAAGTATGGTGACCCATACTCAGAATTTGTGCTCTGCATTTAACCCATCCGAAAATGCACACACACAGAGCAGTGAACACACACACACTGTGAGCACACACCCGGAGCAGTGGGCAGCCATTTATGCTGCGGCAACCGGGGAACAGTTGGGGGTTCGATGCCTTGCTCAAGGGCACTTAAGTCGTGGTATTGAAGGTGGAGAGAGAACTGTACATGCACTCCCCCCACCCACAATTCCTGCCGGCCCGGGACTCGAACTCACAACCTTTCGATTGGGAGTCTGACTCTCTAACCATTAGGCCACGACTCCCCTTCTCTAGAATGCTGATGATGGTGGCAATGCCCTTAACACAAGTTTAACCCTTTCTCCCGTTTCGGTTCCTTTCTCTCTCTTTCTCTTCAGCTTCCATCTTGCTGCCACCAGAGGACATCTCGACTGCCTGAACCTCATTCTTAATCACGGTGTGGATGTCACAGCCACAGATGCCACAGGTGAGGATTTTGCTCTAGATGGGTGAGTTTGAATACCAAGGAACACATATAATGATAAAATGTGTCTCTTAAATGTACTTTTATGGGCAGTAAAATGCTCTGTCCGGTTCCTTTCTAAAGGGATAATGTACAAAATAGTCATTACTTACTCTCTGTCACACTGTCCAAATTCAGGAACAGAGATGTTTCAGAATTCATTAAAAATATTTCGGGTGAATTTCTCTCTTTAAATGTTAATGATATAGCAACACATTTTTCACCAGAGAATGAGGTTACTCTGGAAATCCTTTATAGACATATAAGCCATAAAAATGTCACTGTCAAATGATATGTAGAGAAGAACTGTTTGATGTAAAACAGGAATGGATGTGGAACATTTTAGCAAGACTCCCGCTGTTGACATCAGTCTCTACAAGCAGACTGGTTAAGATTGGTTTGTTGTCTAATGGCTCCAATTGATTTGTTGTTTTGTTCCTGTAGGAAAAAATGCCTTACACCTGGCAGCCAGAAATGCCCAGTCGCTATGTGTGCAGAAACTACTCCAGGTAAAGCTGCTTTTCACAATCAATACAGTTTTAAGGAATGACTAGAAACACAAGGTATTTTTGTTCTCTTTTTCTTGTAAAGCCAGACAATTTCTGCTCTATTGTATCTTCTTTTTGATGTGAAGGAAAGGTTTTTAATCATACTTTTGAAGAGTATGAGGTTTTCTGAGGACTTTGATGATGAGAGGAACTTCAGAAAGGATTATTTACGGCCTCCATTATAAGGCTGTGCCGATTCATTTTTGTATCAATGTGCCCAGGTTTTCTCCTTATATTGTGTAGATACTTCACTATTTTTCTAATTAGGTTTATATGATTTATGACTTGTATCATTCCCTGAAGTTCAATTAGGCACTTTCTGAACAGCATTTTTTAGCACAGTCAAAGCTGTATCATTGAGATGCAGTATTAAACAAAAGAAACAACAGAGAAGAGACGCTCTCTGAATCTCTCATCTGATTTCCTCTGAATATCTTCTCGATTACGTTTGATACCATTTTAATAGCAGTCCAGATATATTGTTATATACAGTAGCAAAAGTTTAGGGCTGGTAAGATTTTTTATGTTTTTGAAGTCTCACCAACTGTATTTATTTGATCTGCATACACCAAAATATAGTACCACTGTGAAATGTTTGCTTTTTTATGTGTAATTATTCAGTGATGTTAAAGACTTGGTGCTTAAGAAACATCACTTACCATAACTGAAGTTAGTTATGCTGCTTAATATTTTTGCAAAAACTGAAATGCTTTTTTGTAGGATTTTTGAATAGAAATGTCAAATTAAGCATTTATTTTAAATTGTAAATACATTCACGATGCATATCCTTTCTGAAAAAAAGATGTTTTTTTTTCCTTAAAAAAAGATACTGTTTTAGGACTGTTTAAATTAAGTAGCCTTATTGCTGAGTATGTCTTCTGATTTTTTTGTACTATTATCATTGGCCGGTACCCAGCCCTGCTTCATCGTCATCTGTGTGTTCAAGGAAGTACTGCAAAATCGATTTTTCAGTTTGTTTGCAAACCTTTAATGCTAATAGTGAGCTTACTTCAGCCCACAGGCTCATAAACAAAGTGTAGAAAATAAAGCAATGACCTGAACTCCGTTGCATAACACTGAACCTGACATCCTGATTATGAGAAAACGAACCTGTTTAAAGGCAAATCGAGCAGATCTTGTTTACAGATACGCCGCTTAATTTCAATCAATTAATGCACAAACACATTTTGCAAGAGGGTAAAACTCTGTCTCTGTGCCGATGTGAGTGATGGTGCTTGAGATAATTAAGATCGGAAATGATTCCTATGACGTGCTTGTTGATGACTCCAACAACAGCGTCTTTGTCTCAGTGACTTGTTTGTGTTAATTACTTTGTACCCCAGGGAGAAAAATGAGAAAAATCTGACTCGACTAATTATGTAAAAATTAATTTTAGTTTTTGTCTGTTGCTTGCCTTTGAAATCACTGACAGCTAATATGAAGCGTAATCCACCTTAAGTGTCATGACTGTGTACTGTTATTCAAACAACATTTTCCCGGGTGTCTGCAGTGTTGACAGGCTGCCCGTACTGTAACCTGCAGTCTATATTTCTATGCCATCATCATGTGCAATCTGAGACTGGCTCAGATAGAGTTACCCAGGACACAGTTAGCCAGCAAGACCATGTGACCTTGCTACTGGTTTTGGAGGCTGTTGCTAGAGCATAACAGGTTTTTATAGTGACTGAAGTCAGAGGAGTTGTTTTGTTAAAGGTAGCAAAAAAAGAGGTGGAGAAAGTATGGGGCTTGAGAAAGTAGGACAGACAGTGGAATATGGAAAGAGTGAAAGAGATTTTAGAAATGAGGGCACAGGGGGTGCTGGGACTGAAGACCACTGAGGCCAGTATCTTAGCAACACTCCTTTGCTCGACCTGGTTTCACTTCTCACGTTCAGAATTATTTCAAAGCGTTGAACTAGACTCTCACACCCCCATGTCATTCTGGTGCGTTCTTGGTTTTTGTGTTCATCTGTTTAGGAGCAGCCAGTCATGAAGGATGTTTTCGAAAGTTTAGACTCATCCTCTGACCTTTTAAAGCTTGTAGTCCATGAAGTGTTTGTGAATGGAGTGACTGTGAGTGTGACAAGTGTTTTATGTTTCAGCACAATTGCCCAGTGGGAAACGTGGACCTGCAGGGAAGAACAGCCTTGCATGATGCTGGTAAGCAAAAAGCTTTGTACATTTTGAGATTTTGTTGGAGTTGAACTCTGCAGTCCTCTCTCTTCCATCTAACTCGGGGGTTTCCTGCTCCCTCCATTTTTTTTTGCTCTTTCATTCCTTCTTTTTCACTTCCTTCTACAACAAGTGGTGAAGCAGAGATGGAAAGGGTAGTGGATGAACATTGAATGTGATTCTTTGAGGCAGCAGCAGTCATAATCAATAAGATGTAGTTCACAGGCTTATTTTCCTTCCCTCAGAAGGCTTTCATGTAAGATTTAGAGCTCTTGCTCTTACTCAGTGCCCAGTGGAGGTTTTAGATTTATTTATTCTTTTTTTGTGTGTGTATTTGAGTGTGATATCAGATGAGTCTACTGAATCTAATTCGCATGCTTGGGGGAAATGTTATGGAAAAATGATTATTGTTTGTCTTTTCAGTTATGGCCGGCTGCTCCTCCAGTGTGAAGCTGCTCTGTGACAGTGGGGCATCAGTTAATGTCAGCGACTTTGTGAGTTAATATGTGGCTTGTGGGATATTTCGTATCCTGATAACTTCTTTGTCATCTCATTCTTTTTCCCTGGACAAATGTTCTGTATTTTTTATTTCCCCTCAAATGTACTTTTATCTTCAAATGCTTTTAAAAAAATGTTTTTTCTGTTTGAGTTGATGCAAATGTGCACTTTTATGTGTGTTTATAGGATGGTCGGACTCCATTGGTGCTTGCCACTCAAATGTGTCACCCACACATCTGTCAGCTGCTGTTAGAACGAGGAAGTGACATCACAGTCAGAGACAAACAGAACAAGTAAATATCACATTCATATTTCTCAGTAATTGGTTTTTATTGCCTCTTTTCTTGCCCTGCTGTGTTTTTATCCAGCTAGTGAATTTTCTGAGATCTCCTTAGATTTTATCCACCTTATTTTTTTCCCTTTGGATATCGGATGCTTTCAGTTATTTTAGCTGATTGACAATGCAAATTGGCATTATTCTTAGCATAATTGCTTAATTTGTCATGCATAATAGTTTGTAGCGTGAGCAATTTAACACTGCATTATTATTCTTCTAGTTACTGATCTAAAGCGGCTAATGAATCTGAAATCTCACGATTTCATGGAATAGCTTACTTTCATGTTGAAATAAAAGGTGAATAGAAGGATATACCAAATGTATTAGTTTTATTAGTGTCCTAATAGTTCACAGAAGCATTTTTAAATATAATATTTTGATGTCACTTGGTCATATTGAAAATGTGTTTGTGTTTTTGTTTGTTCACTCAGAACAGCATTGATTCTGGGCTGCGAGTATGCTTGTAAGGATGCTGTGGACGTTTTGTTGAAACATGGTGCTGACGTCACTGCTGTGGATGGTTTCGGCCATGACAGTTATCACTATGCACGGCTCAGCAAAAACCAGGAGCTTGTCTCTCTGGTCAAGAGTTATCTGGACAGTGCCACAAAAGGTTTTGTTGCATCCTGTTTATATGATCTCTCTCTCATATGTCTACAGTGTTGGAGCATTAGAGCAGTGCTTAAATTGCAATGAATTGAAATGTACCTCAAACACGGTGTTAAATTATTGACATGAACTGAATTGGCAGATTTTGTAAATGCATGAGCAGCAACATATGATTCACTGGTCCAAAGAACAAATACTGGACCAAAAATTGTATTCATATTAGCCATATTACAAAGTGACCGTTAAAAGTATCCAGAGATTGAGTTGGATTGTGTACACAATTTTATGGTTGGTTACATTTTATTATTTGCATCAGTTTGTCACATCAGAACAGATAAAAGTCTGCAATCTAATATACTGGACGTTCAGTAATGTAAATAAGAAAGAAAGTATAAGAAGTCAGTTTAGTAGAGGAATCTCACATTTTTAATTGAAAATAAAAAGGGGCAAAATCAAGCAGGTTATAATGCAGTCCTTCACTGCAGTTTCACAGTCCAAGCTTTTTGTCGGTAAAAAAGCACTCCAAGCAGAGCGAAAAAGAAGTGATTTGCCAAGCAATTTCTGGCACAGACCACTTTTTTCATAGGAACCAGATATTCCTTTATCACCTCATTACTTCCATTGTTCCATTTCATTATCCTTTGCATTTAAGTGAAGTTTTTTTTATTTAATATTAAAACTTTTCACAAAGAGGCTGATGAAAATGTCTGCCTTTCTTGGTGTAAATCAGTTGAATGCAACTTTTCGTCAGATTTTTTTATCCTTTTTCCCCCTGCAGTTCGCATTGCTTTGTTGCATCACTTTTGGTGTGAATAGGCCTTTATCAGGTAATAAGGTTATAGAGATCAAAGCCCCAAGAGCTTATGCACACGCTTCCTAAGAAGAGTGCAGAACAGCGTCCTTTCAGCTTCATACTTCAGAGGAAAAAAGAAGCGTTTATACATACCATAACTCCTGAGAGGGAAAAACATCTCAATTCTCCTTCTGTATTTATTTGTTTGTTTGTTTTTCTGGTCGTTTCATGAATGGCTAATTAATCATTACTCATTTGTATTCACAGCAAAAGAGGCTGTCAAGATAGAACAAAAAAAGAGACAGGTATACACAACATTTTCACCTTCACTTCATTCTGAGCAACTCCCTTCAGATGAGATTTTAAGAAACATAATATACAGATTATAATCAATCACAAAATGTTAAAATCTTTCCTTTTATTACTTACTCCAAAACATAACCAATAAGCATACTGCACAGAAAAGGGCTGCATTTATTCCATTGTAATTTCACTGAAGCTATCTAGAGCACTGAGTCTGGAATAATATAAATGGAATTTATGATTGATGTGAAGAGAAAGCAATTTAGTTTTTCTCATTTCAGCACTTGTGCATCTACCATATTAAAAGGAAAATCAATTATTTTAATCTATTATAATTCCTTATCTCAAACCATGTTTAGTGTTTCGATGCACTTGTCTGACTGTACCTGCAGTAGAGACTGCAGTGCTGTAGAAACTTTTACGCACTACTGCCACCCGGTGTTCAATGAATGTAGTACACTATATATATTTTTTCTCCCTAAAAGAACCACATTCAGCGCTTTTTTATAATTTAAGCTTTTTTTATCCTCCTGAAGTTCACTTATCTTAGCAAGTCATAATTTTCTAATTTGAAAAATGCTTTGAAGGCAATTAATGTGCTTTTAAGGTCAGACCGTAAAGATCAGGGAGAATGGTGGAAATAAACTGCAGCCACTCATATAGTTTATAATTTTATAAATTAGTTTTTTCTTCAGCCTCAAAAACCCTTCACTGATTAAGGGGGTCTTTGGCTTTACAATTAGATTAAAAAGTAATTTTTACATTTTATTTTCTGCGTCCGTTACAATCTGTGGAGATGGTTTCTGAAGCCTCTAACCGTGATAATATCATACAGATGAGGGCCAGTCAAATCTATGACAGTATGACATTGCCAGTAAAATGTTCTTGTTCTTTGTTTATAGTTTGTTCACCATTGTTTGTTTGTTATAAGACCTGGGCTTGTTTTATTGTGTGCCATATACATGTTCCTTACACATTCTGTAGATGAATTGTTTATTTATTATAAGGGGTTATAAGACATTTATCATAGACTTTTTTTTTTTTTTTGCATTACAAACTATATATTAATACAAATGTGTGAGCAATTGTGTATGTGTATGTTTGTTTTTTCCAGGACTTGGAGAAAAAGAATGAGAGTCAACAGGAGACACTAAAGAAGTTCCACCAGGAACAGAGAACACTGCTCGATAAAGTTAACATGCTTCAGCAGCAACTCAGTCAGGTATTTCTTCAGGAGTTTTGTGATTGGCCAATTTATTTGAAAGCTTGCGCCTTATATGGGTGTTTTCATCACTCCAGAAAATTGAAGCCAAAATACTTGTACGTGGCAATTTTATCAATTTTTCTGAGCAGGTTGTTGTATATTTCTATTGCAGTATAGTTCTATAGATATCTTTTGTCAAATGTTCTCTCTCTCTTTCTAAGGAAAAGTCAACAGTGGAGGACATTCACAAGGAGGTAATTTGTGTGTTGTTCTGGAAATGGTTTCCTTCTGTCCCAATGACATTGTCTATTCTAATTTTCATCTCTTCATCCCACTTCTGTCATAGTATTTACTATTTATGGATTTTTTAATATTTTTTTATTAAGGTTTGGTGTTAGTTGATATTGAATATTCATGAGTTTCTGTTTTGTACACCAGAGAGAGCAGCTGAAGCGTTTACTTTCTGCCAAAGAGAAGGAGGAAGGAGCCAGGGCCATGGAGACTGTGAGAGTACAGCAGCGGAGCCATTTGGTTAGTAAAAATATTTGCAATGTGTTCATCAAGGACTGCTGCTCATTAACTCCAGATCCAGCAGTTTGTGATCAAAGTTTGATGGAATGATGAATAAATCTGCATGTGTTTATTTTACAGGGAGATTACCCTGGCCAGTCTGTGATCAAAGGTGATTTTGTCTTTTAAAGTTTGCATCTTTAGACTGATGACTCTTCTGATATTAGAGACCTCAGTATAAATGGTGTACTGATGTTGAAAGAATGTTCAGTGTAGGAATGTCAGAAAATATTTTTTTCTGTAAATAAAGGTGTGTTTGTGTGTGTTATCATTTTGGGATCTTTTTTCTCTGCAGGAAAAGACAATGTACTAGTGCGACAGTCACACAGCCTGGATTCTGCTCAGGTGAATTAAAATTCCTTTAAAATCTTTTAAAATCATTAATGCCAGGGATTTCGGCTGAGGACAAAAAGCGAATTATATTTCATGTTGATGTAAACCAGCTTCATCCCATGACAGTTTTCTGCTACTAACAGATTTTAATCCATACAGTTTTGAATTGAATACAAGTAATAGTCTATTGTTAAAGTATAGCATGCTGTCTGTTACCACAGAAGATTTTCTTTATTTGTACAAACAAAGTCTTATACAGTAATGTAGCTTATACTGTAATAAAACACAAGTCACTTTAACATTTATATGCTAACATGAGACTACTGTGATTTAAAATTGCTGTCAATGAGTAATAAGACATCCAAAATGTCTAAATGTTTATATATTATTGTCATAAGTATATATTTATTTTTTGTATGTTAAGAGGGTAAGTCTTTATTTTATGCCTTTAATATGTGTAACATGGGCATTATCTGTAACATTCAACTCTGTTTACATGTTAACATTTAATACAGTTTATTATTACTACTTTGTATGTACTTGTGTAAATACACAGATTCCAGTTGTTTCTATGTACATATATAGATATCCCACGTTCCTTATGCAGTTCAACAATAGCGTCAAACTTCAAGTGCAAAGCTTAAATTTTAAAATCAAGCATTGATTCTAAAGGTTTGCTGAGCATGCACAAGCTTTACATATGATACGGTCATTTCACCCAAGGTTTGGTATTTTAGTTTTTTTTTTTACTTTTTCTTCTCATGTTCAGTAATGCAGTGAGCAGACTGGCTGTGTCAGCTGTGTTAAGCTTAGGAGAGGCAGTGGCAGTCAGATAAGATGCTCTCATTTTATTTCAGAACCTCCATAACCTGCAGTGTCAGAAGGGTTTATGATTTATTAGTGTTATTCTCTAAAGGGACGTACTATGCCTGGAATCAGCTTTTGGGCATATGTGGTGGATGCAATTTTGTTGTCACATTAGCAGCAGAGACATCTTTACTCTCACCTGTGTTAGAGGTCACCGCACACTTTAAAAAGATGAAAAATGCACCTACTAAAGTAGGATCACATGTCTGACTTGGGATGTGGCCTAGATAAAGTTTTCTTTGAAAGTTATAAGCCCTAGTGTGACCCCATATGAGAAAAAGTATGGGAACCATTCCATTTTCTCGTCTCTTAAGGCTGGCTGTTAAAATTTCTTGTTTTAATAGTCAAGAGGGAAAGGAAAGCTGTGAAAAAATATACTACTGTGGCGTAGTATCCACTTAAAACACACAGACACTAGGATCATATGTTAGCATGTTTTGTGTGATTAATAATGAATGCCTACTTGTGTTTGAATTCAGATCTTGCAGCCTACAGGACCCTCTCAGTCTGTGGCCCGACCTTTGGAGCGGTCTCAGCCAGTGGCTGGTGATCCTGAAACACTCTGTCAAGAGCTTGAATGTGTCCGCAGACAGCAAGAGGCTGCACAAGAGGAGGTGGGCCTCCTCCAAAAGGCTCTAGCATGCAAGTCTCAGGAGTGTGAGGAGCTGACTAGGAAGTGTGAGACCATCAAACGCGAATCGGATCAGCAGATACACGAGCTGGAGGAAGCCATGGGAGATGTGCAGAAGCGAATGATAGACTCTGAGGCAAAGGTGAAACAGCTTCAGGCTCATGTGGTAGCAGTAAAGGAGCATCTCAGTAACCAAGTTGTTGATGACCTCAAAGCACAGCTGAATGAGGTGAAGGCAAAGTACGAGGGTGCTTCTGCTGAGGTTGGACGGGTCAGGAACCATTTAAAGCAGAGTGAGAAAGCTTTGGAGGAGTACAAGAAAAGTGAAGGGCTTCTGGCTGTGGAGGTTGAGAGGCTCACTGCAGAGCTGAGTGCAATGCATGAGGACCATAAAAACATGGAGGAGATGCTGTTAAACATGGAGGGTCAAGTGAAGACTGCAGATGCCAGGTTGACCTCAATGGTTCCAGGAGAGAAGTTTGACAACATGAAGAACCTCCTTACCAATGCTGTAGATGAGAAGGAGCTACAGCTGGCTGAGTTAAGGGAAGATTATGACCGTGTGCTGGAGGAAGTGGCAGAGCTCCACCGTGCAATGGACGACAGACAGACGTTCCCTCTGCAAGAGCACGAGCGAGTCCGGAGTGCTCTGGAGGAGCAAAGCTCAACCCTAAAGAAGAAACTTGCAGACGTCACTACAAAGTGTCAGTCATTGATATGTGAAGTGGAGGAAGGTGAGGATGAGAGAGAACTGCTCCGAGAAGAGCTGCAGGAGCTCAGCAACAATATGAAAACCAAGTTTGTGACCTTGGAAAACCATGAGGAGGTGAAGAGGTCTATGGGCCTCGCTGTGGAGGAGCTGAGGGTTAGGTTAGCAGAGGAGACCGAGAAGAGAAAACAGGCTGAAGAGCAGCTTCAGAGGTTGCAGGATGAGAAGACCTCTCTTTGTGAGGACATTGCCAATTTGAGGAGCATGTACATCCCTTGTGAACGTTATGAGAGCGAGATGGCTGCACTCACAGAACGCAGCACAGAACTGGAAAGAGATCTTAATAGCCTTCAAGATCAATACCAGGAGAAGGTCAATGAACTTGAGATTTTGGCAGCTGAAAAATCATTACTGAAGCAGAGCTTTGACATTGAGTTTGTCACAAAGAACGATTACGAGAGAGTGCAGACGGAGTTAAAGGAGGCTTTGGAGAAAGCGAAGATTGAAATCGGAAAGTTGAGGGATGATTATAGAGTTCGGGACGAGGAGTTACAGAAAGCGAAAGAAGGAAATGCTAGGTTGAAGGAGGAGTTTGAGAATGTGCAGGCCAAGTTAGAAAATGAATATATCAGCCTTGTGGAACATGAGATCTTGAAAAGCACAATGAGCAAAGCTTTATCAGAAGCAGAGGGAAGAGCTCAAGATGCCTACTCCAAGTACCAGTGTGCTCAAGAGAGTGCATCAAAGCTCCACGAGGAGGTTGAAGCGCAGAAGAAAGAGTTGGATACTATTCAAGAGGCATTGCAGTTGAAGTTTGTTCCGTTGACTGCTATGGAGGAAAAAGAGATGCATTTCAACACCGCTTTGAAAGACTTGGCTGAAAAACTTGCCAAAATGCAGGATATGTACAATGACGAAAAGACCAAAGGAGAATGCCAAAAGCAGGAGAACGAAAAATGTAAAGAAGAGATGGCAAATCTGCAGCAGAAACTTCAGACGGGGCTTGTGTCCAATGAGAAGTACAAAGAAGTGGAAGATCGCTGCAAGGGCCAGGTGGAGGAGCTGAGTCTGAAGTTGGTGGAGCTGGAGCAGCAATATAAAGAGGTTACGATCCAGCGGGCCGAGCTCGAGGAGAAAAATGCATTGTGCAACTCTGAGATCCAGAGTCTCCAAAAGAAACTGAACTGTGAGTTTATCCATCTGGAGCAGTTTGAGGCTATGCAGAGCTCTCTGAGTGGCAGCCTGCAGGAGGCGCAAAAGGAGTGCAAGTGCCTACATGAAGCTCATAGACTGGAAGTCCAGCGTGTTCATGAACTAGAGAAACAGCTGCAGAGTCAGAGCTGTGATGAGGACCAGTATAGCCAGGTTAGAGAGGCTCTGGAACGTGAGGTCAATGAGCTTCGCTTGGCACTGCGGGAGGAGGAAGAAAACAGTGCGCAGAGGGCTGAGGACGTAGCTACTCTGCAGACTGAGCTTCTCAGAGCCACACACGCTCTGGATGACCTCCACAGCCATGAAGAGCAGGTGACCCTGCTCAGTGCTGAAAAGCAGAAGTTGGAGGAGGAGGTGCGTGAACTTGGCGATCGGCTTTCAGGACTGGATGAGCAGTATGAGGACCTTTACAGGGAAACGACTCGGGCTAGGGAGGGTGAAAAGAGGGCGAGAACAGAAACCGAGGCCTTGCAGGTAAAGAGTGCCTCTATTGAGAAGGAGATCAGAGATCTGAAGGAGAGATACGAGGAATCAATGAGTACAATTGGAGAACTGCAGAAGAGGATTCAGGCATCCACGGAGCAGACTGAGCTTAAAGACAAAAGGGTAAGTCTGTTATATACTAATTTGTTACGTGGAAGAGCTTTTTCGATAAGTGCCTGATATTTTGTCTGGTTATAAGCGAGGTGTTTTTCGTTTCAGATCACAGAACTGTTGGCAGATGTTGAAAGGCTAAAACAGGCTCTGAATGGCTTATCCCAGCTGGCTTATGCTGGCAGCACGCCCAACAAGAGACAGACTCAACACATTGACACACTCCAAGCCCAGGTCAAGAGCCTCCAGCAGCAGCTGGCTGTGAGTAGCTCTGTGCACATACCGGTGGATTTGTTTGTAATTGCCCACAAATATGACATGCCGTCACCTTGGACTAAATAATACACTGACTGACTTGCATTTATGATAGATTTTAGAGCCTTCTGCCCTAATATTAACAAAAAAAGATTCCAAGATTTGGTGTTATTCTGAATTGAATGGTCTGTTTTACTCAAGCGTTATAGTATGTGCATTTTTTTTTTCAATAATGTGTATAAATGAATTAAAATACATTTGAAATTTCAAAAGAGTGCACTGTATTTCAAAGTATTTTGTTCATATTTTTGAAAAAAGAAATTTGCTAAATAGTATTTCAAACTCATGGACCATCCTTTTTTTTTTATCTAAACAGGATGCTGAGAGGCAACATAGAGAAGTGGTTTCAATTTATCGAACTCATCTTCTCAGTGCAGCACAGGTAATTGTGTGTGAATGTGAGTTTAGTGGGAAGGGTTCTTTTTCTTTTCTGCAGTAGCAGTTCCTTCTGTTTTGCTCCTATGTCAAGGTCATTTATTGAAACCTCTTAGGTACGCTATAGCGTATGGTTTTCTTTGTACCATAGATGACATGCAGAGATCAACAGTGCTGTTTTATTAAGACACTGTGATAGTATACAGGTCATAGCCTGTAATTGCAAAGAAGTTTCTGGAAGCAATTCTAAAGGTGGATGTATCCTCACTAAATACCGACCACTTCTTTTCTTTCAGGGTCACATGGATGAAGATGTCCAAGCTGCCTTATTGCAGATCATTCGAATGAGACAAGGCTTTGTGTGTTGAACTCAGCACACTGAGACTACACTGACTCCAATTCATCATTCACACATAACCTCCCGTTCAGCTCAGTGCGGTTTGATACTGCTCTGGAATACTTTGGTCAGAAAGTCACATATTGCAACATTTGACATGTCCTGATTAGGCTGAGCGATGTAAACACTAACATTGTGTCTATAACATAGATTTGCTTAGTGACAGTACTAGATATAGCAGTAAGGATAGTTATACTTATCCTAAAACATAAATCATAGACATGAGAGGCAATGGATAATGATTTATACACAAATAAGCATACTGGCTTAACTAGGCAAGCTATTGCTACATGCTGTAGAGGTGATGGAAAGTGCAGATTGCTGTAAAGATGTAAACTGCACATTCAGTGATTTAAGTCTCATGTACCTCATTTCATGTTGAAATAACCTAACTACAGTTTAAAGAAGAACATTCCCTCCCTCCACTCTTATAGCCTCGATCTGAGCTACATGTACAGTGTATTAATGAGGGACGAGATATTTTAACCTTCTGTTCTTAGTCCAGCATTATTGTATCCTCAGCAGTGGTTACAGTAATATTCTGGTTAGAGGAAGTAGATCTTTCAGCACCAGGGAAACTAGCTTCCAGGCTTTAGTGGAGTGGTGTGCACAGAGGCATACCCTGGGCAGACGATACTAATATTACATGTAAGTTAATGCACATACAGTATACAGTAAGAGCATAAATGCACATTAAAAGTCATTTGCACAGTTGTTTTGGAGGGTCCCAGAATTGTTATGGTTCAAAGTCATCATAAAAGATCAGAGCACACCACTGCAGCTTCTTCAGACACTTTTCTTTTGCAGTTTTGCCCATGTCCATTCACTAGATTGTTTGTTCCAAATACGTGTGATGTATTTGAGTCAGTGGCTGTCTATTGGGTTGGGTGATTCATGGTGGAGTTGTTGTTTTACTGAAGTGTTTATGTAAAATTGCTTTGCTTCTGCAGTGACAGCATCTGACTGCGTCTCATGAGCGAAGCATTTAACACTGAGGCCTTTCATAACACTCTATCCCTCATGGTCCTGAATCCTGGCTGATATCGCCATCTAGTGGTGTGACTTGGCTGGCCAAGTTTGATGTGTGGTTTTGTTTAGGAGAATGTGATGCATTTAGGAATTCTCCCGTTTGATGCTTCCCAGATCTGATATATCACCTTTTACATGGCTTTGTAATACTTTTGATTAATGAACAACATCATGTTTGTGGTAACTATTACAGAATTCAGCAGGACTGGAATGGAAAGGCACAATAATCTGTCCAGGTTTCGGAACATGACTGTATACTGACATACTCTATATTTTGTGTATCTTTTTTTTTTGCCTTCATCTAAACTGTTAAATTAACTTTTGAGTTTCCAATCAGATATTCTAAAACTGAGCACCCAACCATGGCTTTCCAGCATTGATTTTAATTTCTTTTTAAAATCCCACCATCGTCGTGCCATTTGGTTTGTTAGGTATTAACTGATGCCATTGGTTTTCTCTTTTGGGGATGATTAATTGTAATGGTTTCATTATTTATTAGTATTACATTCTAACTGTGCTCTTATGATTATCAGTTAGTCTGTATTTCTCCTTCATGGACATTTTCTTCCCTTTTGTTTTGAGTCTAACATCAATAAAAGTGCCTCTTTTAGACTAAACTGGCTCTGTGCAAATTACTAAGATTGATCCCAGCAGTCTCTGAGTATCATGAAGTGAACCTTGCTTTTGCCAGACCATTCCAGCCCCTCTCACTCTCCCTTGAAGTGAACGCACATGTTGTTACTTTAAATCCAATTTAGGGCTCTTTTTTTCTCATGTGGTTTGCATCTATTTGTACCTTAGCATTTAACTTATCTTTAAAACAAAATGAGATTTACAAATAAAATGAAAAGACAATATTTTTCTCAGAATAAAGGTCATAGTGATTACATTTCTCACTCACCTTAAAAGAGTAATACTGCAGAACAGAATCCATGTTGCTTGATTATCTTAGTTTGTGCAACATATTTTGATCAGTCATTTTTCATCTACATCAGCCACTATATTTTTAAAGCTTGTCCCACACCTGATTAATTTCACATTTTTTGTCTATGTGATTGCTGAAACGACAGCTCTCAGTTTGCCTCCGACTCCCTCTCTCCCCTCCTCTTGCAGTCTCTTGTTTTTATGAGTCTGTTATTTGTGGCCTGCCCTGCATAAGCTGTTCTCAGCAATTATGGCAAATACAATTCAATCTGTTTGGAGCTTTCCCTTTAATCTCATTTCCAGGACCATAAGCAGAACCAGACATCCTCCAACCACTCCCCTCTCTTTCCCTTTCTCTCTACCATTAATCATGTCTGTAAGGATCACAGTGGAACCCTGTCGTTTTGCTGGCCCCCTGGTAGGTGGGCAGAATTGGAGCGGGGGGGATCAACCCTGTTTGTGTTGCTTTAATGTGGTTGGTTACTCAGTCGGTAGTCTTTGTGTCGTGATTTACGCTCACTTTGACCACAGAGCCCTCCACGTGTCAGGCGAATAATTTGCTCCCTTTTTTATCTGTGCTGCACGTCCATTTCTGTTTTTGATTTTGTGTGCATTTGAAGTTTTCTTACCTTTCATTTTAATAGTTTAATAACAAATGCAGATGTGCACCACATCCCGTTTCCATCAGTTTCACCCTCTTATCATCGGGCAGCTTTTGAAAGAATGTCATGGAAACCCCCATCTTTTCTCATTAGCCACCCTGGATCGGTCACCTCTGCTCACCCCTTTAATGTTTTTGCAGAGGTCCCTGCACTTTGTTGCCTCAATAAAGTTCATTTATAGGATAACAGGGCTCTGGAGGACAGATGGGGCTGATTTGGACTAGATGGATTCAACATGTCTCCTGCCCAGCTCCTCTCTGATCCTTGCCATGTAATCCATACCTCCCTGACCTCATCATCCATCATATAACACCTGGGATGAGGGAAAAAATGGTTGAAAAAATATATAAAAATGGATTTATTGGCCGGCCACAGGAGAGTCCCACTACCACCGCCAGGCCGTGGCTCCATCCGTCCACAGACGGGTTTTTCTGCACAAGGGAAGACACAATTGGGTTGTGTTCTGTACTTTTGGTGTTTTACCTCCATTAAATGTGTTTAAGTTAAAAATAAACATCCTTGTTTGAGTGGGTCTGCAGTAAGCAGCAGAGGGTTGATTAGATCACAGAGGTACAAAAATTTGATACTGTTGAGCACATTTCAAAGACTTTTAAAACTTGCGGTTAAGACATCTTAACCGCAAGGTAATTTTGCAGGAGGGGGTGTTGTACTCCAAAGCTGAAATTTTAAACTGCACATTTAAACGGTTACATCTGAGCTCATTGTTGTTCTTTTTTCCCCTCATTAGCTCTTGGTTAACCACTAATGCCTTGTGTATCAACTCATTTTTACTTTCTCCCCCTTTTTCCGGTCAGGCTCAACAAGAAACATGTGGTTATCCTGTCTTCCAAGCTCAAGCTCTTAATAATCCCCAGGCTTCGATGGAAAATTGACTGCATTTCACATGTCTGCTAAGAGCTGACACATGGGGCTGTGTCCGTGGTTTAACAGAATAAGCCTGCGGAATTGATGGTTGGCTGCTTGGAAATAGTGCTGCAACTAATGTACTTTCTTGATTTTATAAAGGGTTTGGTTTTGACTGCTTTTTTTTCCTCTACGGTGTGGGCTTGTGGTTCTTTAAAGGCTTGTTAAGAGGTAAATTGAGGGGAAAGGTGAGGACTGAGGAGAGCATAACATTTTTCTTTTTTTGGCCATCTTTGTTATGCCTTTTTTTATTTTTTAAGGAACTCAACTGGTCAATGGTCCGAAGTCACTGGAGAAAATCCTGGTTTACTCGATTCAGGTGGACCTAGAAGAGTTTAGGAACTAGTTTGTAAGTCTTTATATCTCAAGGATGCACTGACAATAAAAATCTGATAATTATTTGGATGTTATATAACCAATACATGGCAGAGAATAAATTAAAATATACTATTTAATTTGATAAAATAGTAAGACACAAACAACTAAATTCAGTGAATCAGAATTATAATGTAGATGAAAGTGGATATTCATTTTGAGATGAGGATGACATTTTAAATTATTAGTAGTATTAGCAAATGTAAGAAGAAAAAAAACTTCCACAAAGGAAACCCTCTATATCTTATATTCTTGTGAAGGATGCATATTTGTGAGTAGAAATATGAAAACAGTATAAATGAGGAAGCACAATTAAATATATAACATCTAAGGTGCCTTTTTTTAACTGTAACATTTGTTATTATCATCAAGGTTAAAAATATTTTGTGCAATTATTTTTGTGGATTTTTTTTATTTATTATTATTTATTTTTTTTAGGATTCTTTGATGAACAGAAAGATCAAAAGAACAGAATTCATTTAAAATAGAAATCCTTCTAATGTAGTCTTAACTGTCACTTTAGTGTCCTAACTGACCCCAAACCATGAATGGTATATTAAATGCATGCACAAAATACACACACACACACACACACACACAAATAATGCTCTCATATCGTGTGATAACCAATACACAGTCTTGCAATATTTTTCCGTATAATATATATACAGCTACATTGCTTATGGTAACCATATGCTGCCAATTGCTGCGCCACTGTAATATATCATTTTTAGTTGCTTTTATTGCACAATCATGTCATTGAACTAATGAACCATTCTTGCTGATCTTCAAGTGATTTGCTTCAGCTTGTCTTTTCTTTTTGCACCCAGCTTTCAGTGTTTACTTCCTTGATTTCATACCTCCGGCAGGAGGCCAGCAGCGGGGTGAAGGTTCGGCTCTGGAGGTGTTTGAAATGTTTAATGTTCCTGAAGAGTTTCCTGCTAGCAGAACATAAGGTATTAGTTTATTCATTACTCATTAGGCTCACAGTCAAAGTGCTTTAGGCAAATTCAGGGTAGTGACTGTCGATCATTAGCATTGAAAATGTGCATTTGTTAGACACTGCCGCAGTCACACAATTGAATTAAGACATGAAAGCCCCCGTCTCCTAAGAAGGAATTCACAATACATAAACAGGTTGTAAAGTGGAAAATTACATCTGCATTTGTTTCTTTCCTTGAAATTCAGCCACATTTGGTAAACTTTAACAAACCCTTCTTGAACACTTTGGAAGAAAAAGGAAAGCTGAATTAATTCCATGTGTTTTGAGAGCTGCACAGGGGTTTATTGTAGTGTTGAGTTAGAGGCACAATCTTGCCTACATCTTTGACAAGTGAGAGTTTAGTTTTAACAAGCAAGGGCATTCTAATCAATTTAAATGACATTTTTACCAAATTTACCTTGAAATGTCAAACTTAAAAAACACTCTACCTGCTTTTATATACCAGAAGTTGAACAGAAATTCATTACTTAAAGTGTCTCTAATCAAGGACAGGCTCTTTTGATGTTGCCATGAGCTTGTTGTCCTGGATGTTAATTAAATAGCTTTTCCCTCTTCTTATAAGGCAAGGTATTGGATTAATGGCTTTAAATGTCCTCTAAATCTCTCTAATCTTCCTTCTTTCATCTGCAGCATTTGCAGGTTGGTGTTGCTGTGATTTGCTTGCATCATCTGCCTTTGATCGCACCTTAATGATCACAGTTCGCCCTGGATGCAAATCCCTTGAATAACTGTTTCCGGATGCTAGCAGGTGTTAGATGGTAGGACCAGTGGGGAACAGTGGCTGCTGTGTCCAGCCTTTCATGCCTCTGGCTCTCAGAGAGCCACTTTCTACCTTTCACAATCAAAAGGAAATATTTATGATCCATCTAAACAACAAACGTCTGAATCCTGAGTGTCACGGCTCACAGAGAGAGTCAATGGACTGGCAAAACAATTAAATGAGTGCACTGTACAGGAATGGTTTGATCAGATGTGCGGATGAACAATTAAGATCATGAGGATCATCACAAATTTTGTTTGAATAATTTGTATGAGGTGTACCTTTAGTCATGTACGAGCTTGTCACTATAAAAGTATCCTTAAAGGGACACCGTTATTATTACCTTTGAGTAGCAAAATCAATATACTATTAATTTACACAGTACAAAGATGTCCATAGGTACAATCTGAATGTGATGTTTTCAGGATGATTTTTTTGTAAGACCTACAAAAACTAAATGCCAAATGTTTATGTAAAGAAATAGTGTATATTATCTTACATGTTTTGCTTTTACTGGCCTAGTTTTGTTCCAGTAATTTGATTGGGAGGAAAACATTTTTATTTTTATTTTAAGACTTAAGATATTGTGCCTAACTGACTCCATCATGTTAAGTGGTTATAACAGCGCAGGCCCCATTGTGCCCGATCTCCAATTCTCTCATTTGCCCTTAATTACTATGCCAGCAGAGTCCATTAAATATTCTCCAGCTAATGCCTCATTAGCTTCCGCAGGCTAAATGGTCAAGAGATGGACATTTTATTGGTAGTAGCACTGTCCTCTCCGAATCACTGCCTGAGGTCGTAACAATGAATCTGGGTTTAGAATGGTTTCCCAGTTTTCATATCTGATTTTAAAGACTCTCCTTTTGAGGAGTTATTGCCTTTATAGTGAGACAGAAGTGTGGTGTAATTCCATTCCCATCCTCCAGAGGGCAGACCTACATTATGTTTTAAGACTTTGGCATTGATTCATGACAGAGCAGAATGATTACTGATGTTCTTAGAAGCAGGACCTGACATATATTAATTGTAAACATTGCTGTAACACGTCAGTCTCTCTTTCTAACTAACTTACCTAACTTTTTTGGCTTCATCATGCTAATATATTTCAGTTAAAGACTTACAAAATGTATTTATTTCTCTTTTTTTCCCCTTGTTTTTTTAATTCATCAATGTTCCTCTTGATCCAGCTATTGCGTCCCTGCCCAATTAAACAAGATCATCCGGAGACTGTAAAACTGTTGGCTTTTAAGGAGTACCCTGGAAAGATTTGGATATAAATCTCTTCTCCTTGCAGATGTACAGCTTGAGCTTATGCTTCCTCTGCAGTGAATGTTGGCCCTGTATCTGTTTACACAGGTGAAATGGCCTGTCATCAAATATTTATGTGATTTACTACTTGATTTTCATTGGCTGAGGTGTTGGCAGGTGATCTATTGAATCTGTTGGTGTGTCATGGCTACTCATTCCCATTCTAGATGGGCAATAGAATGCCAACTCGCATCATAATGCCTCTGTGAATATTTACCCAGGTTCACCTGCTGCCGCATCTGCTGAAATGATTGTAAAGAGTCCGTAGAGATGTGAGGTGGGGATGCAAGTATCTGAGCATACTGTGCCGCTGTTTTTTTCTTTCCTGAACCTAGCCAGAAAATGGTATTATAAAGGCAGTGGGTGTAAATGGTAACTCTTATGATCAAATGACAACAACAATGCTTAAATTACCAGAAATTGGCTGTTGGCTGCCTTTAGACTTCGCTTTGCCTGCAGAGATTCCCAATCAACCAAATTGCACTAAAACTAGATGCCACATGCAGAGAAGTGTGTTTGTGTACAAAGGAGTAATTGAGCTTGAGTTTTATAAGCAGTTAGACGTCAAAACCCAGTATATGTGAACAGAAAGAGAGCAATGCAGTTTGAATGTGAATGTGAAAGTGCGTATGTATATAAGAACTCCCTGCTTATAAGTCTCTGTCATTTGCATAAGCGTTTTATTCTCATTTTCACCCAAGTCATATTAGGAGAATTCATGATTAAATTCTTTCTGCTCCACCAGTCGCATCACAAACTGCAGATAAATGCAAGCGTTTCAGAAGCGGTGGAGAGACCAGAGAGACTCTGCTTCTGAATTCGTGGCTTTTGATGTGCGCTTTCTGTGGTTTTGGATGCAGTTCTGACAGGTATTGTCCCTGAGGCAAAGGATTACTTGAGGCTTCCTTCACAAAACAGACCAAAACAAGTTATCAGAGGACTTGTAAGCCCCTTCATGGAGAGTTGGACATAAATTATTCTAGCCTTGCAGATGTTCTGAGATCAAAATCTGCATGAATTTATGCAATTGGCAGTGAGTCTCACTTCTTATTAGTTTTCATGATGCATGCTGGAGCAGCCGCGATGCTGGAGGTTTCACAGGGGTCATAAATCTGGGTCTGTCATTATCTCAACCTCTTTGGTAGAGATTATTTCACTCTGCTAATAAAGCAACTCCCGCTCGACATTACAAATGCCTGCAGGTTAACAACCTTGGCAGCCATGCGATCTCGGCGCTAGCTCGCACTTCAGGCTTCACGAGCTGGGAAAGAAATAGAAGCCCAGATATAATGGAGACCCTAATGGATCCCAGGTGGTTGTTAGATCCCGACCCCACCTGATATTTTCCTTCTCAGAAGGGAAGAACCTGGGTCAACCTGCCTCAAGTGTTTGGAGTTTCATTGTTCATTTAGTCTCACTTTGATGTTTCTGCAATCCAAAGCTTACATTTCTGCTTTGTGCAGGAATGGTCCAATTTCCTATTTTTGGTCAAATGTCATAGCTCACATTCTTCACCATGATGGAATAGTTCAATAACTGCATTTAATGTTATTCACTCCTGGGGGTGCACAGTTGATAATTTGCGTTTCCGGTGGAAATGGTCTCAGCATGGTTGCAGTGGTGCCATTAGTGGAGTTCATAGAATTAACTTGAAGAACTACATAGAATTAACTTAATCAGTTAAACCAATGTGCTTTTGTGTAACCGGTGCTAACCTTATTGTATGTTCCCTTTTGTCTAGATATATTAGAGTATAAATGTATTGTGGGGTGTGCTTGTTTCTTCTGTAAGGTAGGTTGTCCATTCTGGCTATAGTTTTTCTATTAATCTAAAAAGATAATGGTGTACTGATCTCTGCATGCTGTACATTGGCTACAAATAGTATGTGAAAGAGTTCTATAGCAGACTTATGACCACATTGTTGCTGCAAATGTTTCCAGTTCCCAGTTATTCTACATAAAAAAAATAGTTGAAAACAATTTTGCCTGATAAAAAAATAAAGAAGTTTAAAAGTGTGACCGATAATTCTATTTAAAGTCACCATGAAATCAGAATGGAAAATTCTTATTTTTTAAAGGAATACTGTAGTGTTTATTATAAATAATTTATCCGTGCACTTCATTATTATAATTTTTTTCTTTTATTCATGTGCCTTCCTAATCTTTAATCAAAAACGTTACCCCCACCCAAAAGACTCATCTTCTCTTCCGGTCACGAGCTATGGCACAAGGGCGGAGCAAGTGATGTGAGGGGTAAATGTTGGGATAAACAACAGGGGGAAAACTGAAGCTGATGCTTCACTTTATAGAAATCAATGCATTGACCAGTGCTGACGCAAGCCGTGGGGGAGTACACTACCCTTAAAGACTGAAAGAATATTAGGATATTCCCGCAACATTACTCTTAGGACATTGCAAACAATTTTTTATGAATATGAATTAACGTGCTCAGTCATTCAGGCAGTCTCTCTCAAGTGCTTTTAGGTATGTTTTGTGCTGTTGATTATCCTTGTCATCATCCTCAATAAATAAAACCTTTCTTCATGCTCTGGTGTTTGCTGTGAATCCAGTGGAGAGAAATCCCCTCACAAGTAACTGCAAACTGGCATTCAGATCTGCCTTCATTTTGTTAGCAACGCCCCAACCTCCAACGATCCAATCAATTCCCGAACGACGAAATCAAGTCCCGCCCTCATATTTCAGATGCCGTTTCACTCGGATAGACATTGCAGTAGAGAGAAAAAAAAGAGAGTTGCTACTTCCATTTCATGCCGACTTTAATTCTTCATTTTGAGAATGTAAGAAAAAGTCAAGTGCATTGCATTTGGGGATTCAGTATTCATTGCATTATTAGCCTTGGTTGTCGTCTACCCCTCCCTGATGCTGGGTACACTCTCCGAAAAAAATCAAACCAAGCTATCACTGTGGTGTTACCCAAAAGCTACTGTAAATGGTATGTCTTTGTACCTTATTTACCCAAAAATGCTACCCTAAAAGTGCATATGAATATTTTAAAAGTAAATATTAGTACCTAAAGTGTACATATAAGTACCTTTTGAAAGGGTAACCAGTGACAGTTTTTCTTTCCAGAGGTTGAGTCAGTTTTGATACATTGGATGAGAAAGAGGTTTCATTCGTTTCATAACACACTTTGCAAATTTGGTCAGTGTCACTCTCTCTTCATTTTAAAGGAGTAAAATGCTGATATAGCACAGGATCGGTATAGAGTGGCTGTATTACGTATCTTATAAAAATTGTTTGAGAACTTTTGTTGTTGAATGAAGCAGTATCCTCTAGTAAATTAGGATGCTTGTACAACCACTCCAACATCTTGTCAGCCTCAGGGGATGACAATGGTTATTCAAATGTGAGTTTAAGCACTGGCATACATGTATGATCCTGTTGCCAGTCTTTTTCTAACAGAAGGAAAATTCTGTAGAAAACAGATTTTAATCTAGCTTCCATCTCTTGTCATTCTTGGCTCTCTGTGCACCATTGGTATATTTTCTGACAGTGACTACACTATTGAACTACATTTTGTTTTATTCGGTTCTCTGCCCTCAGATCAACCCATCAGGCAGGTGTGAAGATGTGCAGGTCCATCCACATGATACTTAATGCTACATAACACTTCAGACTACATGGATGCTACTGGGACCAGCATGCAGAATTATCCAACAGAGTTTTGTGTAGTTTTGGGTATGAATATTTATGACTGCGAGTAGTGGAGTATCATTTAAAGGCTAGTGAGGGCCCAGTTTAACATCCAGCTGGAAGGGAAAGAAGCCCCTGTGCATGTGGATTATGTAGAGAAAGAGGAAATGGTTGCAAAAAAACAACATATTTTCAGTTAGGACAAAACATTTTTTATACTTTAGATTGATAAAACAAATTCTGATAGTTACCACTAAAGAAAATCCCAAAATAAATTATTTAAGCCCTCATTCATATAATTGCATTGTTGTTGTGTAAAAAGGTACATGCAAACATGTTTCTGAAATAAAGGTTTGTTCAGTAATAAAGGATCATATTCAAGGTTAGAAATCAACTTTAGTATGATTTACAAGAAATAAAAGTATAATGTAATCATAGCTCTGTGGGTATCATGATATCACAATCTGTAAAAGTGGGTCTTCAAGATTACAGTAAATATTTTTAGACATTTACAATAGTTTTTACAAAAAGTTGGATAACATCAGTGATGACAGTTCCTCAAACCCCAAAGAATGTTTTTAATGCATGTTTGGAGACAATTTAGCTCAGACATTTGGTTTTACGGATGCGTTCAATAACAAAACAGGATCCAGTATCAGATTGTTCTGGTCAAGAGTGAGTGTTTGGCTTATATGTCAGGGTTGGCATAAGTACAACGTACATTGCCTTAATTGACTCAAGCCTCTCTTTCAACACTCAGTACAAGGATGTTTTTTTTTTATCAGGAAAACCAACTTACTATTTAAAAAATGATGGCTGTGATTCAGAAGGCTGCCATTTTGCTTTGTTGGAAAGAGAGAGACAGAGGACAATTGCCTATTAAATTGGCAAAAGGTCAAAAGCTGACTGTTGTAACCAAATTTCAGTTTATTACAAGTCACTTAGCACTCACTGGAAATAGTTGGCTTTTTAAAACTTCACAACTCCTTTCCCAGTCTCTGTACAAGTTTGTTTGTGTAAGTATAGAAAATGTATTATCAGAAAGTTTCTCCTATGTTGTGCACATATCATTCATCCTTTGACTGAACTGTTAACATTTGCATCTTTAATAAAACTTTATTTTAATTCCATCTGCTTTATAAAGATTTGTTGTAAAAAGGAGCTTCACAAATATACAAAGACTGGTCTCATTGACTAACCAGGTGTATGCGCTAATATCTGCATGTAAAATCAGTTCACAGAGACATCATCATTAAAAAAATACCGTTTTTATTCGGTGTAATCAACAGTAAAATGGTTTATTGTGTTTTAACAGGTTTTGTGGAGTGTTCAATTGCAGCGCCTGTTCTCGCGTGAGAGTTTTATGGAAAGCTCTTATATGGACGTCGTTTGGGCACGTTTTATGCAAATGACTAGTTGTGGAATTGCTCTCTGTCATTCAGAACCCAGACTCATTAACATATTAAAACAAAGGTAAGAACAAATGTGTGAATGAACCTCTTGTGAAACCAGCGAAAATTCTACATAAGAAATATCTTTCTTTTATACAATAACTAAATGTGCAAACACTGTGAAATTATTAGTGAATAAGGCCCCAAGTGTTTGCTCTTTGTATTCAGCCATCTGATTTTCATGTGACTCAATCTGCAACTCTCTGAGAACCATGTCTGAGTGTGTTGTTCACAATGGCCAAAACCTCAGACTCTGCCCCACCCTGAACTTTAGGCAGACCACAGACATTTGTTTTATAAGGCCTTTCCTGCTTCTCTGTGTCAGCTGGTAGCACGCTGTTCTCTTCCTCTCTTTGCCATCTTCCCTCCCTCTACCCATTCCTCTTTTTACTTCCACAATTACACTCTTACCCTTGACTTCATCTCTGCTCTAAATGCCCCAAGTTCCTATGGCCCGTGGTCAGACCCGAGAGTGCTGGCCACAGTAACCACCCTCAAAGCAAAAGCACCATTTCCTCTTTACCAAACCACACCAACCTATACTAGTCTTGTGACACATCATTTAACATAACACTTGCCGTCCAATCCAGAGATGCTTTGCGGACAGAACCTCATACCCTATTGGCCATTAACATCCCTGAAAATCAATGCTGTTGTATTAATTTTCAGAAGTGTGTTTGGTCTGGTTGTAATCACTGGTTTGGGTCAGTCAGTCTGACTGTGTTATGTGGTTTGTAAGAAGCAGCAGTAGGTCTGCGTGCATGTGGAAATGGAGGATGTGTTTAAAGATGCCCCCACGGTGCGCTGCGGCTGGTTGGATAACAGATTTAATGTAATGGTTTGTGTAGGAGGCCTCTGGGCGGCCAGCTTAGGCAGGGGAGAAAATTAGACTGGCCCCCCATCTCAACACGATTTCCTGAGGGCAAGTGCAGTGCGTGAGCGTTTTTGTGTATGTGTATATATATACAGACCATGTATACAGTACAGACCAAAAGTTTGGAAACATTACTATTTTTAATGTTTTTGAAAGAAGTTTCTTCTGTTCATTAAGCCTGCATTTATTTGATCAAAAATACAGAAAAAACTGTAATATTGTGAAATATTATTACAACTTAAAATAATAGTTTTCTATTTAAAATATACTTTAAAAAATAATTTATTCCTGTGATGCAAAGCTGAATTTTCAGCATCATTACTCCAGCCTTCAGTGTCACATGTAACATCCAGTCTATCACATGATCATTTAGAAATCATTCTAATATTCTGATTTATTATGAGTGTTGGAAACAGTTCTGCTGTCTAATATATTTGATGAATAAAAGGTTAAAAAGAACTGCATTTATTCAAAATAAAAATATAAAATTCTAATAATATATATTCTAATAATATATTTTCTTTACTTTCACTTTTTATCAATTTAACACATCCTTGCTGAATAAAGTATAGATTTTATTTAAAAAAAAAGAAAGAAAAAAAATTACTGACCCCAAATTACTGACCAGTATGTAATATTGTTATTACAAAATATTTATATTAAAAAAAAAAATGTTTTACTTTTTATTCATCAAAGTATCCTAAAAAAGTATCACATGTTCTGAAAAAATATTAAGCAGTAGAACTGTTTCCAACTTTGATAATGAATCATCATATTAGAATAATTTCTAAAGGATCATGTGATAATGATCCTAAAAATTCAGCTTGGCATCACAGAAATAAATGATAATTTAAAGTATAATAAATTTAAAAACAATTATTTTAAATTGTAATAATATTTCACAATATTACATTTTTTTCTGTATTTTTGATCAAATAAATGCAGGCTTGATGAGCAGAAGAAACTTCTTTCAAAAACATTAAAAATAGTAATGTTTCCAAACTTTTGGTCTGTACTGTATGGGTACAAGAGATGGAATAATGAACAAATGTGTGGAATATGTCATTGTTGGAAAAACCTTGATTGTTCGTGGGGGAGATTTATTTAACATCCCTCTTTCCCCTCTAGCCACAATCCCCTCATTGCAATATCCTGCATAAAGGAGGAGAACTGAGAAAGAGGAAAAAAACAAGGAAGGATCAAGTCCCTCATTTTCCATTCTTGCAACATATTACTTTTAGCTCTGAGAAGAGATGAACAAAGGGCTGTAGCTTAAAACCATACAGAGACAAACATGTAGTTGTAAGATGAGCATCGGCACAGAAAGGCCTGTTTTATTGTTTTAAATGGGACACAGACATTTAATAAAATCAAAACCAATGGCACTGTGTTTGATGTCACAGGATGGATTTGCTAAAAGAAATATATATATTTTTCTGTGCTGGATCTCGGCTTTCAAATTCTATGAGTGGGTAAATACACTGAATGAAGCTGAATGTTGTGTAGCATATTGTGATTTTAGAAATATAGAATAGAGGACTAACCTCTCTTCTTTTTAAATAATAATTTTATCTACACTCCTAAACCAGCTCCTTTGGGGATGTCAGTTATTCTCACTGGATATTTGTTTCCTTCCTGTCTCTGTTATGTTATGTGTTTCTGCAGTGTTCAGCCAGTGTCGCTGAGTTTTTTTATTCACTTTTAATGCAAAGGCACACTCAAAAGCACCTGTATTGCATCTCGCTAACAGACAGGACACATTTCACATTACCTTTTAATATTACTATACAGAATGAAAGTTCACCTACCATTTGGTTTTGATGACAAGGATATTTGTGAAACTGAATGCTTTCGAGCTGAATGAATTGCTTTTGATGTTCTTGCTTAAACTGAATCCATTAGATCCACTAGTGGTGCACAGAAAAATATATTTGGATGAAATAGCATAAGTTTGGCCAAATTAGTTTTGAAGGACTGAAATCATGGACTGAAATGGTGATTTAATTAGTAGTTCTCTGGTGATGCATTTTGACTGTTGTTGCATTTATTATATGCACACAGTATGAACAAGCCACAACAGGTAAACATGTCAGCAGTGTGAATGCACTACTCCACAACTAAAAATAACCCTGGAGTAGCAATATGTAAATTTAGTTTCGACTGAAATATTGAGAGCCGGCTTGATGCTGAAAAACTTCACTATGTGACTGCTGTAATCTATCATCTAAGAGCACAACACCCCGAACTCTTTTCCAAACGTAATTGCTGAAACCTTATTTTAAGTGTCAATTTCAGCTAAAATGTAATTTCTGTTTTGTAAAGTAATTTTGCTGCATTACTAAGATTTGCCTGTGTCAGATCGCCCTCATAATTTAGATACCAGCCTACTATATTGAATTTCTTGTTTGAATGCGAAACAGTGCACATGATTGTGAGAAGCTCTTTGTATCTTATACATCTACAATAGGACTAGGTGATTTAAACATTATCATATTGAGATCAAGATAAAATGTATGTCGATATCAATGATAACAACAATTACTCAAAATGGTGAAAATACACTCACCAATCTGTCAACCAAGTCAAGTCTGCATGTTCTGTGTGTCAAAGGAATAGTGCAGTTTTGTTCACTCAAACTTAAGGACACGAGATGCTCACAGGGCTTTCAGTGCCTGCCATCTCACTATATGGAGGACATTCTATGTGAACTTTATCATCAGAACTGTTCTAAGAGTCACAAGATTTTCAGTTTTATGTGAGAAAAATTAGTCAAATACACACTGAAGGTGTTTGAAAGATCTTCAAAATAAAAGTTTAGTTTAACATGAGGAAATTATGACAAATATATTACTATTGTATACTGTTATTATATATAGTTCTGTTATACAGCATCTTATTTATGCTATAAAGTACATCGTTTTTGCTGATACATTTGTATTAAATCGAAAAAAAGAATTTAGTGAAAAATAAAATCAAAGTCATGGGGCCCTAAAAATTATGGATTTTTTGCATTCCTTCTCAAGGTCTTACAGAAAATGGAAAGCATTCATTGTAACGGAGTTTAATGATAAATGTTGATACCGAGTGGTATGAAAACAAATATAGTGAGAATACTTTTGGCTCTATCACCCAGCTGTATGATATCCATCTCCTGAGCTGCATAGAAATGATTGTGCATTCACAAGGCCACTCATTGCTGTTAGATTTGACACTTCTCTCTTTTGTCATCATATGAAATGATCAAGATGATAAAACCATGATACTACAGAGCCTGAGCCACACATCCTGTCCGGTTCCCCCAAAGCCCACCAATCTCAGCTGGAACAGGGGTCACCCTGCTAGCATAGCTCCCCTCTCCCCCATCCTCCAGAAAGCTCATTATCTTGTTAACACTACATTTATCTGACAAGACAAAAGGGAGTGAGTGACCCAGCCACCATTAAAGATTAATAGAAAGGCATAAAAAGGGAAGGAAGTGATGGAGAAAGACTGGGCCTTAACCAGGCTTTTCTTTTTAAAGAGTGAGATGGCTGTGACAGGATTATTAATCAGAACCGGGGGAAGATAAGACCTCCTTTGCAGCTCCCTCACTTAGAGTCTTTAGTTAGCGCTCCTGCAAAGCATGAACAGGTCAGAAAGGGTAAAACTAATTGGCTCTACCGGGTTTTGAATAACAATGAGCAAGGGCCCAATTATAAAATCACTCTGATTTTGACATCGGGGAAGGGGGAGATGCAAGACTAGATTTTTCTATAATGTGTGAGGAAAATGGAATATTAAATTGGAGATGGGGAGACAGAGGGTGAGTAATACTTTGGGAGGAGAATGGGAGCAGGAGACAGGGATAGAGAGAGAAAGAGCATTTGAGCACGCCTGCCGTCTCTCTGTCTCTCCTGTTCCCTCAAAGCAGGGCTATTAATGAAATTTATAAATCATCGGTGATATAAATTTTAATCGAGGGCTGGTGGAAAACAGTAGAGGTCTCTGAAGATAGCTTCAGCTCATTTGAAATTCCATTTGCATTAAAGATTCACATAACACTGAAGGATTTGAGGGAAATCTTTTCTTTTTTATCTTCCCTTCATTCATTAGTAATGATTCCTCTTTCCTTTTCCACTACGACATAAGGGTTTTCAAAATCAGCGTCTCTTCATAACAAATGCTTTCCGCATTTCCCATTTTCGGTGTCCTGTGTGTGTGTGTGTGTATCATCATCATAAGCTCCGCATGAAGCGAGATGAAGACCTGAAGTCAGCTGAAAGGGCAACCATTTGTTTTTACTGAAAATTAATATTCCAATTTGTTCGAATACTCTTTTGTAATTAACACCCACTAATGATATCTTTCTAATTATGATCATTTAAGAACATAGGTTCACGCTGTTACTTTATCTGTCACGAGCTCGCACTTGTTTGAGCTTTCTAATTAGCTAATTAATAGTGGCATTTTGATTGGAATATTGTTTGTTTTGCAGAGGTATGAGCCTATTCTGTTTGTCTGCTTGAAGGCTGAGATGTCTTGTTGCATAATTTATGGCATGCTCCGCCAACAGACAGCATTGCCATTTAAATTATGAACACATTAGTGAAATGCTAACCCTCCTTGACTGCCTGCGGCAAATAAGAGATAGCTAAGAGAGAAATAAATGAATTTCCCCCTGCTCATTGCTTTACCTGTGATAACAGGGGGATGGGAGGTAAAAGAAGCATGTTGAAGGCTTTAATGTAATGTGTGACATTAGATATGTAGAGATTTTTAGATGTTGTATATAGAGCCTACCTTTAATGACTTCTTTGGACTGGTTCACAAAAAAACTAAATTACGGCCCCAAGGCTATATATATAATTTTTTTATTTGTTAGTTTTTTTTCCCACAAAATATTAAGCTGCAAACTATTTTGAACATTGATAATAATACTCAACTCAGCACGTTGGAATGATTTCTGAAGAATCATGTGACAAGAAAGACTGGCGTAATGGCACCTGAAAATTTAGCTTTGCCATAACAAGAATAAAATCAATTGTAAAAAACAGTTATATATGTTTTTGGGGGGCTCTAGTGTATCTTTTTTAAAGTTCATGCATGTCTAGCAGGCATGTTGAATTGTATTTATATGTTTTCAGTCTATTTTGCTTTTTCTCTCACCCATTCTTGCTTATTCCTCATTTCATTTCATTGACAATATCTTTTTCTTGAGGAAATGTGTTTGGTTTGTGCTGCTTCTTGATTTCTAGCTTTTCTAGTTTTTGTGTTGACATGAATGCATGTGGTCAGGCCTGCTAAAACATGGCAGTCATTTATCTTTATACTTTACAAAATGCCTCAACAAAAAACTTTGATCCTTATTTGCTGAAATGGCACAGCATGGAGCCCCTGAATTAGCTCTGTTTAGAAACAGATGGCCGTAGCTGCTCCATTAAAACTTGTGATGGTAATGTGATTGTTTGAAGAAGGTTGTCTTTGCACTGCTGCTGCCATTACCATATTAAAATATCTGCTAACAGTGCCAGTAATGTGCAGTTTACAAGCAAGCACTCAATAATTTCACTCTGATGGATTAGATAATAAGATAAAGATATTTTTACATCTTTATTTGTTCTTTGTAGAAAGCCAAACTCGTACACTTGTTTTCACCAGTTTCAACTATATTCAGCTGCCAGATTCTCTTTAGCAAATCTCTGCTCAGTATGCTAATGTTAGTCCCAATTTCCATAATTAGAGAGAGATATTGTATTATCATCGTAAGAAAATGCGGGGCTGAGGTTATTATAACTCTCTCAACAGGGAGCTGCAGTCAAACACTACAGCAAGCTTTTCTGATTCCTCTTTTGCAACCATATTCTCTTATTCATGAGAATTAATTACCCACAATACCACATGATATGATATTTATATTTCACTGCTAAAGTATATAGGCTTTGTGTGTGTGCAGGTTTGCATGAATGTGTTTTTGACTGTGGGCATGGCATTGGCTTTGTTCCCCATGCACGCATTTGCACTTCAGTAATTAACAGTGCTGTGAATGCACAACACACTTAAGGGTAAGAAACTGCTATATCATTGCTGGCTTCCTTATTCATAGAGCACTGCACACAGTGGAGAAAAAAAAAACCTCAGTGGAGAAACCAACCTAGTTTAGAAGAGTTTCTAGTGACAAAATGCTGAACTCCATGGAAAAACTGTTGTAACATTATAACATATTTTAGATATGTAACATTACAGGTCATTTTAGATGCTGCACCCCAAATGTCACATGCATGTAAAGTCTGTGATTTATCCCAATAGCTGTTTTTTTTTTTAAACACAGCATATCGTCGCATCCTCACTCAAATGTTTCTTTTTTTATTGTTGTTGTAGGAAAAATACTCTCTAAAATAAGGGATATTTCACCCAAAAATGAAAAATCTGTCATTAATTACTCACCCTGTTGTTCCAAACCCATAAGAGCTTTGGTTTGATGAAATTCAAGTGCTTTCTGACTCTGCTTATAGAGCAATGTAACTGAAATGAAGTGAGGGTGAGTAATTAATTAGTATTAATTGATGAGGGTGAGTAATTAAGTTGGTATATTAAGGAAGGAAATCCAGATCTGCAATCCAAATAACTCCTATAGAACAGGGAAAAAAACAACAAAACAAAAACACACACAAAAAAACTATAAGTATGAGAATACCATTGTTTATAACAAAACTGTGTTGAGTGAAGTGAATCAAGTGAAGAATGCTAGTCATTAGAAAGTAAATCATTAGTGCACTTTTTGGCAGTCTCATGGTTGTGATGTTGTAATTATAATGATTTCTGAATGGGATGTTTTTCAGTCTAGCTTGGGCTTGGTGAACTTGGTTTGTAAATCTACTTTTCCATGATATGGTATGATTTGACCACTTTATTGATAGCAGACTATAGTTGGCAGGAGATGATGGGGAGAAGAGTGGTATTGGAAAGCAATGCAAGCCAGATTTGACCTTGTTTGGCTTTATAAGCAATATAATTCAGCATGTCAGATCATGTGTGCTGATCTCTAGGCCACAGCTCAGATGCCACTAAATAAATGATGCCATCATCATTGATCTGAAACAAAGTCAGATGTATAGCACATCTGTGTGACTGGATATTGCAGTCATATCTAATTTCCCTGGAATCCAATCGAAAAAATACAATCAATTTTTTTTTTTTTAATGTGTGTAGTCTAGATGCCCAAATGCTGTTCCCCTTGACACTGTCAATTAAATAGGATGTTTCTCATTATGATCTTGGATTGGCTTGTAAGTGTGTCACAGTCTATTAATGTTGAAACTCTCTCTTGATGCAAACACGAACTCTCTCTTCATGCTCCTCTGGCCTAATTGAATATGTGATCTGACAATTTCTCATGTTTGACTTTGTAGTTGGGATGCAGGTATGTATGTTTCACAAAAGGTTTTGGAGGCATTATAACATTATTCATGAATCATTAATGTCTTAAGATAACAAGGGAACGCGCTATGCTTTCTTCCTATTAGTTTCTTTTTCCTCTCTCTCCAGGCCCACTTGGGAAATCTTTATTATGCTTTGGTCTGACAGTGAAATATACAGATAAAAGATAATTGCCTGGCTTGACTCCTGCATTGATATGAAAATGAGATCTAAATTATTCAGTACGGTTTAAAGGTTAGTTGAAGGTTATTTCTGAAGGGAAGCTATGGAGAGAGACAGCGACTATGTTTGCTGTGCATGCTGCGTGCTTGTGTGATTGTATTTTTGTGTGTGATGTCCATGAACCAGGAGGTTAGACACATTTGAAAGGCTAATTTTCAGTGGATGCAGCCTTGCAGTCTACTGACAAAATGAGGGTCTCTGATGAGACCCGAACGATAGCAAATCAATTATTTACAGGCAAATTAGGCCTGATGTCTCTGGAAACACTTTTAGCACAGGCTGGAACAGCCCGCTGTTTTTGCCCGTGTCCCTCTATGACATGTTGACTTCTCTCGTATCGTCTCCTGTAAAACGCCTGTTAACTAATGAGCACAGTGCTGCGCACGAGATTGCAGGTGTTCTTTGGTTTTCAGCATGAGCGTAGAAGCTCAGGTTTGTATTGAGATGTGTAGGAGGCAGTAAAGAGAGATGATAGGCTCTCCAGGGGGCCGGAGGAAATTACCTGCCTCATTGTTGTCAGCTCAGAAGATCCATGCTGTTAACAGCAGGGGGGAGCATCTAAACGCATGTTACCACGGTAACCTACAGCCCAGTGCTTTGCTATGAGGAATTTTCACATGTACAACATGGGATGATCTTAGCTCTTACAACTCTTTTGGTGTTGCTGAGGCATAAAGAAAGAGCTTCAGTGCTTTCTGCCTAATAGATTTCTGTCTGTCAGCAGATAACAACATAAATGTAATGCCATGGTGAAATCTTGTGTTTCTCCCCCCCCCCCCCCCCATGTACATATATATAAATATGAACTACACCAATTTTTTGTTTCTTTTTCATA
This sequence comes from Carassius carassius, assembly GCF_963082965.1. Taxonomy (NCBI): domain Eukaryota; kingdom Metazoa; phylum Chordata; class Actinopteri; order Cypriniformes; family Cyprinidae; genus Carassius; species Carassius carassius. The sequence continues at coordinate 15,878,868 of NC_081757.1, read as the reverse complement.
TATTTTTATGCATATGTAAATACACTGGATTTGGATGCAATTCATTGCGATTAGGCCTAATCATTGGACAGCACTATAAGGACTATAATAAAATTATTATTATGATTATTATAAAAAGATCAAATATACTTTTTGATTTGATTATTTATAATGTATGTATGATTGCCTGGTGTTGCATTACATGACTTGTAGAAACTCTTGAGATGTTCCCACGAGGGTTAAACTAAGCTGCCTAACTGCATCGTTGGAGAGTTGTCTATATTGTTTGCACAGGAAGCTGCCCTAATGGATTCAACTTGAGCTTCCCATTAATGCTCGTGTATCTACAGACAGAAACATCAGTGGCAGCAGGCAGCATAAAGGCCTATTTACAGCAGCACTCTACATGATCTGTCTGTACAGCCCATCTCTGCTTGCTTCAGATTTCATCTTTCCATTCCCCTGCAAAAGTTCAATAAGTTCTCCTTCCTCTCGGCCAAGCGCACTTGTTTTTATTTAGAATCCAGATGAGCCTCGTCTATGCTGTCTGACTCCCTAGAGCAGTACACCTGTGATTGGCTGATGGGATGTATCGATCACCTGCAGCTAATCATTCCATAGCGTGTCCCCCAGGAGCCGGTGGGAACCGTTTTCCCACTTCTTTTTTAATTAGTGCCAGGACCCCATGGGCACTAATCCATGAGTCTTGCTCTGATATTCGTCTGATGTATGCCGCTTTGATTTCTCTGACCCTACAAGGAGTGGAGAGATTGGGAGACGCTGCTGGAATCTTAATGCTCAATGCAAATCTCTGTGGAAGACTTCACTGCAAAGAGAGATGTGGGAGATCAAAAGAGAGCAATATTTTGTTATGTGTCAGCTGCTTTGTTTCTTTGAAGAGATTCAGGCCTATGAAGTTATTTAAAAGCTGATGAGTGTTCAGTAGCGGCTACATCAAGTTCACTTCGCCTGTAAATTACAAAGCAAAACTGCATACTGCAATTAATCATCATTCCGGTTAGCAATCTAACATATGGAGGTGTATATATAGGTGTCTATAATAATGCATGGTACAGTTAATCTCAATTTCTTTTCTCATGAGGTCAGGTTGGCAGCGTTTCTTTCAAAAGAGACTTGAATTCTTTTCCATAATTGTGTAAGAATAAATAAGCATGTTGTTCATGGCTTCTAAAAAGCATCTTCAGTTATGCTCAGCAGCAGTATCCATATGGCTCATCACGTGTAAGTATTTCTCAAGTCAGTTAAATCGTCTGGTTGTTAGGATGTGTTCTTTAGATTATCATATGTTTTTTTCAAGTGTACATGGTGTCGTAGTATTGTGTTTGCAAACAGATTAATTTGATGTTCTATTCATTTTCAAGTAATAAAATAAATGTTATTTTCATCACACACTGTCATATACAGTATACATAAATAAATCATGAATATGGCACCTTTTTTACTTTGACCTTTACTCTGATCTTTAACCTGCTGTTTTTTACTGTTTGTGCTGGACTTACTATGTGGAAAGTTTCTTTTCTGTAAACTCTAAATACCACAGAATATGAGAAAAATGTGCATTTGCTCAGTGATCAGCTGCTGTTGATTTAAATGATCCCTCTCTCATTTCATCCTCTTTGCGCTGGTCTGTAGATAAGAGCAACTTGATATGAGGGCTGAAGAGAGGTCACAGGGTCTGGATCCAGCTTTTTTTTTTGTGCCAAATCACAACAGTTTTGAAGGTAAACAAGAACATAGTCTGCATAAATGTTAAATTTGCTAACGTTAGCCCCGTCATGACAGCAAAATGAAGCCGGACAGGTTGATGTAAAGTGCTTATGTAATTTAGGGTTACATAGATGTAAGGAATAATTGACTCCTGGCCGTTGAATTATTAAACAAAATAATGCACACCCGATGTGTTCATGCGGCAACGGCGTAAAACGGAGTGACCGTTACACCTCGAGTGTGCATTATTTTTCTAAAAATTAAATGGCCCGGAGTCAATTATTCTGCTTATACTACACTTACCACACCTCAAGACATCGGTCAGATTATATATTTAAAGGGATCCATCTGCTTCGAGTCGTGACCACATCACCACCTCGGGTGTGCATTATTTTTCTAATAATTCAACAGCCCGTCATCAATTATTCTTTACATAAATTATTTTTACACTTCTAAAGTGGTGCATTTGTATATAACATTTTAATTGCTGTCAGTATCTCCATAATGATTCAGCGTGTATCCACACATATGGAAATGTATGTGTAAATGTTACATATGCACACCTATGAATATTAATGAGATCAGAAACATGAAACTGCCACAGTGTATAGGAGATTTGTTGTCGGAGATTGTTCAAACATCATATTTGAGTGCAGAATTCTGCTATTGATTAATCAGAATCACGCATTTCTGCAAGCGGTTGTAATAATATAGCTTAACAAATAGAGGAAATTAAAGCCACCTTTAAGCTTACTTGTAACTGTCCATGTTTCAACTGCATTAAAAGAACAATACGCCAAATGATGGTGTTGATAACCTGCCATACAGAAGATTAAAAACACCCGTCTCAACAATCCATTGCCAAGTTTTATCAAGATTAAACACAACCTACTGACTCAACAGCTCAGCATGTTTGTCCTCACCACAGAAGACGTCCCTAGAGCCTCACAAAAAGATCCACTTCCTCTTGCTGCACGCATGTGTTCGGCACCAGAGGTCGAGCTATTGGACAGGGTGCTGAGTGTCCACCCAAAGAGAGTAATGTCTGCCTGTCGCAACCGGAGCTTAATGCCAGCTCAGCGTCTCAGAGGCCCAGACGCTCCTATTGAGCGCTTTTATCATAGCTTGGCTATCCTCGTTTGAAACAATACAGGCTATCGATTTTAGCGGATTGTACTGTGGTAAGCTTTCCTCTGAGTCTGTCTGCTATATTAAGCAATCATTCGTCCTGCTGATAGCAAAACTTCCTCCTGAGGCAGCGTACAGACCTCTAATAGCCCTAGTATTACTCATGTTAATTGATTGGGTGGCAGTGAGGGGTTGAGGAGGAGAGAAATAATGGCCCTTTTGAGAAAAAACCAACACAAGTGGCAGTAATTAGCGAAGAGAGAAACTAGCTGTAATTGAAAGAGCCTCAGTCATTGACTGTTCTTAACAGCAACCCAAAGGAGCACATGGGAATGAACGTAATCGAACGCTCCATGTCTCTAGATTTCTCTTCTGCAGAAAATTTACATCAGATGGCGAGGAAATGAAGATATATGTGTGTTTGGTCTTGGGATGCATGCGGTAATGTTCGTCCTTGGCAAGCCTGTGTTGTTAAACTCCCCATGCTGAAGACTTTGGAAATGCACTCTGTTAAGTAGGTCTGGCAAGCAGCGTTCGAAATTTCAGATGTGGGCTGCTTTTCAGATCAGCTCCTCATAGTGTCTCTCTAAAGCCAAGTCTCCATACATCACCTCGGTTTGGGGGAGAGGGCACATCTGGGCTGCATAATGCTTGATGCAGTCACGCATATTTAGATATACAAGCCTCTTGTATTGCTGTTGATTAGGACGTACATGGTGGCCGCTCTTTTGCCGAAGTCGAGTGGGAAAGAGTTTTCAACCATTTGGGAATGAGAAATGGCTAAACCATCTGACGAGTGAAACCACTTTCTTGTCCAAATCGAAGGGTGTTTGTGTGCATGTCCGTCGTCCCTCTTTGAAACGTTCTGTGAACCTCTGATAAATAGTCCACCGTGCCTCTGTGTCTGTTAACGGTCCAAAGTGTGTTCAGTGGGTTTTTTTCATTAAAAACCAAAGAGTTCATGTGTTTTGTCCCCTTTGCTGTCATCTAGATGATAAACTACCCTGCTGAACGTTATACCTCTACAAATATGATAACACCATGATGGCATAAAAATACAAGCAATTTACTAGTCTTCATGGAACATCATCTCCCCACGGCTTCACCAGCTTGGTTTGTCCCAGAGCCCTGAACCACAGACCGCTTAAACGCTTGACATAATATCCTCTCAGTGATTACATCGCATTAACAACACAGGCCGAAGGGACCGGGGCTTCTGGCTGAGCCTGCATTAAATTTATGATGTATGTGTTATTTGTGGGTCTCGCTGAAATTTGGTTGGAATCTAGTGGAAAATCCCATTTACACTCCATTTCCCATCCTCCACGAGGACTAAGATGAGACGCTCAGGGCAGCGCTTTAATTTACTAATGGAGCGTTAGCTTCATTGCCCTGTGTTGTGATTCATTATGCCTTGTTGTTTAGGGTGAGTGTTTTCATTTCTTCATTTGTAGTGTCCGAGGTGCAGGCTGGGTTGTAGTAGTAAGTGGATCTAGGACTGTCTATCATCTGCAGCCTCCTGCAAGGATAAAGCCGAGTGAGCTGTCCAACAGAAGCCTGATGGAGGCCATAACCACAGCCCATAAAGGGCCTCAGAGGCGAGCCAACGTCTGTCAGGTTAATCGTTCCCACTACTGCTGATCCTTTTTTTCTTATAACAAATTTATTTGTGCTTATCTTTGCGGTACCATTGTTCTGCCTTTAACATCACACATAATTTATGTGGTCACGAATCTAATTTTCATAATGTTTTCTATATTATCAAAGGGAAAAATTAGCCCAGGAATATATTTACATAGCAGGCATGAATGGTAACGGCTTGCTAATTGCCTGTTAGATGATTAATAAGCTTACAGAGATGCTAATGAACAGAGCACTCACTGTTTCAGAGGTGCTCTGGCAGTGCGTGTGTTTTGGCAGCTTAATTAGGGAGATAATTACACACTTGTTGATGCTGCTCTCCAAGCAAATGCCATCAACCATTAAAATATATTAAGTTGAATTACAGCAATATGGACTAATCAAGGTGAAGTGTGAGCTCTTGGATTGTCTCAGAGGGATAAACAGAGCACCTTTAGAGTGACAGCTCGGATGATTGCTGAAGTGTGAGCTTTTCCTTTATGGAAACATCAGTGCAATTAGATGAAGCTGTTTTAATATCATATTTTGAGCTGCAATGTAATTCATGTAATGTATGTGTATAAATTATGTGTGTGTGTATCTGAACATCAAAGAACACTGTATCACAGTTTCCGCAAAACATTAAGCAGCACAACAGTTTTTAAAGTTAATAATAATATGCAAAAATAATTTTGAGCACCAAATCAGCATATTCAAATGATTTTTGGAAGGATCATGTGACACTGAAGAATGGCGTAATGTCAGCTTTGCCATTAAAGGAATGAATTACGTTTGAAAATACATTCAGACAGAAAACAAGTTTTTCAAATTGTTGTAATATTTCACAGTATTACTGTTTTACTGTATTTTTGATAAAGTAAATGCAGCCTTAGAGAGTATTAGAAACGTCTTTCAAAAACAAAACTACTTTTGTTGAATTGTACTGTATGGATGCATTTACTTGACAGTAAGTTTAGGATATATGACTAAACTATAATATGTCTCCCTTGGCTGAACGTATCGCTATGATTAGATCACAGTGATATATATCTTGGTACTCCTGTTTAAGTGAGACTGTGACAATGAAAATGAATTTGCTTAATGCTGCATATACATTAATGCAGAACCTGATTTTACCAAGTGAGACATGTTCCTGGGACAACATCTTTGTCAATGGAACAACATTGTGATTAACCAATCAGATTTGAAGAACCAGTTTATAGTTTTTGTGAAGTTTACGCTTAAAATCACTGTTTGTTGCTTTTACATCAGTGTCATTCATCTATCATTTCCTCTGATTTTAGTGATTACTCATGGTTAGGGTTAGGTTTAGGTGTTGGTATATGGTCAAGAATATATATTTGGAGTAAAATGTTGTTCCAGGGTCAACAAAATATGTTGACCTAGGAACACATCTAACTCAGCAAAATCAGGACGTGCTACATTAATGGAGAAGTTCATAACAAAACAAAGCACAAAGAGAAGGACACCTCTTCCTCGATATATAAATGCAGGTGTTAAGATTAACAGAGAGTGGTTTTGCTGATGACGCTGTTATGATCTGTTTGATTACACCTAATGGTATTTTTGCTTGTGTATTGAGCAGTGTAGCCAGGGGGTAAAGATCTAAGTTGGTGACCGAAAGGTCCAGGTGTGAACCCTTTAAGGGGCGCTCAATCACCACTGTAAATTGTATTGTTCAAGTTCTAGCTTGCTCTAGGGGGGCTGTCCGTATACATACGTAAGTATGCTGTAAGTCACTAAAGTTAAAAGTGTCAGTTAAGCTGCAAAGCACATGAAAGGATTTGTTTTAAATGGAACAATCTCATTGACCACATTTATTGCTCACTAACATTCTAAGAAGTGGAAAGAACTAAGTGGAATAAAAAGCACTTCTTCTCTTGACACTTTTCTTTCTCTTTTCTGTCTGCGAACACACACACACACACACACACACACACACACACACACACACTGTGTCTCCATCCGTTCTCCTCTATTTCTAAATTGGCAGTATCTTGCTGATGTAGCTCTCTTTAATGCTTTTCACCCAGAAGCTGCTGCTGGCAAGTCTTTGGTTTCTTGTCTCAACTCATTAATTCAAGAGTTGGTTGGAGTTTGCAGAATGTTGGCTATAAAATATTAACTTCAACAAATCTTCAAGGGCTTGTTCAAAAACATAATAGGTGGAGCAATTAAGAGAGTGGCCTGCAGTCAGGGTTTTACAGCTCATTCATGTGGATGGAGAGCACAAGTGCCAGCTCTACACAGTTAAACCAGCTTAAAAAACTACATATTTTATATAGGAAGTGCTTTTTTATCTTTAGTGTAACTGGCTTGTTAAAATAATTCACAGCAGGCTTATAATATACTATTAAAACAGTCCGTTATGCTTAAATTTTAGTGTGGTCTCTTGGTTGCTACTACATTTATTTCTTCAGAAAGCTGAATGTCAGGCTGTTGTGGGGACAGATCTTCTCCTGTCTCACATCACTGTAACACACACCTCATGGGATCAGAGGAAATATGTGTTCTAGCTCAGTTTGGAGAAATATCAAGTTGTTATTCAATAATATTCTTTTCAGCAATGGACAGATAGCAAGTTTACAGTGCACTTGACATTTAAAAAACTTTTTTTTCAATATACCAAATGCTCCATATGGCTCTACTACTTTTGGGAGCAATATATTGCCTAAGCTAAGCTAAGGGAATGCATTAAACGTACTTTGACTTATAAACCAGAAAAATTTAGTCCAAATGAAGAGTACAGGCATAGTTATTCCGGTTCAGTCTATAAGACCTATGTAAAATATAACGTAACATCACTGTGACCAAAGCAAATTAAATATTTCCCCTAGCTCAAGTCCCTGCTAGTTGAATTTATGAAGACAGAATTACTTTTATGCAACACTCTTTTAATATTAATTTGACTGATGTGTGAGGTGGAGTTGCCAAATGAGCTTATTGCCCTTTGAGCTAATGTTCAGAAAGGTTGTTGTAATTCTTATTACCTCTCATTAGGGAGCAGCAAAATCGCCCCTTTAATCAAACTCACTTTGTATCTCCAGTAATGCTGTGTGCACAACACATTCATATCCTGGCCCTCTCAGCAGAGTCCCATAAAAGTTATTCATTTGTGAAGCACCTTAAAACATTGCAAAATGACCTTTTTAGGAGTGCTGATGCTTTGCGAAACATAAAACTGGCTGACGGCTTAAATGAATAATTCTTACGTTAACCTGACACGGAGCACAGCATTGCTAAATTGCATAAACATTATAACAACTCATAAAACTCAATGAGTTTTCTCTTGTTTACCACAGTTTGGTTGCAGTGTTTGCCTTATTTAATGTTACGTGTCTTTTTTCCCCCTTTAATCATTAACATCTGGCTGCTGAAAATGAAAGTAGCACACCAATGGTCCAATCTGCAAGACAAATAAGAAGAGAGTGCCTGTATTATTTGGTAAAGCTCAGTAAAGAGCCTCTGGATTAGAGGTAAAGATAACGCTGCTGAGCACATGCCTCTGGTGCTTTGTCAGATCACAGGCTCTAAGCTGAAGTGATTGGTATAATTTTTTATCTTAATTACAATGCGGACAGAGGGGAGATCAGTTCGGTCTGACATTTGCACTCTTCTGTAATTATAGATCAATCTGGCTGAAGTGTTGAGTTATCCATCCATACTTATGTCTCTTGCTCTAGGGAGGATATGTGTCTGAGTGATGTAACGGGATCAGATGAAGAGCTAATCTGAGATAGGGGGACAGACTGTAAGACTGACCTCAGATCAGTGTTTGGAGTGAACTCTTAGAGTCAGATTATTTTATTTTTATGCATCTCTGTTACTTTCAATCCATCATTTGTACTGGTAATAATCAAGGACACGTCTGAGCTAAGCAAACCTTTATTCTAAGCTTGTGATCATTGAGATGTCTAATACAGTACATTCTGATGTCAAACTTATATTGTCAAATTCAAGCAAAATGCTTGGAGGAGGACGTATTGCGAGGCATACTGAAAAGGAGGTATTTGAGCCGTATCAAAGTACAAGCCGAATTCCGGAAAAGTTGGGACGTTTTTTAAATTTTAATAAAATGAAAACTAAAAGACTTTCAAATCACATGAGCCAATATTTTATTCACAATAGAACATAGATAACATAGCAAATGTTTAAACTGAGAAAGTTTACAATTTTATGCACAAAATGAGCTCATTTCAATTTTGATTTCTGCTATAGGTCTCAAATTAGTTGGGACGGGGCATGTTTACCATGGTGTAGCATCTCCTTTTCTTTTCAAGACGTCTGGGCATTGAGGCTATGAGTTGCTGGAGTTTTGCTGTTGGAATTTGGTCCCATTCTTGCCTTATATAGATTTCCAGCTGCTGAAGAGTTCGTGGTCGTCTTTGACATATTTTTCGTTTAATGATGCCCCAAATGTTCTCTATAGGTGAAAGATCTGGACTGCAGGCAGGCCAGGTTAGCACCCGGACTCTTCTACGACGAAGCAATGCTGTTGTTATAGCTGCAGTATGTGGTTTTGCATTGTCCTGCTGAAATAAACAAGGCCTTCCCTGAAATAGACGTTGTTTGGAGGGAAGCATATGTTGCTCTAAAACCTTTATATACCTTTCAGCATTCACAGAGCCTTCCAAAACATGCAAGCTGCCCATACCGTATGCACTTATGCACCCCCATACCATCAGAGATGCTGGCTTTTGAACTTAACGCTGATAACATGCTGGAAGGTCTCCCTCCTCTTTAGCCCGGAGGACACGGCGTCCGTGATTTCCAACAAGAATGTCAAATTTGGACTCGTCTGACCATAAAACACTATTCCACTTTGAAATAGTCCATTTTAAATGAGCCTTGGCCCACAGGACACGACAGCGCTTCTGGACCATGTTCACATATGGCTTCCTTTTTGCATGATAGAGCTTTAGTTGGCATCTGCTGATGGCACGGCGGATTGTGTTTACCGACAGTGGTTTCTGAAAGTATTCCTGGGCCCATTTAGTAATGTCATTGACACAATCATGCCGATGAGTGATGCAGTGTCGTCTGAGAGCACGAAGACCACGGGCATCCAATAAAGGTCTCCGGCCTTGTCCCTTACGCACAGAGATTTCTCCAGTTTCTCTGAATCTTTTGATGTTGTTATGCACTGTAGATGATGAGATTTGCAAAGCCTTTGCAATTTGACGTTGAGGAACATTGTTTTTAAAGTTTTCCACAATTTTTTTACGCAGTCTTTCACAAATTGGAGAGCCTCTGCCCATCTTTACTTCTGAGAGACTCTGCTTCTCTAAGACAAAGCTTTTATAGCTAATCATGTTACAGACCTGATATCAATTAACTTAATTAATCACTAGATGTTCTCCCAGCTGAATCTTTTCAAAACTGCTTGCTTTTTTAGCCATTTGTTGCCCCCGTGCCAACTTTTTTGAGACCTGTAGCAGGCATTAAATTTTAAATGAGCTAATTAAGTGGATAAAAGTGTAAAATTTCTCAGTTTAAACATTTGCTACGTTATCTATGTTCTATAGTGAATAAAATATTGGCTCATGTGATTTGAAATTCCTTTAGTTTTCATTTTATTAAAATTTAAAAAACATCCCAACTTTTCCGGAATTCGGGTTGTAATAAAAAATAAATGGCTGTTGGAAGTCTGACTTTTTCCTCCACAAAGCACTGTGGGAGAACTGTCACACCTAACTGTGTTTCCAAAAAAATCTGTCTAGATGTGCACCATCCGAAAATTATTGCATTTCAACAAGGCCTTTTTCAGAGGGGTGGATAGATACCTGGATGGATGGATGGATAAATATTATGTCTATCAGTTTATGTTTAGTCATACGCAGTAAATACAAGAAAATAGACAGCTTTTTTCCCTAGTGTTCCCGAACCCTTAAGGTAAAGTAAACAGCTCGGATGGATTCAGAAAAATAGCACCAGAAAATGGATGATGCTATAAACAAACTGCCTGCATTATCCAGTGTTATGAATATATAATTTCTATATAAGCTAACAGGTGAGGCCCTGGGGAGGCAGTAAATGACTTGGCAACCTATAATGTTTATGCATGAAATTCCTGTTAAATTATGAATGCATCTATTCAGATGTGGCATCACAGTGACAGGTTCAAGGTAACTGAGAGTTCGTAGGATTCTGCTCTCATTTCCTAACCTACACACTGACATTTGCACCAAATATTAGTTTACTGAAAGTTGAACACATTTGAATGGCAAGAAGATGTCTTTGTTCACCTCTTACAAGAACTTCTACCTCTAATTTCCTGTATCAACATGCAGCCAGCAAATTTGTGCCTACATAATCAACAAAAACAGCTTGATGAGAGTACCACTCCACTGCGTCAACCAGGCCAGATCTTAATCGCTCTTCTCTCAGAAGCGTTAAAGAGCTCTATCAGTGTTGATCTGTTGCCACTGAAAAAGTGATCAGAGAATAGTAGAGTGTGACTCACACTAAATGTTGATAGTCCTCAGATCATTTGTAGTGCCGCAGATTGTATTGCTGTGGTGGGCGAGATTCACATGAACTTAGTTCTTCATTTTAATATGAGGACTTTCCATGTGAGCAGAGGGCCAGGAGTGAAGAGAACCAGTATCTGACAGGTGGTTCAGCTGACAGAAAAAAAGCTGCAAAGGAAAAATGGTACAAAGCTGTCACCGAGGCGGTACCCTATAAGGTACAAAAGCTAAAATGTACATATTTTACAATAGTTGCAATATTAATATTGCATTGGTATTTTGATGGGGTCCAAAACAACATTGGACTAAATTGCCTTTTGTTTTATGAGACATTTTTCAAAATATCTTATTTTGTGTTCCACAGCCGAAAGTCATACAGGAACACTTACAGTCATGCAACATGAATTAATGAATAAATGGTAAGATTTTCACAAAGGGTGAACTATCCCTTTAAATGGCCACATTCACTTGACAGTTATTGTCTTTTTTTTTTCTTTCTTTAAGCACAGATTGCATTTCATTTAACTAGGAGAGAGGAACAAGAGAGAGTGAGAGCTATCCCCTTGGCATATAGTATTATTGAGTCAAGCTAACATCTCATATACTGTATGATCAACAGTGTTGGGTAAATTATTCTTAAAAAAAGTAATTAATTGCTAATTACTAATTACATTTTCAACAGTGTAATTAGATTACTGTACAAATGACCAGAAAGTATTTCATTACTTATTACTAATTACTTTCTAAATCTTATATCAACCTTGACAAGTTAATGATACAAGGATAAACATGAAACAGTTCTTTTAAATAACTATATAAATTATTCTGGTCACACTTTAGATTAGGGTTCTATTCTCACTGTTAACTAACAATTAACTTTGATTTTTTCCCCTTAAAATACTCCTAATTACTGCTTACTAATACTTAATACATTTTAAGAATTGGGTTGGATTAAGGATTTAGAATAAGGTCTTGCAGAATAAAACATAAATATGTGCTTTTTAAGTAATACTAAACAGCCAATATCCCAGTAATATTCATGCTAATAAGCAAAAAGTCAATAGTGGGTATTGAACACTGAAGTATTCTTATTAACTCACCAAAGTATTTAAAGTGAGAAGGGCACATGAAAAGAATGCATTTTAAGGTTAGACTTTACATTTTGATTTTAATTTCACTATATGTTCTACAATATATACACAGTATTAAGATCAATTACATAATAAGTAACTAATTAAATTACAGAAAAAATAAGAGTAATCCGTTACTTTCAAGGGGAAAGTAATTAAATTACAGCAACTTATTACTTAGCAATTAGTTAGACCCAACACTGATGATCATTAGAAAACTTTATGTGAAGCTATAGGATCATGACTGGCAGAAAAGTGACACAAAGCTATGAAGTCTGAATGACAAAGCATGAAACAGTCATAGATTGTGTCCGCTGTCATCTTTTTTTACAATTGTAAACAACGAGGGCCACAATGAACAATGTAAAAAATTATAAAATAATTAGATTCTATATAACAGATCTAATATGTTCTATACGTATTCAAACTATTCACTTTCGATTGAAAACACTGTCTATATAGAAAGTAGTTGGATAAACTCTGCAGCAGGTTCTCAGCTGATAGCGGCTCCATTATAATACAGACCATTAGAGGACACCAAGGCCTGTTATCGCTAGTATGAATAAACAGCACGTGTTTCATTATGCATCTGTGGTGCTCCAGTACACACTGGGTCACTTTAGTAATTAATCACCTAATTACCAAGAGTGGTTTTTCTCATCAAGCAAGATGTGATAATGATAATGACAAATAAACAGCAGGGGTACAGAGGATAGAATTTCAATGTCAAAACAACAACAACAACAAGGGAAATAAGTTGGAACTTGCCCTGCAGTTAAATAACATTTAGGGTTATTTTTTAGGGTGTAATCAAGATTTTTTTTCAATATTCACAATAGAGCAAACAACTTGGGAGTTAAAAAAAAAATCTTCTATGATAGGGAATGCAATAAAAATAAAAAACATTTAATTTCAAATTTTACAGTGAGTTTTATGCACAAAGTAAGAGAAGATTTGTCACACTCCACTCAGCTGATATAAGAAAATATAATGACTTGTCATTCCCAGCAGAATGAGATGAAGTGAGAATAAGAAAGTGGAAGATCTTGTTCCATCCTGTTAATATATGACACAAATCGATCTGATTGGTCTATCACCTTCTCTTTTTGCTTCTTTTGCTGACCAGCTCAGACAGTGACAAGAAATTAAATAAAAGGATAAGGTGACTAATAGTGCAGCAAGATGGAAGCATTTTAAAAACAAAAAAAAAATGTTCAAAACGAAGCCCAAGCATAATTAATCACTGCATTTCTTCAAGCAACACAGTAGCAGCACTGTTGAAATAATCAGTGCTTTTAAACAAATCATTTGAGTGAATGATTCAATGACTCACGCATAATGACGCTCACACACTTGTTTTGTTCCTGAATTAATCCGATTTTGATTGAATCGATTCAGTAACAAGCATATTGAGAGTCCCAATAAAACTTCACTGATAATGCTAATGCATATCAGATAATTATTTCGAAAGATGCTGAAATTATCTGAAATACAATCACTCCTCCGGTCAGATCCACAACACTGTTGTTTGAGAAGCACATGTGTACTATTTGATAATACAAAGCATCAGAGAAGCTGTTGACACACATTCACATTTCCTGCTAGTGATAAGGATAGCGGTGTGTCTGCAGCTGGCTCAGTGAGTGTGGAGTTGGTGGGATTAGGGGGGATTAAGTGTGGATGGAGAGAGTGGATGGCTGCTGGGATAATTCTGGATTAAAGAGATTAAGCTGCAGCAGCAGGATGGAGCTCACAGCTGAGGCCCCTGCAGGTGTGGATGTCAACCCTAGGGAGAGACAGCCACTCTGGGCTGCGCTCCCTGATTCATCCCACATTCACTCCACAATGGAAATTGGGCCCCCTTGCTGCTAGTCTACAACAAATTTCATCATGGAGCAGTTGCACGACCTTGTTTCAATCTTACTCTTTCTCTCTGCTTGTCTGTATTGTAACTTCTCTTTCATGCTTTTACATCAGCTTCACAAGTCAGTGCTCATTTGTAAAACACAGAGGCAGACAAGAGCGAACATGAAATAAGCAACTTTACTGAAGCGTAGAGATATGAGATTATATAAACATGACAGGAATATGTGTGCATGAATCATGTGAGTTGATTGAGAAATATACTTATTATATGATTATGAACAATGTGAGCAGTCATTAAATAAGGGTGAATGTGCAAGTATGGTTCACCTTGAGCAATTAACTCAAGATTCTTTTCCTTTTTCAGTAAGAAGTTTAGTACAGGTGAGGGGGATTATTTGACAGCGATTTGTGCTAATCTCCTTTACCCAACCAGAATTGAATTTGAGCACATCTGAACAAAGCACAGTGGTCACCCATCACTTCATCGGGTATATTGCAGTATATTAAACCCAGTAAGTTGTTGTGCAACTCATCACCATGCAATAAAGTGTTCATTAATATTTTGGATAGTTGTAGCAAATTTGCTTTCAATTTACAGAGCTGACATGGTGGTTGGTTTTGGATGAGAACAGTCAGGTCATAATTTTATTTATATATTTTTGAATTATTTCATTTGATTTATTTTATGCTTGACATACACAGTGTTATAGTTGATAAGTAAAAAACAGAGAAGCAAAGAAACAAAAAACTTTTTTCAAAACACAAATATCAACAAATGGAAGGAATTAAATGTCACTATTTGCATGGTCAAAGGTTTTTTTTATGACCCTTTTTAAAACCCGAACAATAAAATGACATGATTTATAGTTCAGATAAAGACTTTTACACACACACACAAAAGTCATATGAAGGATATACATCACGTTCCAGCCTTTAAAACAGTTTTAAGAGAAGGATGTGTCAAACATGTAAAATATTATATTTATTTAAAACAAATTTTTGATTTTTAGAAGGCACATTACAGTACACAAAGCAGCACTGCGTTCAGAAATGCTACTTCATCATACATTATAGGTAGGATGTAAAGAAAATGCCATCAAAACTTTTTTGAAAACAGTCGGATCCCTTCAGAGATACATTCATATAAAAATACATGCCATGTTTTGACTTTGAAACATACAGTGCTCATATATTCAGTGAAATTATAACCTTTTAAAGTTCAATCCAGCTATATCGTGATTGTAGTCTTTCTATCCCCAAACTACTGTCATCCCTAAATGAAAGACTGAAATCACAATTAAGACTTTTCTTATACCATTTAAGGTATTTAAGTCTTTTTATGGGCTTAAATTTTATACAATTTGATTGCTGGGTATTTATCATAAGACCAAGGTTTTATTGCTGATAAGGAAAAGCATGACATGAGTTGTACTCTATGACGCTACAATAACCTCAAGTTTATGAGTTTGCATGCTTGAAGATCTGATAACTGTGTGCTGTTGTCTATATATAGCAGTTTACATTAAAAAACTCACACACTGCCTTCATGTTTGATGTGTTAATGAAGTTGTAGAACTAAATGTTAATGTTAACAACAGACCTTATTTTACTCAAAAATCCCAAAGGAACTTCTCAAAAGAACCTATGGCGAATTAGCCTTCCATGTTGGCCTACAAATTGACATCCTGACTGAACGGCTCTATATAAAAAATGTCTTCAGATGACTGTATTTATGTATTTTATGTTACTAAAGTCTTCTTGAGCGTATAATTTGTGAACTGTAACCACTACTGTAATTTTTTTTTATATCTTTAGCATCATCCGACTCATTCTGACATCGTGCCAAAACCAAGTGACACTGTTAATGTAAACACATCTCCCAATTGTACTATCTTCAGATAGATAACCATCGGAAAGAGAATCACATTCTGTGCTTTTTTCTGTTTTTAACTCAGAATAACAGACTCTGCGTCATCACAACAACTATGAAGCGCTGTACTGTTGTGCTTTTAATTTTCCGGCCTTGGTTGTTGCTCTGTAAGAAAGAAGATGTGGTTGTGAGAATCATCGTGTCGGCAGAAATAATGAGGCTACCAAAAAACCAGTTCCCCTTGTGAAAGCATCTTACTTTCACCACAAATGCACACACACGCACACACTCTTGTCTCAAACGCTCAAATCTTGGTCAAAGTAACAAAAACACAAGTTCACACTTGCTCGTCTCATCTTTCTTCCCTTTCTTTCTCACAAATGATCATCTAGTAATGTACCATGGTTTATTTTTAAGGTTGTTTTTCTCCTCCAGAGTGTGTTTGTGTGAAGGTTATCTCACAGGTTCAGCTGTGGTTTGGTGCAATGATCTATAAGTGCTGAGTGAGCAAGAGAGACGTTTGCTCTTGTGAAACCTCACAGACCAGAAACCACACGCTGTCTCCTCTGCAAGCTTTTTTTCTCTCTCTCTGTTTTGTGCTTTTGCAACATTCGCACTGTAGCCCACCACACTTAACTCATAACCTGAATCTCCCTTAACTCGCGTAACCCATAACTTGTTTCATTCTGAACTCAACACACACATAAACGCATTCCGTGGCTGATTCTGGGATGCAACACTCACAAATGTGTTAGCAGCTTGATGTGTAAACTGTGCCAGTGTGATGTGATTATGCAGTTGGTTTTCTTTTCACTCTATCACACCAGCTGCTTGAATTATTGATGTTCTTTCTTACAAGCTGCTGTCTGCTTTTTTTATTTAAATTGTTATGAGTTTTCTTTTCCCTTTCATGTCTTTCGCTCTGTCTTTGTTGCCTTTGACTTGTCCACACAAAATGATCTGCCGCTCTGTGTTGTCATGGCAACTGAGGGCATATACACAATGCATTTTCTCGCATTGCGCATTATAAGTTTAAGATTGTATTTCTACCTTCAGTCTTTATTTATTTTTGTTTTGTTGAGAGTTAACTACTTTTCTCTCTCTTTCAGTTTTACAGTGTGGGTGATAAGCAGAGGTTTACGGTTCCAGGAGCTGTGCACCTCTCTCTGTGTAGGTGTAGGTGACAAATTGGATTTTGCACATATTGCCACCACTGTCATTGCTTTTGATGCGTGTGAATGTATCGAGGACTGTCAGAAGAGTGTGGAGGCTAAAAATACACATTCTCTGCCCTACATGACACCTCTTGCATTCTGTGTTTGTTTGCTAGTTCTGTTCTGCTCACACTAGTCCATGAGACGTAGGATGCCACACATGCATACACCACATTTAAACACTGTATCTCATGCTTTTACATGTCTTATCATCATCTGAGGTTTGGTGAACACGCTCTCTCACGCATTTCATATCAGGGGCAGTTAAACCCACACCAGCATGGGTAAAGTTCACACGCAATGTACTGAGCGAAAAAACAAAAGACAGAGAACAACGCAGAGAAAAGAAAAAAAGGAAAGGGGAGGAAGATGGGTCGCAACCACATATTAGCAGGCATGCTACTCGTCTATTGAGAAAAAGAGAAGTGGATTGCAGTGTGTAGCTATGTTAGTCTATAGGGAGGTGAAGACAATGCTGTGGTGCGTGAATGACTTGTGTATGTGTTTTAAATCAACCCACGATAGTGATTTTGTCTTTGTTACATCCTTTCTTCAGTATTTAGTATAATTAAAGATCTGTCCCCTACTGATATACCTCATCCTCCCTCAAAGGAAAAATACTGATTCAAACAGAAAACTTCTCTTAGAACTGCAGAATGAGGTGATGGTTGCCGGTTTTTTTTTGTGACATTATGTGGGCGTGCCCTATATTTTTGCACACTTTGACAGATTTTTAGCATTACTTTTCCTGTGTGGTAGAAAATAGTTCAGATTTATATTGTGATATGCTGCATGAGCAAAAGAGAGAAACACAAAATGCATGCAAAGTTCAACTGTGATGCTTTTGTGTGTGTGTGTGTGTGTTAACCAATTAAGTAATCTAAAAATAAGATTGTACTACAACAGATGAGCTTAAAATTAAACATTCACCAACCATAAATCCCCATAGTTTATTTTAGCCGCATACTTGCTTTTTTACATATCACCTTTTTGTATGCTTCCTCTTTTGTTGGTCTCTCTCTTCACTTTATACACACACACACATATGCACAGCAACCTTCCACACAGCTCTAATGATCCCACTTCCCTTTCTCTGTTTCCCTCTTTCTCTCCCACTGTCTCACACACAAACACGTCCTCCACCTCACCCTGATACTGTTGTGCTTCTCTCTTTTTAAACCACAGATGATTTAAATACTGAGGAGGTGTTTTCACCTCCGAGTGAAAAGCAGCGAGTTATCTGTGTGGGCTATGACACACTTTGAGACCGAGAAAAGCTTGTTATGAACACCATAATCTCTGAGATGAGTGTGAGAAATTGTGCATAAACTACTGTGCAAGACCAACGCACTCCAACTAGGGCAGTAGGAAGCTGGAGTTCTATTGAAAACAACTGTTTTGTGGTGTTTGTGTGTTTCTGCATATATTCACATCCGTTTGTCACACACACACACACACACACACACGCACACACACACACACACACACACACACACACGCACACACACACACACTCAAGTCTCTCATGCATCCTGCAGGCAAATATTAGTTTAACCCCTCTTCAGTCTTCCTTCTCTTTAAATGATTTCCTACTTACAGTGATGTAAAAACATTATTTCTTTCTCTCATCACTTATTATCTCACTAAAATAAAGATCAGTTTTTGGTCACTCACACTGACCTTTAATTTAGGACTTTAGGCAGATTCTCCTGCGGCCTTGCTAAAAATAACAGAACAGAAACTAAGCTACGACAGTTTTTTTGACAGTGATCGTAACAGTCATGCACACATTGTGGAGTTCTAAGTATTTTTTATTATAGGCTGTAAATAACAAATTAGATGGGCTGGAAGTCTTCCATGTATAGCAATCAGAATTTATAAACTGCTCCATTACCTTGATTTCCATTGGTTACTCTCCGAACATTAGCAATTATTTTCACGCGAGCGGTGCTCATAAAAGCTATAATCTGATGATTTACAGGCTTGCGGCGCAATGCACTTGGCCTCAGTAGCAATTTCCTTCCCTCTCTCTCTGGTGTTTATCTCTCTTTGTATTCGCTTATGTTGACAAAGTCAGTA
The DNA here is from genome assembly GCF_963082965.1 of Carassius carassius. Lineage (NCBI taxonomy): Eukaryota > Metazoa > Chordata > Actinopteri > Cypriniformes > Cyprinidae > Carassius > Carassius carassius. Next base: position 15,859,763 of record NC_081757.1, on the reverse strand, counting down.
GCTGTTCTGGCTTCAGCTGATTCAGTGAGAAATGGGTTTAAAGAGTGAACACATGTTTTATGCGTGTTGATTTGGAATCAGTTTGGAAATGGAAATTGTAGAGTTGTTCATGGAGTTAATTTTTCACTGTGGGATGAATAATGGACAATAAATTGGACAATAACTGGTTGAAAAGACTATTTTATGCATGAATCCAGTTTTAGCAATTCTTTATTTATTAAATGTGTGTCTGTATTGTGCAGACATAGAAAACAGTGTGTGTGTTTGTTCTTAGCCGCATGCAATGAGCTGCTGAGAAGTGCCATCAGTGTCTAGTCAATCCCTGCTCATAGAGATGGATAGATAAGGCTTCTGGAGGTGAAAGCAGTGTGTGGCTGGCTGTTTGTATATGTATTTGTTTGTTAGCAGGTCACAAAGCTCTATCACTTTGCTGCCTACTCAACCTACGCTCATCAAGCCGTTAAAGACCCTGGAGGAGAATGAGAGCAAGAGAGATGGATGAAAGATGGGGGTGTCCATTTGTAATACAAAAAAAGAAACCAATAAAAGGAGATGGAAAAAGATGAGCTCATAAATCACACATGATGGAGGCAGAGCAGCTGCTGACATCATGTTTTTGCATAGGCCTCATTTGCCACACAATTTGAGCTACGGGAAGAAATAGTCAGGGTTTTGAGGTTTGTTCAAATCCCTAACTTTAATTATTAGCATCAGTAATGGTGATTTTAGCTCTGTGAGACAGACAGACCAGTGCAAGAATTTTGTAACAGTTTAGAGAGCTGAAGGATGTTGAGGTCACAGGGTAGATGTGAATTTGGATGAGGTTGTGCTCTATGACTTCAGTATGTGTTTAGGGATTTCAGTCGATGTGCTTGGACAGTCTCTCTCCCACTCACTGCTCTATGACTGCTCTAAACACAGCTGTAATGGGACCATCCAGATGTTTGCTCTTACGCTCACAAATTACTACAGATTGTTAAATAGGAAGCAAAGGCTGGAAGGTAATCAAACATGCCACCAAGGGGTATTTGTTGAGCCATTTTCCTTCTTCTTGTTAAATATACACACATAAACATGTGGCAAAAGGCTAAGGGTGAGATAGATCAGTTTTATTTAAATATTCATTGTATCATTTGTGTGCCTTATCTCCCTTAAAATATCTTCAAAAGCCCATTAAATCACATGAAATGCACTGGTTTGTTTCCATGTGGAGCTTGAATCCCCTCTAATTTACAAGTTAATTCAGTAGTTACAATGAAATATTAATGAACAATAATCTTACAGCATTTAGTCACATATACATAATTTTCCTGAACAAAATCGAGTCGTTTCAGTAGGAATCTATGTTATTGGGAATTTTTATGTGATGGTGAAAATTTTTAGCGTGCAGATAGGACCAGTAGAAAGCTCCTTGGATTGAAAGTGATTGTTTTTAAATGTACACATGTGTTAAATTAATTTTGTCCAATTTTAAGTGTACTCACCCACACACATCATATAGCATATAGATGGCTTCCAGCAGGCATAAACTCATAAGAGCCAAATGTTGGCTTAATGGTTTAAATTTGTAAGGTCCAGTTTGGAAACTCTTTAAACCTATAGCTATAAGATCCTGCATGCAAAAAGTGTGATAAAACAAATTAAATGTAACAAGTGTGTAGCACCACACACAACCACACTACTTGTACTGTAGTCAAGTAATCACTTCTTCTTTATTTTTTTCTGTCAGTTTTTTGTCACTCCCTGTCTGTCTCACTCTTTTTTTCCATCTCTGAATAACTCTCTTGAGGTTTGGCAGCTGAGCCCCAGAGTTAAGTGGCTTTTCTAGTTTATCCTGAGAGGTCAGTGGGAGAAATGAAACCTCATCTCTGAGGTATGATCACAGCCCTCGAACATGACAAGCGCCCTGGATCACAATTTTGCTTTCTGTCAGAAGCTGCACTTTTGCATGTGACCGTTTCTTGGCGTTACGTAAACAAACAAGGAAATCCTGTGTGTGTGTGTGCGTGCATGTATATAACAGCGAATGCAGTGCAGACAGTGGAAGCAGCAATGTCGGCGGTTTCAGTGGCGGGTGAATTACAGCCTGCTGTAGAGCTGTGGTTTAGTCTGCTCTCTCTCTCACACACAGTAAAGCGCTCCACTCGTCTCTCATCAAGGGCTCTCGTTTCATAGGCCTCGATGCACAACACTGCTGTAGGCCCTGAACCTGCACACACATGCACATACACGCACTTGGGTGGGCCATGAGTGCCAGGCCTGGGAGATCAGCCTTGCCACAGGTGCTCCTCTGTTCTGCGTGTGTGGCTAATGAAGCTCATAAAGATGGTGGATCATTACTGAAGTGTCTTCATTGTAGCCCTGTAGAGGTTCCTGCCAGCTCCTCTTGACACATGTCTGTGTGGTAGCAGATAAAAAATTAGCACTACAAAGAGGGGGATTGGAATCTGCAGAAACACAAATGTGTTTACATGCACTTGAAAAGTAAACGTAACAGTCCGGGTTTTGGACTAACTGACCTTGATAATGCAATTGTTGCTGGGTTTCCTCCAGCATGTCTTTATGTTATTAGGACTACATTTGGCCTTGCTGTTGTGCGATTTCTCAGAAAGTCATGATCATGTTTATTTAATCCTTCATAAATTTGATTATACATTATGTTGTATACTTGGAAAGGCAGATGAAGATTTTAGTAGCATTTATCTAGTAATTTATCATATTTCAGCTCTGTTTATTTGTCTTTTGGCGCGCACACAAAGGTATTGTAATGCGATTACACTAAAACCTGGAAAACACTAAGTGAAAGACTATTAAAAATAACAGAATAAAAAAACTATTATAATAGTAGATGAATGTAACTTTTGAAAGTAAGTCTGCACTTAAAGGCAGGGTAGGTAATACACTTATAAACAACTTTCTTCCAAATTTGTTTAAACTTTCTATATATATCAATGCATAATTAAAATGTAAGTACTCTGATAAAAAGAGTATAAAAATCGAGTGACTCTAGACCATTTAATCTGTATTAAACACAGCTCATTATTTCCATTTCGGGACGAAACATAGGATTGGCTTAGGCGACTGTCACTCTCTCGCAACCATGGCAACCACCCTTTTGCCACACATGACCTGCCCACTTGCACGTGCACGTTTGATTTGAGGAATTCAACAGGCAAACAATGGCAGAGAAACAGCAAGCAAATTTCACAGTACCAGCCTATGCAGTTAGTGAAGGCAAACCAGGCAAAAAAAGGAAGACAGTAACAGTACAAGAAAAGGCAATGAACAAAAAGTCTTTGGATAAACAAAGAAATAAAACGCGAGTTTATATCGGCGTGGCTTTCCAGCGATGGCGAGAACTGAGGGAACTCAAGGGGCTGAAAAGTGACTCCTTGATGGCTTTATTTCTGCTGGACAGGTAAATCTTTCTTTTTGTATTTTGATCATACATATTTTTTTCATGAAGCATGTGTCATTAGCACACGTAGCTGCGTAATATAGCTAACATAACATTACTTAGCGAGCCGTAGTAGAGGCTTTGGAAGGAGCCCAGAAGGGAGGGGGTGGAGTGAATGGAAATAATGAGCTGTCTTTAAAACAGTCGTGAGAGGTCTACAGTCACTCGATTTTTATACTTTTTTTCAGAGTACTTACATTTTAATTATGTATTGATATATAAATAAAGTTTAAACAAAT